>NC_052623.1:149910800-150221157 GCF_016161935.1 Mauremys reevesii
CTCCAGCAATTATATTGTGTGTCTTGTGATCTTTGCTATTTCTCTTAAAGCCCCTGCTCCTGGAGGCCTGTGATTGAGCAGCTCAGCTTTCCTATTAACAAAATAGTAAGCTTCTAGGCTTCATGGGGAAAATCATGAAAATATGAAATCTAAAGGCTCGAAACCAGAAGGAAAAATTAAAAAATGCAACATTTATTATTGTCTAAAATATCACGATATAGGCAATGTGCCTCATGATTTTTTTTGAATGCTTGGAGTTAATTTTGGACAGAATTTTAGAGCTTGGTGGCAAGAAGCTTCTGATCTGTGGAGAGGTCAGCTGAGATGTAGCGGGGTCATAGCCTAGGGAGGTAGGTATGGGGTGGAGGTGTGTTTCTGAGTAGATCGAAAGTATAAATGAGGGATTTCAAGGAGATTCAAAGATGGACGAAGACATGAGACACCTGCTACCATAGGGTGGATCTGTGCTGATCTGCCCTGCGAAGGGCCAGGAAAGAACAGGGTGAGCTGTAGAGAGGATGGTGCTCTAGAACTATAGGGTACTGTATAATCGAAAGGAGTGGTGCCTATCTAAGCTAGCTTTTGCAGAGATTGAGACGAGATTCATTATGCACACCTGTGAACAGGTGTCTTTCTCACACCCTGTGGGACAGAGATATCCCAGTCTTGGTATTTGACTTTGTCACCAAACAAATGATAATAGGACAACATGAAGTCCATCTGCGCTCACAGGCTCTCTGCTCCTAGCATTCATAGTTCAGTTCAGGCTCAGCCTGAAGTTTTCTCTACATCTAATACCAGATTCCTCATTCAGGACAGCTCAGGTCTAAAGCCTGTTTCGTTCCCCCTGTTTTATTCCTCCAGCTGAGGGGGAGGGTCATTCCTTCCAGGCTTGATAGTGCTGACAGGTGTTGGAGGTTAGAGACATCTCCAACCTCTGTCTCCACAACAGACAATTAAGCTCTTCCTGCCCTGTTGAACCCAAGGCTTGTCCACCCTATCATCATGCCATTCCTTTCGATGTAATGTGTTTTTGCTTCTCTCTATTCTTAATCTTGTTGTTAACACACACATTTGAGTCTGGCATTGTTTTGAGGTAAAAATCCCTGCAGTCCATTCTGAGCAAGAAAACAACCTTCTGACTTTTTGTGAGAGGTGGTTGGGGAGAAAATATCACCTATCATGGGGCACTTGGGAGAGTCAGTATTCTTCAAAGTGTCACTGCATGGCTGTGATTAGCAGGTGCACAGGGAAAGCTTGCTGACCACAAAGAATGTCAAAATCAGGAACCTTCGGTTAAATCAAAATCAAAGCAGTTAAATGTTACAGGTGTTACCTTTCTGTGCATTGGACAAAATAAATCCTCCTGAGACAGAATGAGCCCAACACTCCACCACTCCTGCCCTCTCCCAAGTGTGCCTTTATGAATCCAAGTGCAGGGAGTGATTTTTTAAGCATTGCTATTTCAGAGGGCCTGATGATTGGGGATTGGTCCTGCTTTGATCAGGGGGTTGGACTAGATGACCTCCTGAGGTCCCTTCCAACTCTGATATTCTATGATTCTATGATGAGTACCTCTGACTCTCATTGACTGGTGGTTGCTTAGGCTTCAAAGGAATCTAGGTATCTAACGCCCATTGCAATCAATGGGAGGTAGGCACCTAAATATCTTTAAAGATCTGGGCCTCTCTCCCTCTCAGGATCAGTCTCTACCTAGCTAATCTTTTCTTTTTTCTTTTTTTTTAACTGGATTCTTTTGGTAAATGCCATGCTCTTATTCCACTGAACTGTTTTTTTCCTATCTTGTTTTTAAAAGAAATAGATGCTGGTGGTTTGTAATAAAATAATTCAAACTACTGCTTGGTTCATCTCCAGCTATAGAGACAGTACCATATATTTGTAACATGCTCTTATTAATGGGCAGAATGACAGAGGAATATATGAAGGTAGCTTTTGAATAATGTTCAGCAATATCTCTTCAGTCAAACGGTCTGCCTCTGGAGTGCTACTTCAGCCAGCTTTGCATTTAAACCTACATTTGCTAAATACTTCAGCAACACTTGAGACTGATTGGTTTAAAGTGGTGGAACTGACAGCCTATAACCTCAGTTTCCTAAAAGCCCCAATTATTGCTACGCCTGCCTGTGACATGTTTAATATGTTTCTTTCCTTTGATAAATAGCTTTCATTTAGAAATGCACTGGAGTTTGCCCATTGTGGACAGAAGACTGTAGGTATCATATAAATTATTATTGACTTTTTCTTCAGCTCGTTCTTATACTCCTATCCCCAAAATAGGAACCACTTTCCAGCAGAATAGTTTGCATTTAAAGGACAAAAGTTTGAGGATTGTATAAATGCAAGTACATAGGTCAATTCTTGTTGTAATTTGATTCTAAGCCAGAGTTCCAGCTCCTGGTTGTTATACTGAAATTATACCAACAAAATATGCTGCCTAACCGAGCTGTATGCCCATTAAATCTTCCTTTCCCATAAACCATTTTAAAAAATCTCCCTTATTCTATTTTTGCTTATAATTTATTTACCCAGGATCTTCACCAAAGGGTATTAAATATCCAGGTTTTGGCTAGCCCTACCTGCTAGCTTGTTCAGGTTCACAAAATGCCTCAGTCCATCCTAAAGCAGAAGTTCCTGTGGATTTCCCTGTGCTTCACTCCCACTACTAGAGTGCCCAAGCTCCTTGTTCCAGTGAGTAGGGTTCAACCAGTCACACTGGGTAATTGGTTGTAGGTCCCCAGCTCTGACTCTCCTCTGGAAATGAAGGGAAGGTGGATGCTTCGTGTTTTCTGAAAATCAGAGCTGTTCTAAGCTGGCCTTGCAAAAATTGTCACTTTTGAAAATCTTGCCCCCAAATTGCTGTTCTCCCTTCAATATTCAATGAGGAATAGCTGGAACATTCTGTTTCCTGTGAGACAATTCTTAGCAGGAACCATTTTGTGAAATATATTTCCTGAATGTCCTGCAGAAGCTGAGCACATTTCACAATCCCCATGCGGCAGGGACAGGGGCGGCTCTAGGCACCAGCAAACCAAGCTGTTGCCTAGGGCGGCCAAATCTAGGGGGCGGCAGGCTGGGCCGGTGGACCTGCCGCAGTCATGCCTGCGGGAGGTCCACCAGAGCCGCGGACGACCAGACCTGCCACAGGCATGACTGCGGAGGGGGCGCTCGTCCCGCAGCTCGGCTGGACCTCCCGCAGGCATGACTGCGGCAGCTCAAGCGGAGCCGCCGGACCCGCGAACCGTCCGCAGCCGTGCCCGCGGGAGGTCCGCTGTTCCCGCGGCTCCGGTGGAGCTCCCGCAGTCATGCCTGCGGCAGGTCCGCTCGTCCCGGGTCTCCGGTGGACCTGCCGCGGGAGCTCAACCGGAGCCGCGGGAAGAGGGGACCCACCGCGGGACCGAGGAAGGGCGGCGCAGCACACCGCGCTGCCTGGGGCAGCCTATTTTCTAGAGCTGCCCCTGGGCAGGGATGTCATTAACTCTTCAGTCATCTCCACACCACACTGCTCTTTCATTTCTGTTAACGGTGAGTCTGCTGCCATCACAAGGCTTTGTGTAGTCCCACCAATACAGTCTGACATCACTCAGGGTTGCCTCCAGGTGTCTAGTATACTGCTGTACTGCTTCATGGATCCTTTCCCCATCCTCTTATACACTCCAATGACTCCTTTAGACTGCTGTCTTTTATCCTTTCTCTGTGATGCCATGAGCCCATTCAGTACTCTTACTTACTTTCCTGATTAATCCCTAAGAGCACAGCAGTTTTAACTTGTGTTTCTCTTTGCTTATGGAAGGATCCCCCCTCACCTCTGTGCATGGGGAAAGGAAAGCAGTGGTACTTGCCTCGGCTCCATTTCCTTTCTCTATGCTGGTCATCTCTAAGTCCTTGGCTGAATAGAAGTGTGACAGGCTGTGGGGAGACAAGGTGGGGAGGTAATATCTTTTATTGGACCAACTTCTGTTAGTGAGAGAGACAAGCTTTCAACCACACAGAGCTTTTCTTCAGGTCTGGGAAAGGTACTCCCAGCGTCACAGCAAAATGCAAGGTGGAACAGATGTTTTAGCACAAGCCGTTAGCACAAATTGTAAGGGACCATTCAAGGGAGAGTGACCCATTTGACACCTCTGCCATTATAGGAAAAAAAGGAGGGGGTCAGTGGGTTACAGATTGTTGTAATGAGCCATAAATCCAATGTCTTTATTAAGGCCACTGTAGTCTTTATTTTTAGCTAAAGTTAATTTCAGTGATGTTATATTACACCATCTAGGGTTCGGCTCTGGCAGCTACAGTCTCAAGTTCAACAGAGTTATCTCTGCTTGTTTTAGAGCGAGAGCTCATAGGAACACATGAAACCATAGGCAAGTAACACATATAATCACGAGAACAAGGTCCACTATCTCTTATCAATTTTATTAAAGTTGCCAACAAAGTTATGAATCTCACAGCATATACAACTCCTAGATATATCCATGCACCAGTTATAGCTACAGACATGCTCACATCCTCCTAGATAGTGTTAGAGTCTGATGGCGCTCTCCTGGATTGATCATCAGTACAAGGATGGTTCCTGCTGGAGGTCTCCCAAGGGAAGCACAATTTTCCTGCTTTGGGCACCTCCTTGTTATAATGTGATTCTGTCTATACCTACATGCTGCACATGTACATGAAAGTGTCAAGCCTCTTTTCCCTTATTGGTCCGTGTCCCCTAGAAACTTGAGAGCCCGTATTCTACAGGTTGTGTAGGATCTCTTTATTCTCATTAGCACTGACGTACAACCTATACCCTGGGGCTAAGACACATGTTAGAGACAGAAGTGCCTCTATAGCATTTTTGTGATTTAAAATTAATCTTCTGGCTAATTTTTTTGCAATATTACCAGTTGGTATCTCTTTTCCCATAATCTTAGGGCATCGGGTTATTCTTTGGTCACTTATTATGTCAGCATTTCTTATCTCCAAGGCCTAAAATAGCTAAGCTAATACCTTGCAGGCCTCAGCCAGCAGGTCTTGCATTTCAGCCTTTCTTACTTAGATATCTAATACATGATTCCCTCTAAATACTGCTTAATCTTATGCTTCTATGATCCTAGAATTTAACTCTATTTAACATACAATGATTTTGTATATCAAGACATATGAAGTAATCATAACATCTCACAATAAATGGATAATGAACTAAAATCATTGGCTACACTGCTGTCCTTTGCTGGCCATAGAGGGCTGTTGAGCAGCCCCGGACATAGCTGTCTTTTTTAATCAAAAGGGCTTGGTTGAATTGGTTTGTTGGTGGAGGCAAGTAGCAGAGCAAATTAGTGAAAATGCACCAGGCCTTTCACCTCCAAACACTTGGGTTCCAATCCTTTGCCACAAGTAACAATTAGTTTGGCGGGCTCAGAGAGCCATATCAAAGACCACCCCTCGAACCCAGCATGACTGGCAGTGCCTTGGAATGGAATAACAGGGCTGCTGCGGGTCACAACGGAAGATCTGTAGCAAAGCTATATAGGGAGTTTTCCTAACGCCTGCTCACAGGAAGGGGAATTCATCACTGTGCTGTGGCTACTTTATACCAGTTCCAGCATAAAACTGGCTGCAAAGTAGGAGGTGCCCACATAGGACAGGCACAGGCCCATCTACACCAGCTCTCTGCCCCATCCACAGGAGGCCATGGCTTAGTGGGGAACCTGGGGGTAGAAGCATGGTGGGATGTCCCTGCCTACGGCATCAGGGAGAGCAAGTTAAGACAGAGCTCAGGCTGCTCACACCTGCTCCAGGGGTCGCTCCAGCCCTACAACAGAAGAGATGCAAAGCATCTCCTCTCAGTCCTTGCAGCGGGCACTGCACTGGCCCTGAGATGTAATCCCAGCAATGCGTCCGGCTCTAGGCAGTGCTGTAACTCTTTTCATCAATGGATTTTGGTGCTTAAAGGTCAACTAATTTATTTGGGGTCATTAAGTGGCCAGTAAAAAAGCTTTTTGTTCTCATTTGAACATAGCCATCCTGGCATTAAATGGTCATTTTCATATCCCATACGCAGACGTGTGCATTACACATCCCCTTTGGGCTGCACTGGACATCGGAACTGGTAAAGAAGCCAAGTCTAAGGTGCAAGACTTGAACTGAAAGGCAAGCCTGTGACCAGCAGAGCCACAGGTACACCTGTGTCATCTTGCAACAAATTTGTGGCCCCCTCGGGTTACACATTTGACACCACACGCCATGGCTACTTGGATTTTCACAGTGACAGTATTCAGATGGTGATGGGCATGGAACCTTAACAGAATAGGGGCACGCTTCATCATAGGGTTACATTTATAAGCAGTTTATAAAGGACTAATAGATGTTATAAGCAGGTCACAATGTGTCGTATGTAGTATAGAAAGTTATAAGTACATTTGTAGAAGGTATTGAAGATGGTTTTAAGTCATGTTTGTAATCAATCTTTTGACTTGTTGGAGACTATAGCACACACTTCGCCACTCATTGAAACATCTATTAATCTTTATAAACTGTTTATTAATGTACCCTTAATGCAAAGTGGGACCTGGAAGGGATTACAATGAAGTGGGGGTAGCATTCAAGCTCTTTTTCAAAACACCTAGGCTCTGCCACTGGAGCTAAAGCTGATTCTCCAGAAACATTGTAATAGAAGGAGCTTCATGTGTCAAGAGCTCATATGATACAGGGTAGAAATTACTGTCAGTGAAGTTACTGGAAAATAGGAGTTTCTCCTTTTCAATTTAGCATCCAAGAGAGAAAGAGAATGATAATCTGCTTTAGGTAATCACCTGACTTAATTTAGTAGGAGCCAAATTAGCATCCAAAGGGCTTTCAGCCAGGAAAGAAAGTGAGACCTAGTGTGGTTGTGACAAAAGGGATGTTAGTTTTGGCTTGAACAAAGACAGATATGGGAATGAACTTCGGTCTGAGTACAGAGTAATCTAAGGAAGTATCCATGTGCTTAAGGTAATACCTCCCTAAATTCAAATAATGTTTTGAAAATAACCTGGCCAGGGACAAGAGGTGGATGACACCTAGTTATCTCAAGGAGCAGGTTCAATACAATATTAAAAAAAAAAAAAGGAAGATATATGTAAGTATTCATACAGGAGAAGGAAACAACTGTTTGTGTCCAGGGAAAGGTTGATTATTCAGCTTCCCAAAATAAGTGCACCTGTGCAAATATTATGGCCCTTATATAAAAAACACCTTAACATTTCATACTCAATTGGAAATTAACACCCTTACTTTATGGATATTCAAGAATATATCAAGGGGAGTTTCCCTGACAAGAAACTGTGGCTGTGCCTGCACTAGAGAACTGAACCATTGGTAGTTGATCTAATGAGAAAGCATCAATATAAGTACCAGAGATTCAGTTGTGTCTGCTTTAACTGTGTTCTTTCAGTTTTACTCTCAATCCCCATTTATGCTTTAACACGCTATTACAGTCGCGCTTCCCTGTAAGTACTGAGCCTACAGTTCTCAACTCAGCTCCCTGAAACCTGCTACTGGGAGTTTTCAGTGAGCTCAGGGTAATTTTGGGGAAAGAGGAGAAATTCTCACCTTATGTTGGGCATCACCCATAATCCTTGAGGGATTTTCCCATAATTCCAGAGGCGCTGATGCTAATTCCAAAACCTTTTCTCAAAATGGAGGCTAGGGTGAATATTTATCTCTTGCTCTTTCCACAGCAAGAAAAGGGGAGCTTTAAGAAAGCAGTTCCAAGGCAACTGTTTTGTCAATACCTGCACAGGGCCAAAAAACAAGGCAAATAGTTCAGAGTTATTACTACAAAGCTCATCTGCACCCTCTCACCTCACCAGCAGCACAGGAGAAACATGTGCTCTTACCGTGTTTGACAATGGTGTTCACTGAGTGCGGGGCTGGCTCTAGGCACCAGCAAACCAGGCACATGCTTGGGGTGGCACATTTTCAGGGGTGACATTCTGGCCATCTTTTTTTTTTTTTTTTTTTTTGCTTCGGGCAGCAAAAGCCTAGAGCCGGCCCTGGCAGCAGGTGCGCATCGTGCACGGGGGTGCCCTGGGGCCGCTGTGGTTCGTGCCATGGGGGAACAGCGCCCGCACCTTGTGGCTGGGCTGGGCAGGCTCCGAGCCAGGGACACTCAGGCTGGGGGGCCGCCCCGCAGGGCACACAGAGCGGCTTGCAGATGTCGCAAGGGCCCCCCAGTGCCACAGCCGAGGCTGGGCAAAGTGGCCTGAGCAGCCCAGGGACTGTGGCAGGGAGGCCAGAAGCAGCAGCAGGGCCATAGAGGGCGAGGTGCTGCCGTGTGGGGCCTGCGTCCCACTCTCCGGGGCTCTGCTCCCTCTGGAGCTACCCTGCCCCGGGCTCCTCAGCACCCGGCTGGGGCGGTCCCCCATCTCTGCCCTTCTGGGTCCCGGCCAGTCCTGGATGTGGGAGCCCTAGCTGGAAGGATCCTGGGCTGAGGCGCGGCCTGGGACCCCCACTGCTTACCCTGACCCTGCCAGCGCAAGACCGTCTGGAGGTGAGGGAGAAGTGGGCAGAATCAGCACTGGTTGGGGAAAGCCCAGGCTGCGGCGGCAGGGGGTGCAAGCGGGGGAGGGCACTGGTGGGGGGGGTGAGAGCCCAGCGCTGGGGTGGGGGGGCAGCCAAATTTCTTTGTGCTTGGGGCAGCAAAAAACCTAAAGCCGGCCTTGACTGAGTGGACTGGACAGATACAACTTTGAAGCCCACAGTGAAGTTTTGCATAGCAAAATATAGTGTGTTGCACATGCTTGTGATCAAGGCAGCTGATGTTCTGGACATCATTGTGGGCTTTAAGCCACTGGGATTCCTGAATAGCGCAGGATGTATTGATGTAACATATGTTTCCATTCTGAAGAAAAGAGTGGCAGGTTCTTGTGTGGAAGGTAGCCACATCAAATACTTGATGGCAGGGGGATGGAGCCTCGATCACTACTGCCAATAGAACGTATTATTAATCATCCTTTTCAATGATGCAATTCTAAATCAAAACTCCAATGAGACAGCAGCCAAAACTGCAATATATTAATCTCTTGTATCTCATTTAGCCATCTAACTGTGCTAGGTTACGTACCACCTCTCACTATAGCTAGTTACAGTTGCATCTCAGGAATCGGGGGGATACCTGCCATGCTACATGACTCAGTGGAAACACTTTTTAAAACAAATTTACTGTACTTGCTAATCAAGTGCCCACCATTAAGGAAAAATAAATCAAGTTGTGGACTTATGAGAATCAGCTGATTAAAATGTCAATTGTGTGATCACAAGCCACACAGCAAATGCTACGCTTGGAGCTGAGTGTTTGCAAGGAACAATTTCAGTGCCTTGATGAGGATGCAAGCACTTTGGGCAAGAATATTCATGCCTCTGACTTTGCAATTCATTTTCTATTAACATTTGTGTCAGTAAAACGCAATCATTTGAATGTTAGCAGAAAGCAACCAAAACAGGGTACAAGTATGGTCAAACTAAACTTATTTAAAAATCTAAACGCATATCTGTTTAAAAAAAAATTGCATTATTCACTTACTCTAGTGGTGCTCCACATGCTATTCGCAAATAGCTTCTAAAGGGCCTAGCATATCCATATTCTTCTGGGCAGGTTTAAAGAAGACCATAAAGAATTTGAAGAGATGTTTATTGTTAACTGATGTTGCATAACTCTCTACATGCTACCGTGAAAATGTGTTTCTTGGTTGGAAAATAGCATCATTTCTATTTGTAAATTGCATTTGATCATTGAAGTATCCTGAACTGTAACAAAGGAAAGATTACCTTTCCTGATTTGCTGCATAATAGTATTATAGTAGGTTGCTATGACAACAAGATATAACGCCCCTGTATTTGAATGGGGCCCTCACTTCAAAGGTATTAGAAATCTACAAATTTCAACAATTTTTACTTCAAATATTCATTTCATCCTGAAATTATCACACAGTAGAGAAGTATACATGTTATCACTAAGCAATTTGTCACAAGAGAGCGGCAACAAAATGAAGTTTCAAGTACAGTAACATGTTTATTTTTTTTAAATGTTACATGCTGATAAAAAAAAACCTGTACAGATGAAAGTAAAAAAGATCCCACCAAGAGAGATGCAAAGGCAACTATTAAACTCTAACGAATTGCCAAAGCAAAAATACCTGGTGGATGTTTATTAATAATTTATCGTATTACAGTAGCACACAGAGGGGCTGGCCCCCCATCATGCTTGCTATTGTACAAACTCATAATAGGAGATAGTGCCTTCCACAAAGAACTGAGTCTAAAAAATGTGAATGCAAGTCTGGGGGGTGGGAAGGACTTATAAGAGTACATCAGTAGCCAGGCTCTGTGATCTGAGGTGCATGACAGTGATCACAGCAAGGGAAACTATTCTGAATAAACAAGTTAATTAGGAACAAATAAGAACAAGCCCAAACTTTAATGTACTGCTTGCTGCGTACATGTACTGCTGCCCACTATTAGGTGGGATATTTAGACTTCCTCAAGCATTCAGTGGAAATAGTCCCGTTACCTTCAATGGGTCAGGCCTTTAGTGTGCAGCTTGGAATTCTCCCAACTATGATGAATCCGATTTTCTGCTCCCTTCAATACCCTACACCACTTGATTCATAAGAAAATATTCATTAAACAGCCTAAAAAGAGGAAGTTAAGGAAGATTCTCTTTTAGCTGAAGTGGTAGAGTGCTGTGTTTTCTAAAGCACTTCTATTCCCCAAGCTGCATTGTATCTAGCTAGCTGGCAAAAAAAAAACCCAGTGTCTGCAGGTGACTGCAGATCACTTTTCCCAGTTCTTTTTAAAGGTTCAGTTCAGAGAAAAACAAATTTATACACACACTTGGGGAACCTACTTGGCTCAGAATGGACCTTAGATTGGATCTGAGGGATAGTGGGCAGGGAAGGTGGCGAAACAAAGAAAGTAAGGGGATGGATAGAGTTGGGGCAGACAATAGAGATTAGTCATAGTTGCGAGATCTGGACACAGCCAGCTGTGTTTGGGAGGAAGACTGAGGTTCACACTTGTACAAATGATTAGAGCCCTGCCAAATTCACAGCCATGAAAAACGCGTCACGGACCATGAAACCTGGTCTCTCGTCATGAAATCTGGTCTTTTGTGTGCTTTTACCCTATGCTATACAGATTTCACTGGGAAGACCAGCATTTCTCAAATTGGGGATCCTGATCTAAAAGGGAGCTGCAGGAGGGTTACAAGGTTATTTTAGGGGGATTGCAGTATTGCCACCCTCACTTCTCCACTGCCTTCAGAGCTGGGTGTTCAGAGAGTGGTGGCTGATGGCAAGTACCCAGCTCTGAAGGCAGTGCCCAGCCAGCAGCAGCGCAGAAGTAAGGGTGGCAATACCACACCATCCCATGCCACCAGGGGCGGCTCTAGCCATTTCACCGCCCCAAGCACAGTGGCACGCCGCGGGTCGCCGGGAGGGCGGCAGGTGGCTCCGGTGGACCTCCCGCAGATGTACCTGCGGAGGGTCCGTTGGTCCCGCGGCCTCTGTGGAGCATCCGCAGGCATGCCTGCAGGAGGTCCACCGGAGCCGCAGGACCAGCGGACCCTCCGCAGGTACGTCTGCGGGAGGTCCACCGGAGCCACCTGCCGCCCTCCCGGCGACCGGCAGAGCGCCCCCCGTGGCATGCCGCCCCAAGCACGCACTTGGCGTGCTGGGGCCTGGAGCCGCCCCTGCCTGCCACCCTTACTTCTGCGCTGCTGCCTTCAGAGCTGGGCAGTCGGAGAGTGGCAGCTGCTGACTGCGGGCCCAGCTCTGCAGGCAGCAGCATAGAAGTAAGGGTGGCAATACCATACCGTGCCATCCTTACATCTACATTGCTGCTAGTGGTGGCTCTGCCTTCAGAGTTGGGCTCCGGGCCAGCAGCTGCCGCTCTCCAGCTGCCAAGCTCTGAAGGCTGTGCCGCCACCAGCCACAGTGCAGAAGTATGGGTGGCAGTACTGCAACCTCCCGCCCCCAACAGTAATATTGCGACCTCCCCACAACTCCTTTTTGGGTCAGGACCCCTACAATTACAACACCATGAAATTTCACCTTGAAATAGCTGAAATAATGAAATGTACTATTTTTAAAACCCTACGACCATGAAATTGACCAAAATGGACCGTGAATTTGGTAGGGCCCTACAAATGATAGAACGGCAGATTCCAAGCAGGAGGGAGAGCTTAGCAGGACTGGGGGTCCTGGGTGCAACGACAGTACAAATTATAAATAACAATAATGTTTGCAGTGTTGTTGTAGCCTTGTGGGTCCTAGGATATTAGTGAGACAAGGTGGGTGAGGTAATATCTTTTATGGGACCAGCTTGGGTTGGTGAAAGAGCCAAGCTTTCAAGCTACACAGAGCTCTTCTTCAGGACCAGATCTGTGTAGCTCGAAAGCTTTTCTCTTTGGCCAACAAAAATTGGTCAAATAACAGTACTATTCGCTATAACAGGGTTTAATTCAATGATACCAGAAAAGTACTAAACTGAGAACTTTACATTTGTATTTACAAAACCTGTGAGCTTTCTAGCTGCAGAGCACCTTAATGCCACCAGTCTACATACTGATGCTGCTTTATTGAGAAATTTGCAGACTAGGGGTGCTTATTTCACTAGATACTTTTCCACTGGCCAGTCGTAACAGGCAGTTAATGACCATGTCTTTGGCCTTGGTGGTCTCCATATTCCTCTCTCGTGATAGCTGCATGCTGATTTGGTCTACGTTGGTCATGATGAGCTCAGAGGCCAGGATCTGAGTGGGGGATGCACTGTTGACCATGCTGTCCATGATATACTGCTTGTACAGCTCCACCACTTTCTGCTCTAGGTAGTCATTCAGTATTGAATTGGAGAGGGGCTGCTGGTGTTGCATTATGCTGGTCACTCGCCAGCATGACGAGTACCCTTGGACGGGCTTGCGAATGAGGTCATTGGGTGGCATCCTCATGGATTCCATAGGCGGAGGAATCTCTGATGACTCCAAAAATGGGCCTATCCCACTGTCACAGGTAAAATCTGTTGTTACTGAGCTGATAGGCATCACATGGCCACCAGCAATGTGCAAATCATTGTAATTCTTGCAAATGCTTTTACAGGAAGAAGGAACCAGGTAGGTATCTCTACTTGTGGATCCTCCAGACATATCCCCAACTGGAGATGTTTGCCTTTCAAACTCTGTGCTCTGAATAACCTGCAGTAAAGTCTCTTTCTGTCTTCCATTGTGTTTGCTTCCTTTGGAATGGACTGAAGAAAAGAACTTGCCCACAGTCCTGCACCTCTGAAAGAGACTTCTGCCTTTTGTTTCATCCATGGAGGAATAGGTAAAGCCACACATGGAGCTCATCTCATGCATCTTCTCCTCTGCTGCTTGCTTTCTGTAGAGCTTGGAACTCAAGAAGTCGTCACAGAAATAGGGGATTGCACAAAGATACCCTTCTGACAACATTCTTGAAAAAAGAGGAAATGAGACATCAAAGATTAAATTAGATCATCGTTATGAGGAATAAACAAATAGGAAGATGGAACAGAAAAACAACAAGAAAAGGAAAATAGTTCATTTGTTTGTAAAAAGACTTTTGTATTGATTATGTTCCCCCTGAAAATCTGTTATTGTTTGCATATAGATTAGCTTTAGATCAGGCTATTAGCATGAGAGTTTATCACTTTTTAAATGGCTTGAGTTAATGCAGTGAGTGGCTAGTTCTCAAACTTTTGTACAGGTGGTCCCTTTCAAATAGCAAGCCTCTGAGTGTGAGCCCCCCCTCTTATAAATTAAAAACACTTTTAAATATATTTAACACCATTATAAATGCTGGATGCAAAGCGGGGTTTGGGGTGGAGGCTGATAGCTCGCGACCCCCTGAGAGGTCCTGACTCCCAGTTTGAGAACCTCTATGTTAGACCAGTCACATAAAATAATTTTATGCACACTACCACATGCAGTATACTGTGTTTTTGTTTTATAAGGGTAGTTTGTGCAATGGCTTGTGGTTTATATCTATGTGGTTTCTGCAGAAAGTGTATTGATTTCAACAGGCGGCCATAAAAGGTGATTTTTTTTCCCATTCTCCATGCACATTCAAGCTATGAGATTTATTCCAAAACTTGGTGGCCTTCACATGCCACAGTTGGAAAAGGTGGATCTCAGATTCATGTTCTGAGTGTAACTTCTTCCTTCTTCTCAGGCTGAATAATTGTTATTTTCGTGGTTGCTTTTTAATTTAAAAACTCCCACCATATAGTGATTATACAAATTTCCGTACTTGGACTGGCTAATAATGGTTATCAGCCAGTCCGAATGCTCACTTTGAGTTCCCAGACTGAGACAGCTAGGGCCTGGTTCTCAGACATTCTCAGTATCCACAGCTCCTTCGGTTGGAGTTTTGGATGTTCAGCAGTTCTGGAAACGAGGTCACACTATCTCAATCAGACACCCAGAAATCAAGGCTCCCAAATCATTGGCTAGTTTTAAGAATTTAGGCCACTCAGTATAGTTACAGAAAAATAGCCATACAATGATTATTGAAATCAGACACTTAGAAACCAGTCAGAGTGCATAGTACTGCGTAACCGGGAGACACATGCATCGCTATGCATCAGCAAATGTTCAGCATCCCTGCACTCTGATCATTCAATTTCAGTATAATTATTCATAATTATACATCAGTTTTTCTAAACCAGTGGCAGGAAAATATCCTGTAAGAAAGGGGTCCTAGACCAGTCTAACATGGTATAGCAAAGAGGAAGTTGAGTTTTACCAAGCAGATTTCACATGTTCAAATCATTTTTATCACAAAACTACCAAGTGATTGGTGAGAAATTAAAGTCTTCATTTTAGTAGTGTGTAGAACTCTTCATTTAACATTTAATCCAATTATAAAATGTAATAGGCACAGATATTGTCTCTGCAGGCAGGAACACTTGTTATAGATATTTCTCAGTTTGACTGTTTCAGAATACCAGAACTGAGAGCACACAAGTGACTGGAAAATGCTTATACAAACTGTGAAAGGAAAGGGAGTATCATTATGTGGCACATGGGATACTACATGCCAACTCTGTGGTTGTCGCTCATTATTGGTAGGTGTGATAGGGCTTTCACCTCCTCCAAAAGCCATTCCTTGCATTACAGCAGCCATTTCAAAATGTTGCAATACATATTGGACAAAGTCCTGGTCCTGGCTATGGAACCATCCTCTGAAACTGGGGAAGAAAGGAGCTGTCAGCAGGAGAGAACAGGCCCATCAGAGCAAGAACCCATTCTGAGTTAGCAGGGAGGAGAAAGCAATTCACCCAGGGCCTCTCAGAAAATAATCGATGTGTGGAGATAATATCTACATACATATGTTAGGGACTCTGGGTCCTGCCTGTCCTCTCTTCCTGTGGCAACTCCATGTTTACCACAGCCCTGTGACTGCAGAAACTGTGGTTAGCAAAACACAGGAAGAGACATGGTCTCGTGTCCATGGAGGGTTCCAGAGAGGGGGAGATCTCTTTCCCAAGAGGACACCTTGCCTGCTCAGATGACTGGTTTCTAGCATCCCTTCCTTTTAAACAGCTACAGAAACCCTACCAGGGGTTTAATTGCCCTTAGGATTAGTTGCTGCTGGTATACTTTATTTATTAGCCACACTAAGAGAGCCATGAAAATCTATTGCAGATGCCAGATGAATTCTGCTTCCCTCATAGCAGGAGGAGATGCCAAAATAGTTCTCTCCTATAGTCTTTCACAGGAAAGAGTAGTGTGTTGGCTTTAACTTTGGTCAGCGCAAAGGTGGAATTATTGTGATACTGACCCATATACTTATTTTTGGTGTAAATATTGAGAAACAAGTAAAACTATATTACATGATTTATCCCATTTCTAATAATTGTACATAGTCTGTGCCCAGTTTTTGCAGCATGTGTCATCATTGTTTTCCCAGCTGCCAGATGTACCATTCTTCTATCACAAAGTGATGTAGCAGGGAATTGAAACTGCTGGTTTCATTTCTTTGGCCAAATTCTGTAGTTCTTATTTTCAGGGTTAGATCACACCCAGTGTTGAGGGGGGGGAACCCAGAAAAGTCATGAAACTGAGCAAGTTCAGACCCACAGAGTACTTGGAAAAATCTAGTTGGCTGAGTGGGCTTTACCCTCTTGCTCTGTAGAGGATTGTTTCCCTTTCAGCCTGCAGATGTTCCCAGATCTTCAAGCGAAATCGTGCTGAGGTGAGTGGCAATTCTGAGGGGCTGGACATTTACACAGAAGCTCAATACATTCACATTATCCCCTACATCTTCTGCCCATCAGTTCAGCTAGAGGCAGGTTTCCATAGTCTCACTACTGGCAACTGGCCACACAGAGGGAATTTGCATGTGGAAAGGGTCAGTATTATTTCCTGCAGGTGCTTTTTCTTTGGTAAGGGAAGAACAGTTATTCCCAGTTCCACTTTCTCCTGCCTCCAATACACATGCACACCACATGCACAGAGATCATGTATAAGAGATTCCACAGAGTTGGAGCGATGAGAATTTCATGCTCCTTTAGATCAGTCCATTTTTCTCCTGTCCTCCCTTGAAAAATGCACATGGATGTTTCATTCCATGGGGGACAGAGAGAGCAGATGGCCTAGTTCACAGTCTTTACTCTTGATGTGTTTTGCCTGAGACAGGGCTGCTGGACTTTTCCCTTGCTTGGTTGTTATTTTTTAATATGGTGATTGAGTAAATTCTAAAGGAATACTAGCATAGCTTGCACTGGGGGGAATAAAAGAAGTACTGCCTGTTATAAATTCTTTATTACCTTTATCGTTTCGGTTTTTAAAACCAAATCCCTGGCATATGCCTTAACCTGGGTATTTTCTATATTTCAGTGGAGAGAAGAGTCGACCCTTGATCTATGCTGCTAGCGTTAGTGTGACTACAGTGAGTCTCTGCGCAAATGCCCAGAACCCAGAAATATCATAGGCTTTGTCAGACTGGCAGATCCACTGCTTGGAGATGATGGCAATGTGTGTACAAAGAGCCCAGTGCACAGCTGATAGAGAAGCTATATAGCTACATAGAATTGAACTGACTGCCCGGCCTAGGCTAAGCAAGAGCCTGGAGCAATATATATATATAAGAAGAGTAATAATAAAATCTGCTTGTCCCCTGAAAAGCCTGAGTGAGGTGGAGGATTGCTAGAGAAAGTGAAAGGAATGTAGTACAGCTAGTGGGCAAAAGGATATGTAGGATGGGGCTTTTAGAAAGGGACAGACGCAAATACATTTGGGCATGCAAGGTCCCAAAGTACGGTCCTAAATAACGTTACAGGTGTGCTGCTCCGTCTCTGGAGTTCAGCTTTGTATGTGATCCCTATACATACACAAAGCTTCCTAGAATCATAGGTGCAAATAATCCCTTCTCCCTTCATGGGTGTGGGGCGGGGAATGAAAATCCTATGGATCCCTTTCAGGAAATCCTCTCCCACCCCCTAGGATTCAGAGAAGCCCTTCCACGAGGTCTGGGATCCTGGTGGGGGGATGGGAGGATGTAGAGCCAAGGCCCACCCTATGGGGAGTTTATACAAAAGTTATAGTGACAATCAGTATTAACTTTATGCCTTATGGCACTCTTACTTCCTACTCCCGTCTTGAGGAGCTATAGCTGGAAGTGGAGCCCTGACAGTGCAGTATCTGTGGAGGCCTCACTGGCAGGATCCATAGGGGGCTAGGAAGAGCCAGGAAAGAGGGCGGAGCCATAAGATTTCCATGAAGATGGCCATGCCTGTGGTGGATTCCCTGTCATCCCCAGATTTAGGAAACTGAACCTCCTGCTCATGGCTTAAATTCAGCTGGAGCTGTCCAGAGCAAAGCTCTGATCAATATTTTCAAACCCACAGGACAGAAGCCCTGAGCCCCAGGGAGCTCTGGGAAATACTCTATGAGAATTTAAGCCCTGCTCATTTGATGAGGAGTAACTTGCCCCCTGCCACCGCCCAACATGTACACAATGGAACAGTCTTGTACAAATTGTCCATGGAGAACCCCAATAAGTTTCCAGTCCCCTACACCTTTTTGTCCAATTTAGTCTTTATTTCAGGTCAGAAAAGGTTCCCTGGGCCATCCACTCTAAATTGCATTTTGCAAGACTCTGCATCTGAAAAGCCCTATAGCAAAGCTGTCTGATGTTGCACTCTATATGATTTTATAAATATATGCTAATGAGTGAATATAATGTAACTGGAATATGCTTCATGCAAAAGGTCTCTTGTAAGGTATCATTACAAAGTTTATAATCTACTGAGTGTGGTCTTCCTATTTGTATAAATGTATCATTCTTTTATCTGAAACTAGAACTATGAAATATAACTCTGAGGGCCTATTGTAATTAAGCAAAGTGTGGGCCATTAACGGTGGTTTGGAATCTTGATGGCTCCCATCAACCAGGACAATTGACTGTGGATGGCTCTGTTTGCAGGCAAGCCTTCCTGTGAGTCAGGCTGGGAGGAATGAAGGCTTGAAGTCTTACAGTGACATGTCATCATGTCACCTGAACTGGAATCCATCTTTAACCTGGGGCTTTCCAGTGAGAAGGAGCGGGTGGGACCCCAGAGAGGGACAAAGTATTCCCGCCTTATGCAAAAGATATATAAATGGGTGGAAAAGAACAAAGGGGAGAGCCATCATGAAGAATCCCCTAGCTACCACCTGAGCTGGAACAAGAGCCAGGGGAAAGAATTGTGCCCAGGCCTGGAAGGTGTCCAGTCTGAGGAAAAAATTTACTGAAACATCTCTGAGGGTGAGATTATCTGTGTTCAGTTTGATTAGACATAGATTTGCAGGTTTTATTTTATTTTGTTTGGTGACTTACTTTGTTCTGTCTGTTACTACTTGGAACCACTTAAATCCTACTTTCTGTATTTAATAAAATCACTTTTTACTTATTAATAACTCGGAGTATGTATTAATACCTTGGGGGAGCAAGCATCTGTGCATATCTCTCTATCAGTGTTATATAGGGCAAACAATTTGAGTTTACCCTGTATAAGCTTTATACGGGGTAAAATTGATTTATTTGGGGTTCAACCCCATTGGGAGTTGGGCATTTGAGTGTTAAAGACAGGAACACTTCTGTTAGCTGCTTTCAGGGAAGCCTACAGCTATTAGGGGATGTGGTTCAGACCTGGGTCTGGGTTTGCAGCAGGCTAGCGGGTCTGGCTCAAACCAGGCAGGGCACTGAAATCCTAAACTGCCAGGTCAGGAAAGCAGGGGCAGAAGTAGTCTTGGCACATCTGCTGGCAGCTCCCAGGGGGGGTTCTGTGATCCGACCCATCACAAGCTGTTTTTAAATATTTACAGTGACTGTGCCTCAAGTCCTTCTATTGGGAGTTCATTATACTGCTAAGAACCTTTCCAAATAGCAAATAAACACTTGTCTTCATTAGCCTCAGACAAGATCTCCTTTGCCTACTGCCACCTAAAGCTAGGAGTTATTTCCTTCCCTTGTGTATAACTTTCTTGAGGGTGTTTGCCAGCTGTGATCATGATTCCTCTGAATCTTCTCCTCGTCTAGATTACAATTATATGGGCCAAATCTTCCAAACTAGCTGCCTAAATTATACAAAACATGCATTTGCCTACACAAAGGGGGTACAAAGGAACATAGGAATTGACATGCTGGATTGGGCAGTTGCTGTCTCTAATCCATTAACCTGTCTCTGACAGTGGTCAATACCAGATGCTTCAGAGGAAGGTGCAAAAAACCCCCCAAAATTCCATAATGGGCAATCATGGCACAACCTACCTGTAACTAAATCCACTAGTGTGAAGCCGAAGCCCAAAGGTTTCAGCCCCAGACAGGGGGTCTGTAATCTGAACCCTGCTGCCCAGGGCTGAAACCGAAACCTGAGCACCGCTTCAACTCCAGGCCATAGGGCTCTGGCTTTAGCTTTGGGCAGTGGGGCTCAGGCTTCAGCTCCGGCCCAGGCCCCAGAAAGTCTGACACCAGCACTGGCGACCCCATTAAAACCCACTGGCAACCCGCAGTTTGAGTACCCCTGTACTAGACAATTTAGAGTGATAAAATCTTTGTTTCTACACATCAACATGTCTCTCTTATAAGCAAATTTAAATCTCTGTTTAGTCGGTCTTAACTTTGTGGATTTTGTATGTGCCTTTTAAAGCTGTATCCATGTTGTGACAATTCATTAATATTTTGCATCTGAAGTAATTGGAGCAGGGGAAAATGGATTGATGTGCTCTTGTCACTGAAAGTGTTACACTTACTAGGAGTGGGGGACAGAGAAAGAGCTACAGTACATTGTTATTGAAACTATTGCCATTTTATGAAAAGTGAACAGTAGGAGAGTGCATGAATCTGACCATGGAATGAAAGAGTTACATCTGCTGGGGACTAAATGTAAGAGAGAAGGAGAGAGTGTGTGTGTGTGCATTTGTGTGCGTGTGCACTCCTGAATTTGCTGTGAGTCTAGAAAATGCAAGGATTATAGGTCCTATGGGTAATATTTATTTTAACCATAATTGGGTTAGGTAATAATTGGAGATATACCAATCTCCTAGAACTGGAAGGGACCTTGAAAGGTCATTGAGTCCAGCCCCCTGCCTTCACTAGCAGGACCAATTTTTGCCCTAGATCCCTATGTGGTCCTCTCAAGGATTAAACTCACAACCCTGGGTTTAACAGACCAATGCTCAAACCACTGAGCTATCCCTCCCCCCAGGGATAGCTCAGAAAAATTCTAAACCTTTTGACACAGATATACAATATCCATTTTTTACTTGGGGAAAACAATCTGCATATCCAGTACTCTACCTCTAAGCTGTCGCTTGGATAACTTCCTAACTCATACACACACATCAATGAAAAATGGTATAACCTGCATAAAAGCAGCACATTCAATTACACTTGCTTTAAAAGTATTACATAATGTAGATTATTATTATTTTATTACTTGTATTATGGTAGTGCCTAGAGCCCTAGTCATGTACCAAGAGCCCGCACAGGATCTGAGTGACTATGTTTTCATATCCTTAAGCCACATCAAAGACTAACTATTGTGATTCATGGTTCTGGAGGCAGATACACTAGACTGGAGTTTGTAATATACTTACCATTTCTGAAGGAACCAGAAATTGCATGTGGAAATTCACAAAGGCTATGTAAAATCCTTGAAAAACTACACTGCCTACATGCCAATCAGACAAAGATTATCTGGATTTTACCAATGTGATTGCCAATCAGACACTAACAAGCCAAGTGTAGAGGCAAGAAAAATATTTACAGAGAATTGAACAGTGTATACTGTGTTTTAGTTCTTACCTTCAAGAGCTCAGCTGCTTTCCTGAGACAGAAGATACACAACAGCAGATGACCATGCAGAGAAAAATTGTAGCTCTTCCAGACAGTTTAAAAGCTCACTTGTATGTAGCTTTTTTTACATTGCAAAGTTGACATGTATTTTGTTTCTCACTCTCCATTACTCAGAAGAATTAAAGGGAAGTCCCTGGGAGATTTGGAGGTTTTATAACTGACTTATTAGACCCACACCATATTAGACTCTTTCTTCCTCTTTTTATGCCAAAATGAAACTGTGTTGTGAAACTAAATGTTGTTAAAATAGTATATTGCAACAGAACACGTGTGTACCCATCAGCCTATGCTGCCAGTTCCGTAAAGAGAGATGTTAATTAAATGAAAAAATATAGCAATCTGAGAGAGTTGGATAATCTAGAATTCAGTTGTGTCTTACCCCAACTTCACTCCATTCATGTAATTTTTCATTTTTACAGAGATGGTAAGTCACCATAGGACCAAACAGGAATCCATTCCTTAGCAGGCACACGGTCTCATAAAGACCCTATTACATCTAGCCTACTGCCAAATGAGCCAGTACAAGATGCTACTGGCACATCTGAATTGACCCCAAAAGGCTGAATAAGAGTTAGCAGAAAAGGGGTTATCAGATTTCTGTACTGGGAAAATGATTGCAAACTATTTTCTTCCTCTTTTTTTTAACTAAACCCTATATTATTTTTCTTTAAGAAGTCTAAGGTTTTATTAGAAGCACAGAATTCTAGCTGCTAACCAGCTGAGGTATATATGCAAGTATATATGCAGGTCACTTGGAAAAATTGGAATCAGTCAAAAAGACTGAGATCCATGCTATCCTGGGACACTGCGGGGGAGGACAGCTTTCCTTATCTCTTCATCTGTTCAGGAGAAATTGTACTGTACCATGGAACTATTTTCATTAGGCGATGATGGCTTTTCCACAGAGCCCAATAAGGTCCTTCATTTTACTAGAGCAGGGATAGATTCTAAAGAAAAATCTGAGATATGTAAATAATCGTCTTCATTGTGATAATACATATACATCCCTTGAAACTCAAATTCATTAGATCCCACCTTATGCTATTTCAGATGCCAGTGTCTCATTTTTTCATTTAGTCCAACTTTAAGTCTGAGTAGCAATAATATACAATGTCCTCTTAACCTTAGTCTTGAAAGTCTGCAAGAGATACCTGTTATCACATGTGTACATTTAACAGACATGTAGTTTTTTTCAAGCTTCATTCTTTGGTGCAAATTCAGGCCTGGTTTTGCCCATCTGCCTGGGATAAATTTGACTCTGTAGCTGGAATAGGGCATATCAAAGGTTCAAATAGTGAGTGATATTGTGAAGTATTACATTGATTTTCAGGTAATTATAAAATGATGAATATATGCTACAAGTTATCTTTTTTGGGTAACTACCATCTTCAGAAAAAGAAAGATAAAATATGAATTTTCCTCCACAGATAATGCAGCATCCTCCTCCCCTCCATTAATATGATTCCCTTAATGTGCTGCCACTTTTAGACTCTTCTCCCAAACCTCCATTACCCATTGAGCTGCTGGGAATCACTAGCTTTTCTGTATTCTACAGAGCTCCATACGGCTGGTAGCTCAACAGTTCCGCTGAGAGTAAAAACATCAAAAAATGAGTTTTTGCTAATGCAAAAGCACCTCCAGGAATAACTCTTAAGAGTGGTCAGAATTTTAAAACTAGGTGTCTAAAGTGGGGCTTCTAGATGCATATATCGGCATCTAGATACAAGTGGCCTGATTTCCAAAAGAGATGAGCACTTCTAAGTCAGTGGGAGCTGCAACTTTCCAGAAATATTGAAAATCTATCTACTTTTATTCCGGTGCCTCAAGGGATTTAAAGACCTAACTTTAGGCACTCGGCTTGAAAAAATTAGCCAGTGCTCACTGCTTTACAGGACACAAAAACCACGATAGTCTGTTCTCATTCATCCTACTGTAGCTATAAGTTCCAGAGGAAGAGAGTTTTAATACTGTACTTTCTCATAAGACAGGTTGAGTATTAACACCCTGATATTTTGCAAGAGCAAGGATCAACCTTTTTGGTGGATATCCATGTTTCCTAGTGCCCTTGTTCATCTTCATCTGAAGGGCTATCCTCAGGCGGGCAGAATTATCACATGAATTGTTACGCTCTGATTTATAATCTGTTCTTTAACTGTAGCAGTCTGAGGGTCAAACTGAAAGGTGAGTGAGCTGCAGGGACTCTAAGATGCTGTAACACATCACCTTCTGCCCCCCTTATCCTGTGCCTAAGTTGGCTTGAGCTGGCATTACTGCCACGATGAGAGGGCTCAGAAGATGGTGCAAATTGCAGCAGCTTTGAAACTCCTTCAGATTATTATCTGAATTTTGCTCTGACTGTTTATGGCTACATTTACTTATTATGCTCAATAGCCTTTGCCATCTAATGTGTACCTGTCTCAGGCAGACTGTGAGCCAGATTCACTGACGCTGGCAAAAAGCCCATTTCAATGGCATCTCTCTGCATGAGAGAGAGGATTCCCCTTGGAATGACAACTTTAATTCCTACTTGTGACCCCATAATCAGTAGGAATGTGCCGACATAGCTCAGCCCTGGCTCCCCTAGACCTCCCTACTCCCCAGCCAATGTTGCCCACCTTTTGTGGGTGGTAATGCTGCACTATTACAAACATGAAGAGAAGGCTGACGCTGCTTCACATACTTCATACAAACTCCACCACGTGAACTTTATGATTGAGATCCTATATCAATACAGGCTGAATATGGGCCTGCGTAGTTAAACACTGCAAAGATGGCTGCATTTCAGCAGTGAGTGAAAGGTTATTTGTCTTTGTAAAGTTTGTGCAGTGTTTCGGGAACCAGTGAGGTGAAAGATACTTTATACATTTCTGTTGTTATGAATATTATTATTAGGTGCTGACGCTGTGAGTTTTCCAGGGCTGGAACACCCATGGGGAAAAAAATGCACTGCAACCCCCCATCAGCTTCTCCTCCTCCTCCCCAGTGCCTCCCACCTGCCAGCAGCTCTGCCAATCAGCGCTTCCCTCTCCCTCCCAGCACCCACCATGGATCAGCTGTTTAGCAGTGTGCAGGAGGTGCTGGGGGTAGGGGAAAGAGTGAGGGCGGGATGTGCTTGGAGGAGGGGCAGAACAGGCTGGGAAGAGGCAGGGCAGGGGTGGGAACAGGAGGAGCGGGATGTGGCGGGGCTTGAAGAAGTAGGCGGGGTGGGGCTTTGGGGGAAGGGGTGGAGAGGGGGTGGGGCCTGGTGGAGTAGGGGTGGGGTCTGGGGCAGAACAGGGGTCAAGCACACACACCCCTGGGAAAGGACAAAGTCGGTGCCTTTGGTAGGAAATAAATTCAGTCTGCATGCAGATGTCCATATTTTTTTTTGGTGCATATATTCAAGCTGTACAGAACAAAGGTGCACACTGACATATCTGCAGACCAAACCAATTCAGAAACTCCTTCATGATCATATATCATTAACTGGGGACTCTGGAACTGCAAAGGTTATAATTACATAGCCAAACTTTATAGCCTACTCTACTTATGATTTTATGCAGTATCACAAAGGGCTGCTATGAATCTTTTCCCTCTTAGAAAAAAAGACAGGCAAATATTTCAATACCTTAATTTATTATGTGAGAGATATCATGAATAATTCAAGAAGCGTGACCATGTGTTAGCAAAATCAATATTTCAAGTTGCATAATACACCACTTTCTTAATTACAGTCCAGCACTACTTTCACACATTGATAATCACATACATACTATCAATTACTTAAATAAAACAACAATGATCTTTCAGTAAGGAAGAAATATCATGGTTCTGTACAGTTCCTCTTTCTCACCCTTCTCTGTACTTAATGGAAAGCAAATTAATAGAGTGTCCTAAATAAAATATAGTGCCATTCAGTTAAACATCTATTTGCAGCTGATTCCTCTACTCCCATGCAAAAAACTGCATCAGAAAAACACAGAAGCAAATACCCCTTCACTGCTGCTATGCATGTCCCAGTACTGTGTGCATGTATGCAGCTCAGTAGAATCTTTCAGTGAGATGTTCTTTCCAGGGCCTCATTGAAAGCCCACTGAACTGAATGGAAGGACTCCCATTGAAATTGATGGGGTTTTGGATCAGACTCCAAGGAAATGAGAGTTATGAACATACCTAATAATGGAGTGTATTTCCTGGATGTACCCTGTGTGTCATTCAACATTTACAGGGCCTGGTTTGGGCAAAATGGATCTAGAAGCAAAACATGTCCACAGAATCCAAATCTGTGCACACAAATGGGTAGTTGAATATGCTACTGCCCAATTTTCATGTGCAATTAAACTTCTGCATGCACAACTATGCGTGTTGAGTTTTGGAGAGCAGGGGAAGGGAGCAGCAAATATGAGCTAGATTCACAAAAAGACATAGGCACCTAACTGCCATTTTAGGCACCTAAATCCCAGAATCAGGCCCAATTATGATTTACAAAGCTGTCGCTCAGCTGCTCTGAACTCTGTAGGCACCTAAAGTCACTAGTTACCTACATTTCTGGAGTAAAAATTCCTGAGGCACTTATGTTTCTGCCTATGGGCATGCACACTGCATTCCCGCAGCAGGCATTCAGACACCTAAGCCCAGAACAATGCACAAACAGAAGAAGACAGATGTTCCTCTGCCCAAGTTGCTGGCATGGCATGCTGATATGGTAAGCGTGCTCAGGCCTCGCCTACCAGATCTGATTCCTGTAAGCAAGCTTGCACATAACGGGCAGCAGGGGAACAAGCAGCTCCCTAATAACTTTTAGGGTGGTTAGGATGCTCACCTGGGATATGAAATACCTTCCCCCCACTTTAAGTCCCCCCTCTGCCTGAGGAGGAGAAGGGATTTGAAGTGGGAGCTGCTGCCTCTCGGGTGCATGCTCTAACTACTTGGCTATGGGATATTCTGATGTGGAGTTCCTTCAGTCTCTCCAGCTGAAGGTGTTCCACTGTGAATAAATAAATGGTTCAGGCACCTAATCCAAAGATCAGAGGGGTAGCCGTGTTAGTCTGGATCTATGAAAGTGGCAAAGATTCTGTGGCACCTTATAGATTAACAAACGTATTGGAGCATGAGCTTTCATGGGTGAATACCCACTTCATCACATGTATGTAGTGGAAATTTCCAGAGACAGGTATAAATAATCCAAAGAGACTCCCAAGCAGAGGGAGGCACTTCCCTGCAGCCTGACTTAGGCCTGGTCTACATTAGAAAATTAAGACACACCCCTCATCTTGGCATCTTCCACTGGCTAGCTTAGGTGAGAGCTGCCTAGCATGTTGGCTTTTGTGAATCCTGTTCTAAATCTCCAGTCTTCCCCATTCATTTTATAAGGAACCTAGGTGCCTCGACCAGGCTTTGTGAATCCCAGTAATTTTCTAGCTGCCTAACCGTTAAGTGGGGTCACACTCAGCATCACCACGTCTAAGTTTCTTTGTGAATCTAGCCCTAGTTCTCCAGCTCATAATGTGGTCCAAAGGGTAAAGTGGACAGCTCTAATTCAGGCCGACGGGAGGATTACCCTTGGGAAAACAGAACACATTTACCATTTTTCTTTTAAATCAGATCTTTTTTAAAAAATCAAGCCAGCTTAAGGACACCACTGCATTTTGAGGTTTGGGGGCCATCTTAGCTCTTTCATTTTTACCATGTAATGGAGCTCAGATGCATTGCCCAAAGTTGTGGGCTACCTCCAGCTAGTTATTCCATGAGTGATGCCATACTGACCCTGTCAGAATACAATCACCACATCCATGGCCCTCTAGAAAGGAGATCCATTGAGGCTTAAGAGGGCAATGGGTGGTTTCCAGACTGCCAAATATTAGAGAACTACTAACTGCCTTAGTTCCTCTTCCTACTCAATCAAGGGAAGAATGGATATATTTATATTTATTTTTATTCCCTATTTATATTTCACTTTCACGTAAACCTTTTATTTGCTCATTCATCTAGCATGTAGTTTGTTTACATAGTTCCAAAGCATGGGTGGTGCGTGACTCCTGCATTTGGGGAGGCTGGGCGTGAGCACCAGAAGCTCCCTAGAAGTGGCAGAGCCCCGACACCTGGACCATGGCCCCGCCCGCTGCTCCACTCTGAGGCCCCACCCACACTCCACTCCCACTCCAGCCCAGGCCTGGCTCCCTCCCCCGAGACCCCCCAACCCACCTCTCATGCCACTTTGCCCCCTCCCTCAAGGCCTTCCCCTACCCGCCGCTCGCGCCTCTCTGCCCTGAGCGGCGGGTGGCGGGATCCTCAAGGGAAGAGGAGGAGTGAGGGCTGGATCTCAGGGGGGAAAGGTGGAACAGGGGTGGGAAGAGGAGCAGTGTGGGCAGGGCCATAGGGAAAGAGGATAGGCAGTTGGAGGGCCTCAGGGTAGAGCTCAGGCAGGGCTATGGCCCAGATGTCCTTTCGGTGGCAGCACTCCAAAGGCAGCAGGCCAGCCCGCCTCCAGAGGGAGATCCTGTTTGGGGAGTATTAGCCTCCCCTGGCCTCTTACAGCCACCACCCATGTTCCAAAGATATAAATGGAGACGAAAAGACAGGCAAGGCCTTTGCTCTCAGAACAGCTGAAGTGCCTGATCCTGCACACTTTGCTCTGACAAAATCTCCAGTGAAATCAATGGGAGTTTTATTGGAGAAAGGACTGGCTAAAGGGCCCTTTTTGTCTAAGCTGTTCTGCATTATCTTCTTGCTATCAACCATCCCCTTCACTCAGCTATGTTCCATTGTTTCTTCTCCAACTCCTGCTATTGTCTCGCTTGTCCCCGTGCACAAATTACGAAAAGCTCCCTTGGATGGCGAAAGCTCCACAAATTACAGTAAAACGATCACTTGGAGTATTTACTGTTTGTCTAAGGTACTTGTATGGCCCCCATCACTGTAACATCCAAGTGTGATGTTACACTCCATATTCTTCATAGAAATATTGTTATGATATGAATATGGCATAACTAAGATATGTTTTATGCAAGATGGGTCATGTGTGATATCATTGGAAAGGTTATGATTTGCTGAATGTGGCTCTCCAATTTGTATGTCTGTATCATTTCTGTATCTGGAGTTAGGATTATTAACTATGTAACAATTACAACTGTGTTTTCACCTGGGAAACACCCACTAGACAAGAAGCAAAGAGTCTGGATGAGCCATTTATGAGAACAATAGAACTTTGAACATGCTAATCTCACTCCTTCCTGAGAAGATTACTGGGATGCTGCATTGCCACAGCAGGGTCTAGTGACTGTGACACCTGGTACTGGACAATGTCTTAACTCGCTGGCACTTTTCCATTGTAGTGGGGATGGGGCCCAAACAAAGGATTCCCACCTTAGGTAAATCCTTTTCAAGGCTGGGGAGGGAGCTAATCTTCACTCTCCTCCACTGCCTGCCAGGAAGGAAGACTGCTAAAAACACCTGGAGGGAAAGGCAGGGTTGAGTTCAGGCCGAGAGGGCGGTCCAGTCTGTAAAGACAAACAGCTGGAACTCTAAGCTACAGAAACTCTGCAACATGCCTAAACCAACATTGAGGGTAAGAAATTACATTTTGTAACCTGTTTCTTGAGTGTATTAAGCCTAGTTTGCATGTTTTGTTTTATTTGCTCAGTAATCTGCTTTGTTCTGTTTGCTATCCCTTATTATCACATACAAGTTACCTTTTGTAGTTAATAAACTTATTTCTTGTTTATAACATAACCCAGTTGGTGCAATTCATATGCGGGGTGGGGGAGAGAGGCTGTGCATCTCTCTCTCCACACTGAGGGAGAGGGCAATTTTTATGAGCTTGCGCTGTGCAGATTTTTCTATGTAGTGCAAGACAATATTATTTTGGGTTTACTCCCCAAAGGGAGTGGGCACGTGAGTGCTTGGTGAATCTCCGAACTGAATTCTCTCACACAGAGCTGACTTCCATCTGTGTCTGCAGCTGGGTGTGGCCTTACGTGTGTGTGCTAGAGAAGGCTTGAGGGCCTGGCACAGTATAAGCAGGATGAGGAAGCCCACTCTGGTGGAACAGGCGGGCTCAGTGAGACCCCAGCACATCAAATGGTATCCTAGATGGGGGATCGAACCCATCACACCAAGCACCTCACATTTTCTAATGTTTTTATTCTCCTAATACCCTCTGAGGTAAGGATGTTCTATTATCCCAATCTTACATATGGGAAACGGAGGCACACACAGGCAAAGTGACTTGCATAAAGCCATAGAGGAAGTCTGTGCATGTTGGTGGCTAGCACTCTAATCACACAACCATCCTGCCTATTTGGGGAGACCTGGGAGACAGCGGCCATAGCCAATCTTCCTCAGCCTGAGCAGTGATCTCCAGGATGCAAGGGCCTTGAAGGTGAAAATAAAAAAGTCAAAAACAATGCAAGAGAAGGATCCTTGAAAGTCAATGAAGGTTCAGACTAGCCATCCTCCCTAGGTGTGGAGGAAGGAAAACAATTCTTCAGTTTCAAGAAAGATAGCCGGGAGGGGGCTCAGGGCTGGAATAAGGGGTTGGGATGTGGAAGGGGATGCGAGGTGCTGGCTCTGGGAGGGAGGAGGTTCTGACCTGGGGCAGGGGCTTGGGGTGTGGGTGGGGGTATGGGGTCTGGGAGGGAGTTTGGGTGCGGGAGGGGGTTCTGACCTAGGGCAGGGTATTCGGGGTGCAAGCTCCACCTGGGCAACGCTTACCTCAGGCAGCTCCCGGTAGGTGGTGCAGTGGGGCTAAGGCTGGCTCCCTGCCTGCCTTGGCTCCATGCTGCTCCCACCAGCACTGCCTCTTCAGCTCTGATTGGCTGTGGTTCCTGGCCAATGGGAACTGAGGAGCCAGCGCTGGAGGTGGGGGATGCACGCAGAGCTTCCCTGATCACCCCTGCGCTTAGTGGCCACAGGAACATGCCAGCTGCTTCCAGGGGCTGCCCGGAGCCAGGCAGGCAGGGAGCCTGCCTTAGCCCCAGGCACCTGCTGCACCACTAACCGGACTTTTAACGGCCTGGTCCGCAGTGCTGACCGGAGCCGCCAGGGTCCCTTTTCAACCAGGCGTTCCAGGTCGAAAACCGGACACCTGGCAACCCTACACTCCCACCCTAACTCTGTGCATGTCAAGGCAGTTCACCCAGGACAAGGAAATGTTGGAGCCTCTTCTCTGTATTTCCAGGGGTGATGTGGAACCCACGTCCACTTTGGACACGGGAGGTACTATATCGGATGCTTCACAAGTATGATGGTACTAATGGCTCCAAACACTATTCCTAACATCTCCTGGATTAAACCACTCTTAACACACATCACGTAGAAAGGAATCATTACTGGGCCTGTGATATGACCAATCGGTAGGCCCAGAAGGAAGTTAATAAAGGAGCAACAGCTTGAAAATAGGTGAGGCCTTTAATTTAGGGATTATTTCAGGTATAACAGTGACAGGACAGTGAGCTGCAGCCCTGAGTACATGAGGAGGTGATGGTTGAGGACTTGCCTTTATTTCTTGGGGGTGGGGGGGGGAGAGGGGAGAGAATTCCTTTCCCCAAAAGCCCAGGCAGCTCCATTCCGTCCCCTCCATTAACCAGGTGGTCTGGTTCCCTTAGCTAATCCATTATTTTCAGGGGAGCTGTCTTAATATAATGTCGAGCTTTCTGATGACACTTTCACTGAAAGTATGAAACAGCTGACTCCTGAGCTCCTGGAATAAGACAGACATTCTAACATAGAAGCTTTTATTCAGTCGCATTGTGCAAAAAGGAATCTTGCATCACATTTCTAATGTACTTCTCAACCCACTACTGTGTGTTATTAGGGGGAAGATTTTAAGGTTTTACACAGAGCGCTTTTCACTGGAAATGGGATTGTGAAATAGATGGGGGCATTCCCTTTTGTGTTCTTACTGTATCCTCAGTTCAATATAATGAAGTATATACAACTCAGGATTTTTAAAACAACGTGTGTTAAATACCAAATAAGATGTGGAGAAATTCAGGCAGGACTGCTGTGGCATAAGGGCTGGTTATTTCAGCTGTACTGAAAGATGTGTGCACTAGCTATTTGGAGCCATCTAGTGATACTTTAATTGCATGCAACTTAACTAAAATAACGTGTTTTCCAAATACTGTATCTTATTGGGGGGGGGGGGTATTTGTTTTGCTCTCTTTTCTGTTTCTCTTCCTCTGCCCCGGCTACTCTTATTTCTTTCAGCTACCAAGAAAATAAACATCCAGACTGGGCCAAACTAATCCCTGGTAAAACTCCAGTGAAATTAGTGTCTGAATTCAGGCAGACTCTGTGGTAGAGTTACTCCTGAAATGAGTATGGCTCACCGTACAGGAAATTTCAAAGCAGCAATAGCAAATGTGGTAGAACTGCTGAGTAATTAAGACAGTACTGTCAATGTTTTTCCCACATGGCCAACCAGTTCACAGAAGGGCACTCATAGGCATTGCTTGCAGTGTTGTTAAATGTGGGTTCTTTTGGTAAAAGCAGCTCTCTAGAACTGACTTCCATGTTTCAGACTCCAAGGGAGAGGAAACAAACATTAGGAGATGAGACAGCCACAATTAACAGGATCAGTTCAAACTACAAGTATATAAGATTACATTATGCAATAGAAGTGACATTCATGGATGTGAGGGGGGAGAGGTTATCATGAACAAAGTTCTGGAAGGCTGGTGAAATATGGGTAAAATGGAAGGCTCAGGAAGTAGGATTTTGTTGAAAGAGTGTCATAGACCTAGAAGAAAAGATAGAATTCAAAGAGTCAGGTATAAAAATAAGCACAGAGAGGCTGTTTTAGGTAGAGGTATCAGCATGGAAGAAGGAGGCGAGATAGGGATACAAGCAGTAAGAAAATTAAAATTTCTAGGGATAGAATAGAAAATATGAGACGATACAGCCAGGAAGATGGAAGAGAGTGGTCAGTTGAGCACCTCCAAAAATGAAGGGAGAGAATGTGCACTAGATTCTGGAATAGACAGGAAGGCCTTGAAAATCTTTGAGGATAGAATATTTATATGCCTGCTTTTTGGTACTGAGCGATGGGAGGGAAGTGGAGGAGAGTCAAGTGCTTAGTGTATATTCTAATGTAGCTGCAATGGAAGCTCCCAAAAATCCATGAAGAGAAATGAGATTGCAAGATCCAGAAGATCAAGGCCACAAATGGTTAAAGATGAAAATGTATTAGGGAAAAGTTAATCATCATCACATTATCTATATGCAAAGGAGAGGAAGTCTTTCTCCATGAACATGTACTGTATTACTAATGCAGCATAATAAAAAGTTGTGTAAGCACAATAATAAAATACATTATGTATAATTATCAGAGTAGATAAAAGTAATAAAATAAATACAAGAGATAAGGCAGAGGAACAGCTGGCTGGGGAATAAAGAGAGGACAGTTATATGGTTAAAGCAAGGTTTGAGTTGGATTCTCAGCTCTGTCCCAAGCTTCCTGTGTGACTCTGAGTGAGTCATTTAACCACTGTATGAATCAGCTTCCCCATCCATACAAACAATACCCTCTTGCTAGAGGTTTTTTAAATTAAATTAATCAATGTTTATAAATTGCTTGGAGAGCTTTAGAGTGAAGGTATTACACATGTGTAGCATATTATTATTCTATAGATAAGAAAGCATTATCTCTGTGGCCTCGATCATGTGAGGGTGGGAGGGAAACAAAGTAAAGAACTTCAGAGCGGGTTTTAAGACAAGTGAATTCAATAAACATTAGGTCAGATCAGACAGTACAGCAAAGCCAACTTTAGAAGAAGGAAGTAGGTTAAGTAATTTCAGTTGCCATTGATCATCATATGGTCAATCTAGTTCTTATCTCTGCCATTTGGAGAACACCATGTCAGCTTGTGGATTTCACTATGTTGGAATAGGGTTCTGCCAATGACTAGATCGTTCATACTGCAGAAATCAACAAGCCTCTCTCTGTTTTCATTCATGGTGCCACACCATTGCTCTGGCATTGTTTGTGTTGTCCTTACTGAACCTGGCATTCAAGTCTCCCATGACGATAGTTAGGTCAGGGCATAGTACTCTCTCTCTATCTCTGCCTGTAATGTGAGATAGAATTTGTCCTTTGCTTTTCATCACTGTCATATGTCAGAGCACTGAATCAGAGTAATATTACTGCGTTTCCCTTTCAGTCTGTCTCTCATAAGGCTGCTGCTGATGGATTTCCATTCAAGCAGGGAATGCTCCACTCTCTTCTTCAAAAGGATGGCAACACCATCATGGTGTTGTCCATCATCCCGTCCAGAATACAGCAAAGTTTCTCCCGAGGCTAATGTTAATCTTCCTGATCCCGTCCATCTGCTCTCGCTGACACCCAGGATGTGTAAGCTGTAGCTGCTGTGACCTGAGTTACCTTCCCTGTTTCATACATTGTCCGTACATTCAAAAAACCAAGTTTGGTTTTTGTCTTGGTGTTGAGCACTTCAGTCTTCATGCCAGTGGCTTCCTTTTGGCTTTCATCACTGGCAGTCAGACAGGTCATTGACTCCTGAAGGCCAACACACACAGTAATGGTTGATTTCTCCACCGCTGTTTCCGTAACGTATTTTGTTTTTTACGGGACAGGGTTGTTAGCTCTGTGCCTACCCCCCAACCTGGAGGACCAGGGTGTCTGTTTTGCCTGGACCCTCCCCCACAGGCCAATCCAGAATGGTTGAACCTGCCAGGAGCAAAAAGCCCCCACTGACACAGACTCTGGGGATTGTTAGAGCATGCAAGCTGTCCTGCCACAACAAGGAATGGGCACTTTTTTGCTTTAAGTGCTGCTTAATGCTTGGTTTCAGGGCCAGATGCGTCTCTAGATTCCAGAAATGGTTGGCACCTTTAATGAGTTGGCAAATAGTTTGCTTTAGGAAGGAACCTTAGAAATCATTAGAAATTAAAGGTGTTTTAGTATCCGCACCAGTTCAGTATGTTTTTGTTGCATAATTTCATACCTAGATGAAGTCTGGATAATGATTTACAAGGATTGAGAATGTAAATTGGTTTCAGCTCCAAACTGAGCAGGCACTTTAGGAAGACTTATTGGGCACTCAGGAACTCAGAGATGTTGACTCTATGCACTTTGAATGCTATTGGGTATCAAAGTAAAAGTAATACAAAAATGTTTGCAATGTAATTATTCACACCCAAATACCATGGTAAGATAAGGAGCACCTGACACTAGGAGAGCACTTTGCCTTCTGCTTTATAGCTACTATTACAAGTATGGCTCAAACTCATCCCCCTCCCCCCGTGTGATATATTGCACTATGTCCTATGCTATTTCATTCAGAGCAAAAGGAAAGACATGTTGCAATAGTTTCAGCAATTTTTGTTAGTAATAATTCCCCTGTGTGAGGACACAGTAGACATGAAGTTAACCGTGTTCTTTCCATGCAGGATTCAGTCCTCCTCCAGGATACACAGGACTGCTTGCTGCCCTGAAACAGGACAATTGCCTAGCACTTATGCTGAGCATGTGGGCTATTGAGCGGAGAACGGGCTAATTCCACATGCTGTACTACAATGGTGTCCATCATGTGGCTCTGGAAGCTTAAAACCATGGCCCTCAAGGGCAACTGTGTTTGAAAAGAAAATTTGTATTTGAATATGAATTGGGGATATGGCCCCTCAGCTGTGCCCTGTGGTTTTTAAACTAAAATGGCTGACTCACCCCTGTCACCATGGAGAGGAGGTGGGGCACCAGCTGTCTCCCTAGGTGCCTCCCATTACATGCTCTATAGCCCATGAGGCAGCTGTAGTGTGAGCTGGGTGCTCATGAGCAGCTGCTTTCCCTTTGCTGCTACAGCTGCTCCTCTGCTAGATTAGTTGTTCCCCAAAATTATTTGAACTGCTGGTCCAGTAGCACCTCCCCATAGGCTGGGGGAGGGGCCGTCAGACACAGGCGGGCTTGTGCCTCCCAACTCCTGGCTTTCAATAGCTGCTCCTCTGCTGGCTGCCCACTGCATCTAAAGGGAGGGAGGGAGGAGTAGTTCTAGCTGCTCTGTGGCCTGTTTCCCTGCCAGGCTGTGGGATTCCGCAGGGAGAGCTGACTTGACTTGACTGTCTCTGCCTGAACACATGGAGACGATCTAGTGAAGGATGGTTGTCCTCCTGCACACAGTCATCCAGGGCATCCTAGGAGAGAGGAGAGGAGAAGCTGAGAACCATCCACCAGTTACAGCCCCCTGAGTCTCTCCTGCAGACCTGGCACAGGTTAGAGCACCCTGTGGACTGCTCTAATGTGCGCAATCTGGCTATGGTACCCACAGCAGAGCACAATGGGAGCAGAAGAGGCCAGATAATCTGCTTGTAAGTATTAATTTTGGCCTTTTTGAGGTAATATGTTTGACCATCAGGCTTAAAAGGTTGCACACCCTTGCTATATTCTGTGGTAAAGGGCCACAATCTACTTCATTTTGTGATGAGAAAAAGTAGGCATGTTTGTAGTGCAGAGCAGGGGAGGTGAATACCCAACCAGTGACACTCTGTCAAAAGTGTCTGTTATGCAGCCACTTGGGAGTCCAGAAATTGCTTCACCTGAAGCCCAGAAGAAACAGCCCTTTCATGGTTATTCCTATTGAGGATCAGAAGATATTACTTCTTTCCAGGGCTGGTTGAGCCAGGCTGCCAAGTCTGCAACTTCAGGGGATTAACGGCCAAGGGGGATGTGAAGACAGAGGTTGTCCATTCCATGAAGGAGATCTAAAGGTTTTTATCGCCATCTTATGGCTACTCCAGGGACCTGAGCACTGTTGAGTCTCATGCTGGTACCACATGCAATCCCTAACAATCAGTATACAAAATCTCCATCCTTACCTAGTGTCCTTGGCAGCTGCACATTAAGCTGCTGCTCATTTGACCCTCTGGCTGGTATAGCTGCGTAGTTAGCTTTCCAATATCTGGTGAGACATTTTTTTAAAACCCAATAGCCATAGATGACTCATGGCTCTTGATACTGGGGTGGCGGGGAGAGGTAATCTAAAGGGGAGGACACCTGACCACCCCATGTCTCTCCTCTGCCCAGCAACACCCCACCCTGTACCCAGCTCAGGGCTGCCACACTCTCCCTGCCCCATCAGAATTACCTGTGGGGTGAAAAGGAGCTCTGTCCTTCTCTCACTGCATCTCCTCTCTCTCCCCCGCACCTCTCCCCCACCGGCATGTTTGGCCGCTCTCCCTAGCAGCCAGGCCCAGGTAGGGACTGGAACGGAGCCACTGTTTACACAGCTGAAGCTGGCAGCTCCAGGTTGCTGCTCTGCACAACACAACGGCTGCCTGTGAGAGATCCTGGCAGGGGCAATGGCCCGCCCCACCCCCTCTGCTTTCCTGCCCAAGCTGGCTGCTGGGGACAGGGGCCGAGTGAGCTGGAGCTCGCCCTTTCCCCTCCAGCACGTTTCCAGCTTGCTTGGCCCTTGACCCAGCAGCCAGCCCCAGACAGGGAGCTGAGGGGGCAAGGCAGGCCACCACCCCAGCCAGGCTCTCTCTTAGGCAGCTGCTGCACTGCACAGAGCAGCAACCCAGAGCAGCCGGCATGAGAAGTGGCTGGTTCTGCCCCTTCTGCTCCCTGCTAGAGCCCAGCTGCTAGGGACAGGGGCTGAGCGTGCTGGGGGGCAAGCACAGTGGGAGAAGGACAGAGCCTCTCTCCCTCCCCCACAGCAGGCCAAGCAGAAATCTGGAGGGGCGCTTGACTCCACATGCCCCCCCACCATGCATCATTTATGCCTAGGGTTGCCAACTTTCTACTCGCACAAAACGGAGCACTCTTGCCCGGCCCCCTGCTCTGCCCCTCCCCTGAGGCCCCGCCCATGCCCCACCCTTTCTCCAAGGCCCCGCCCACTCCATTCCCTCCACTCACTCGCTCATTTTCACTGGGCTGGCTCAGGGGGCTGGGATGCAGAAGGGGGTGAGGGCTCTGGCTGGGGGTGCAGGCTCTGGGGTAGGGCCAGGGATGAGGGAGTTTGGGGTGCAGGAGGGGGCTCTGGGCTGGGGGTTGGAGCCAAGGGGTTTGGAGTATGAGAGGAGGCTCTGGACTGAGGCGGGGGTTGGGGTGTGGGAGGAGGTACAGGCTCTGCACTGGGGGTGCTGGTTCAAGGATGGGGCCAGATATTAGAGATTCAGGGTGCAGGAGGGGGCTCCAGGCTGGGGCAGGAGGTTAGGGTGTGGCAGAGCTGAGGGCTCCAGCTGGGGTTGCAGGCTCTGATGTAGGGCCAGGGATGAGGGATTTGGGATGTAGGAGGGTGCTCTGGGCTGGGATCAAGGGATTCAGAGGGGAGGGGGATCAGGGCTGGGGCTGGGAGTTGGGGCCGGGGAGGGGTCGGGGTGCAGGCTCTGGACTCTGGGCTCCTGCGCGGAGGCATGACCAGACAGCTCTACGCGCTGCCCCATCCTCAGGCGCCGCCCCTGCAGCTCCTATTGGCCCTGGTTCTGCTTGGGGTGGGGGTAGCCCCCTGGCTGCCCCTACATGTAGGAGCTGGAGGGGAGACATGCCGCCTGCTTCCCAGGAGCCACATAGTGCAAAGGCTAGCCAGGAGCCTGCAAGCCCCGCTGCGCAGTGCCACCAACCAGACAGTCAACGGCCCAGTCAGCAATGCTGACAGAAGCCGCCAAGATCTCTTTTCAACCCGGTGTTTCAATCGAAAACCGAACACTTAGTCACCCTACTTATGCCAATAACCTCTCAAACATACCAGTTAAAACCAATCAATGGAGAGGTTGGTTTTGACTTTGTGATAAACATCTATGTTCATGCGCTACCCCCTGACATTTGGCGATGAATGTAGAACATACCACGTGCAGGGGAAGCGAGCTTCTCCCTTTTTTTGGGATCCCACCCAGCTAAGTATTTGCATATCTGACTTTTACATGATATGTAGTTGTTTCATGTTTACATCATGCAAACATCAGCACATAACCCTCACCATATAAAGACAGTTCAGAGCTTGCTTCCTACATAGTTCCTGCACAATGATGTAAGCCCCATATTTAATATTATGGGATTCCTGCTTGGGCAGACCACTTAATCCAGTATTCTGTGCTGAAAACAGATCTGCCTTGGGTTAGCTACACATACATTTTCAAGAAAAACGTCTCCTTTGGTTGTCAAGATATGTCGCTGAACTGTCTTTTTGCATTAGGCCCCAGATCGAGCCTTCATGTACAATCCTTAATGCTATTGTGTAATTCTTAAATCTTTCACTCTTGCCCCAGAAGGTTACATGTGCAACATGCTGCATTAGCAGAGGCCACCAAACATTGCATAGACTGCCTTAATCATCAAATTCATCAAAATTAATCCTTCAGCACATACATATAGAGTGAGCATGACATAACTGCACCACAAAGTTCCTTTTTTATTACAGGGATCTTGCTATTATTATCAAAATCTACAAAGAAAAGATAAGCAAATGGAAAAATAGCAGCAATTCATCCTGGAATAAATATGAAAAACGTCCTCCTGTTTTGGTGCCATTCGTGTACTTAAGTTTAAGGAAAAGCGTGCCTGGCTCACTACAAAAAGGTCACCCACTCTGAGAGTAGCTTTCCAGTGATTTGGGTGTAGTGTCTTGACGATGGATGTTGAGGTGCTCAAAGAGAATGAGATCAGAATTTTCAGAAACAATTCAAAAGTTACCCCCCAGATTTGAAACAAAACTGAATATTTGTCTCTGTACAAAGCCCTAATATAGATTTAATTGCCTAAGTATGATAGCATATAATTCTGCTTGTTTCACAAATATTATGGTCTATAGTAATTTGGGGTTTGGTCAGTTTATCTGGGCCCACTTCCAATACATGTATGATTCTGTGTGCTATCTGACCAAGTTTTCTTCTTCAATTTCATAGTTTGTACTGTGATCTTCTAGCAGCTCATCAATGGGGGTTGTATTAGCCCATTGATTCAGACATATGGTTTAACTCCTACTAGCATGAATGGAAGTTACACACATGTGGTTAAATAAACCCTATATATATTCCAATAATCTGGAGGATTATTTACTCATGGTAATTAGTTGTCTTTTTACTATTTTCACTGTGTTCTTGTACTACTCTAATGCAAAAACAAGCTCTTTGTTTTTAACTGCATCAGTGTGTTTTTTGTTTGTCTTGTATTATAGAATCAATAAAGCTTTTAATCACAAAGGGTCAAATCCTGTGAAGTCTTCAAACAGTTTTTATTCAGTCCTTATTTAGGCAAGACTCCCATAAACATAAGTGTAATCAGTGCATGAGAATGGACTGATGGCTTTGTCCTCTGATGGGTGCTACATACCCTCATTTCTCATAGACTTAAGAGTGTTCAACATCTTCCAGGATGGGACCCTAAATAAGGACTGGGATCAAAATATGTTGTAAAGTAGGTAATGAAAAGAAGGAATCCTAAACCCATGCAAATGTATCATTGTATACTGTTTTGGGTATATAATGCCTGAATTCTTTTGACTATGCCACAATATAATTTCTGAGTAATTTTGGTACTTATTAGCAGCATCCTCTATTTAACTGCAGACTGTGCCTTCAAATATTGTTCATAGTTTTCATAATTCAAAGCATTGTATCAAATAGTTCACATTTCTGTGTCTGTTCCTGTTAACAATTCATGTACAGCAGTCTCATGGTTCTCTGTCATTGCTCTTATGAGGATTAGGTGGAGAGAAGTCCATAACGGATATTCTTTGTTTTTTAATGTAGCCACTATTCTATTAAAAAATAAACACAACAAACATACAGAGATAATGAATGAAGCTCCTCAAGCAAAGTATTATTTGCTGTAGTAATTCTGTAATCAAGGCTAATTCTACAATAAACATGGCAAAACAAAAGAACACACAAATTTCAATCCAACACAAACACCAAACAGAACATAGACTGGGCATAAATTAAGGCAGAGGTCCCATGCTTGTTCTTTGTGAACTCAATGAAAAAACTCCCATTGACTTCAACGGGAGCAGGAGCTGGCCTATAAATATTCTTGAATATTCAAGCAGTGGTGAACTAAGACTCCAGGCACCTAGTAGCTTGTCTTACTAGCTGGATAACAGCCCAGCAGCTATTGTGTATAGCAGAAATAATAGAACTAGGTATACAGCAGTCATAGGTCTTCTCCCCCACTTGGAGCTTTTGGGTTCCAAGATGGGGACCTGCATGGACTCCTCTAAACTAATCTTAGTCTAGATCCGGTTCTGCTGCCACCAGTTAAGTTTAAAGTGGGTAACACACTACCTGTCCCCCAAACTTCCCCTGGGAAACCCAGATTCAATCTCCCTGAATCTCTACACAAAGGGAAGCAGCCCAATTCCCCCCTCCCTCTCTCCTAGCCTACTCCGGAGAGATACACACCGATTCAACTCCCTGAATCAAACCCAGGAGGAACTCACTCTTCCCTCCTCTCCTTCCCCTGAATTCCCACAAGAGAAGGAATTAACCAAGTCCAAAAAAAGAAAAGAATTTATTAAAAGGAACAAAAAGAAAGTACACTATCTCTGTAATACCAGGATGGAACAATACACAGAGTCTAACCTATAAACCTGGAGAGAATTCCCCCTCCCCCTTTCTTTCTCAGTAAAAGCAAAGTAACAGCAATAGAAATAAAGAGATTCCTTCAGCAAAACACACAATTGCAAATGTAGAAATAAACTTATAATACTAGTACGCCTTTCTAATACTCACTAGACTGAATAGATGAAAAATACTGCAGAAACCTGGGAGGACTTGATTAAGATGTCTGGACTCCCTTAGCTCCCAAGAGAGACTCTACACAAACAAAAACACAGAAAAAAAAATTCCCTCCACAGAGATTTGAAATTATCTTGTCCCTGATTGGTCCTCTGGTCAGGTGTTCATCAGGTACTGCTTGTTAACCCTTTACAGGTAAAAGAGACCTTAACCCTTAACTAACTGTTTATGACAACAGCACATGAAATCAAATCTCAAAGACATGGCCCATGTTCAGTGTGGGCTGAAGCTGACTTCTTGCCTCATGAAGCATGATGGAAGTGCCAACATAGAAGCAGGTAAGGGTTGCAATTAAATGTCTTTTATACTGGTGTCAAGTATCAGAGGGGTAGCCGTGTTAGTCTGGATCTGTAAAAGCAGCAAAGAGTCTTGTGGCACCTTATAGACTAACAGACGAAGTGGGTATTCACCCACGAAAGTTCATGCTCCAAAAGGTCTGTTAGTCTATAAGGTACCACAAGACTCTTTGCTGCTTTTATACTGGTGTTATCTCGTCATAAATATAACCTGTGCGTGCTGAATGAACAGCCAGGTATGAACTCTTCTGTAGGAGTCATGTCATTGCATAGGTCATTTTCCTTGATTTGCAATAAAATCTAGGAGCCAGCTCTTTAGCTGGTGTAAATCAGTGTAGTTTCATTAGCTTCACTGGAGCTATACTGACTCATACCATCTGAGTACATGACCCTAGGATTTTATCTGACACCAACATCATGAAATATTAATTACTCCTCAAAAAGGGAATATACAGGCAAACGAGTCTTTTGTAGTCATTAGAATGTTATTAAATGACATGGATGTAATCAACTAATAGAACTCTAGCTTCTAAATTTAAATGACTTACACAGGCTATACCCATTCCTTAGGCTTTGTCTAAACTAGCACTTTAGTCAGCAAAACTTTTATTGGTCAGGGATGTGAAAAAACCACTCCCCCCCAACTGACATAAGTTTCACCAACAAAAGTGCTGGTGTGAACAATGCTATGTTGGCGGAAGAGCATCTCCTGCCAACATAGCTACTGCCGCTCATTGGGAGTGGTTTAACTATGCCAATGGGAGCGTTCTCTCCCGCTGGCTTAGAGTGGCTACACAGGAGACCTCACAGCAGCACAGTTGCAGCAGTACAGCTGTCAGGTCCCTAGTGTAGACAACGCCTTAGACTGGTAGCTTCACTACGTAATGTGTAAAAGGAAACATTTGAAACTATTCAAAGAGCAGAGATTGCTAGATTGTTTGTATTCTTGACAGATATATAGTATGTTATTAGATGGTTCAGTCCTGCTCCAACTGGGGTCAACAGAAGTATTGTCAAACATTTCTGAGGGAATGGGATTAGGTCAACAGGAGAAGTTTAAGGACATGAGACTCTAATCCTACAAATAGTGACCCACTCTAAAGATTCATTCCTGGGTAGTTGTGCACGTCATCTCAATAGGAGTTGAGAGGGCTCAGTGCACTGCAGCATTGTCCAGTGGTTTGAGTACTAGCCTTGGACTTGAGAGAGCTTGGTTCAATTCCCTGCTCCATCACCACGGACTGTGTGTGACCTTGGGCAAGTCACTCAGGCCCAGATTCTCAGAAGTCAGTGGGAATGAGGTGCCTAAATAATTTTGAGGATCTGGGCCTTAGTCTCTCAGTGTCTTGATTTCCTATCTGTAAAATGGGGATATTAGCATTTCCTTACCTCACAGGGATTATACATTAAAGATTGTGAGGCATTCAGATACTATGGGGGTCACATAAGTAACTAAGATAGATCAATAAGCTCTAAAATAGTGGGCAGTTCTGAATTTCCAAAACCTTGTGTGAAGACAAGATCTCATACTGCAGGATCAGCAACATCATTGCCACTCTGTAGCAGAACAGCAGAGGCTTGGGAGATAATGTTGGTAATGTCTTTTTAAACATTTTTATAAATGAATATATTTCTATAAATGATGCTGTCAGATGTTATAAAATAACCTACCCTGCAATGCTGAACTCCATTTCACTTTTGGAGCCCACTGTAGACATGTGATTGCTCCAGCCTGAAATCCTACTCATTTATTCTGCTTTATTTAATTTGTATTAGTTGTATCTGAATGTGGAGCTCAGACCAGCAAAGGATTAATAAAATTTGCTTGATACAGAGTGATAGCCTCAGGGTTTTCACACAGCTCTGCTAATGCTTCTTGTTCCTGATGTGTCAATCCCTACTACTTCAGTCCTAGATTTTTTTCAAAAATTTATTTATTTATGCACGCATTTCAGCTAAACCTTTCAGCTAGAGTTTAGGATAAAAATCACCAAACTCATTTTCAGTTCTGACCTGAGCCAGAGTTTACAGAGAGCAGACAGCTGCTGGTGTTTACAATAATTCATCCTTTTTTAAATGTTGCTATTAATCACAATCTATCAGTTTTACTTGCACATCATTTTTGGCAACATTCACCTGTTTATTATGAAACAATGTATGTGAAATGAGGCACTGTACAAACTCTCTCTGCCTTGCTTCTGTGGAGTTAAACTGGAAGACAGTGCAAGGAACAGAGCCCATGGAAAACTGTACTCTTCCTGTGTGCTTTTGGAATGTGAATAAGCTGAATTCAGTTGACTAAAGCAGTAAGATAGAAAACAAAACATGGCTTCTGGAAAACTAGCAGAAGGCTCAGTCTCACCTAACACTTCTCTTTAATATGATAAGCTTTTTCCTTCCAGGATCCTACAAACTGTCTCTTACAACAGTCAAATGCTTCTGAACTAACCAAACTATTGTTTGTTTGTATAATTCTCTTCATTTCTCCCCATGAGGAAGCAGAGGTCATACCCTGTATGAAGAAAGAAAAGACCCAGAATCCCCTGCAATAAATGAAGTACAGCTTAAAGTGCTAGCATAAACAGTCTCTTAAATCGATAGTGACCACGAATTGACCAGTGAAGGCATGAAATAGCCTTCCAGGACAGTACAGGTCAGGTCAGGTTGAAATAATTATTATCTAAAGGTTTGTTGATCAAAATGTTTTGCAAACTTTGTGATAAGATGCAGTAGATATTATTACACCAGTTAGTGACTGTGGGCAGATGCAGGGAAACCCAATGGTACTTTTAGGTAAGCCTAAGCCTTGTTGCAAGAAACATTGCAGTTCATTTTAAAACTTCTGCAGCACAATACAGAGAAAAACTTTCATCAGTGTGGATGGAAAAAAAAGAAAACAGAAAAAACAGCTCAGCAGAAGAGCATTGGTGTTTTTATACATTTCTAAATAAAAGTTTCTCCATGTTGATTTTAAAAGCATAGCATTTCATCCAGTTACTGTTCACTTATCATAGGTTTTATGGTAAATGACTTACAGAATATAACTCAGATATTTGCTATGAAGAAATACACTTCTTTATCAGTTCACTGACTGATAATACGGCAATTAAAGTGGGATTTTATTTCAGTAAATAAATCCTTTTTGCTTGATTTCCCTTAGCAGTAGCAAAAGAGGACAACATATGAATGAGAGATGCTAGTACATATTCCAGCTGTTCTTTGCTTGAGCCTTACTTTTCCTTTCCTCTATTAAATGCCACCGTCCACCTTTTACCAGACATTCATTTGAAAATATCCTCCACACACTTACTAGCATAGAACAAAGAACAGATGGTAGAGCTTCTAAGGGAAAGAAATATGGTTGTCTGCCTAAAGAAATGGATAGTAAACACCAAGATCTCTAAATGGCTTTGTCCAAAAAAAGCCTGGGGTCAGAGGAACTGAGTATTGGCAATTTCCATTTGTGCTACAGCGGGAGCTTAGTATGCTGGCAAAGTCCCTTTTCCTGCTGTAATAACAAAGATAAAATGAATCAGCCATATACAGATAATTTGCATAAGCACATAAAGATGAAAACCAGGGAAAGGTAGGAAGGAAGAATTATTTATCTGAGGGCTCAGTCAAACCTACTCTGCAGTGACCTGACTATGTCTCTTTCCCCTCCTGTTATGCAGAACACAGTCCTTCCCTGAAGAAGCAAATGAGTTTCCCCACTTCATTCTTTCTGTCTTTGAACACTAATGAGTGGTGAATTTAGAGGTAGTTAAAGGCTCAGTTCTCGTTGAATTTCATTACTACCAGAGCACTTGGACCTATGTGTCTATTTGCACTGCATTACTGAATTTACCTTAAGAATTTTACAGTATTTTGCACTTTTTTAGTTCTTTCCATCCATGTATCCTAATTCTCTTTAACAGCATAAAGTAATCTAGCCTCACAACAACACTATGAGGCAGGGTAGTCAATAGGTGGACTGCGGGCCAAATCTGGACTGCCAGATGCTTTAGAACAGACCCCAAACTCTTTTTATTTACTTATTACCATTATTATTTTTTTTATTATTATTTTCTCTGGAATCTGCACCTTGACTAGACCTTGCCCAAGAATTTTGGACCTTACCAAAAAATAATTGACTACCCCTGCTATGAAGAATGTCTGATTATCCCCATTTTCCAGATGAGGAAGTTGAGGCACGGAGAGTTTAAGTGCCTAAGGACAGAGGACAGAACTGAACCATCCCTCTTGACTCAAAATCCTGTGCCTCAGACACAAGACCATCCTTTGTCCTTGGTTTGTATTTTTTTCTTAAGCCATTGGTCTTCCTTTCAAAGCTAACAGGTGTGCCATGAATGCCAAGACTTCACAAGTACAGTTCTAAAGTAGAATATTCAAATATACAAAACCCATGCGAAATAATTGCATGTAAAAAAAATTGCGTTTTCCAGAGCTACCTGCAAGCCCTAGGTTGTGCTTCTACAGTAGCTCTGCAGTGTCCCAACTGTGTGGAGTTTGGAGGGAGTGGAGTGGGAATGGGTTTCTGTCCCCAAACCTAAAGAGGAAAAACAGTGGAAGTTTTCACAACTTGAAACTATATTCATTTGTGCTGCTGTCCCTCTGTGCTGTGGAACCTTCTTCTGGGGACATTGTGGGGAGTGAAGTAGAGTGTCCAGTAGCACTACTCCTGCAGAAGCCCTACTTGCCAGGGATCATGCAGCAATACAGGGGCAAAGGGCATCCACGAAGATGCTCTCTGCCTTCTGCGAACCCCCTGAAATATGAGAGTTCAGGGGTTGAACACCCAGCTTCTTCCATGGAGCACACAAACTCCACATCCATATGCGACAACATATAGGAAAATCCACACGTCAAACCTGAGAGCTCTTTCACCCCTTCCCCCCACTCCATTCCCCCAGCAGGTTCTTCCCATAAAGAAGCAAATGCTCTTCCCCAAACCATGAAGAAAAGCTTGCAAGAAGAGAAACATCTTCTTCACAATGAACATATAATAATCTCAGACGCTATGAAGGCCCAAAGCCCCTTTCATTATACATAAGACACAGGAATGTTGCCTCCCTTTCCCTACCTCTTAAAAGCTTCCCTGCACCTTTGCAGTTTTCTGTAGTAACTTTGATTTACAGGTTTTGAAGAAGTTTTGGTTTTGCCCTGACTCCTCTCACAGTTCCAAAGACAGCACACACCCTTCTTTGATTTTGCAGATAGTTTGAGGTTCTGCATAGGACTGTTATAGTACTATTAGCTGGTTTGGCAGCATAAGAGGTTTCAGCTTGTACATAAAATTTGGAAATGGATTTTATAGTAAATGGGAACAATTTTGGCATGCAAACCAGGGGATAAAATGTTTTATAGCTATAAGTTCTGAGGCAGAGAATACCCAAGACCTTGCTCATAAGTATTTATTTCTCCAGTAATTATTTATTCTAGTTTTCCAGAAATGTTCATTTTCTAACTATTAGATTATTTTAATATATTATTTTTGCCTGGTTTTCCTTTTTTTCCATTAGTTATATGACTGTTAATTGGTTTACATAGAAGAGTTTATTGAATTAAGCAAAGAAGCACTCAGGATAGTCCAACATATTCGACTTCTTAAATTTGAATTAATTTAATCTAAGATTTGCTTTTGGCCACAAGAATAATGCAAAGACTGACCAATGTGTGACAGAGCCTTTGTGTAAAAGGTCATCACGAGGCAAGAGACAAACAATTCTTTCATACCAGTTCAAAAGTAAAATGCCTACATACTACAACACAGCTATAAATTTCAACACTACAATTGCAGCTTCATGACTCAACGCTTCTGGCCAAATGCTGGCAGGGTGCTGCACATAGAAAAAACCCAGCACAGGGAGCATGGATTGGAAGTTTTCCACTCTAATCTTGACTTCCCCAACATCCACAGAGAAGCTGCTGCATATTCTTTACGACAGGAACTATAAATGGTCATTTTAAGGTGGGGCCTTAGCATTTGGAGCATGATCTATTTGTAGGTGCCGCCTGACCCTAACAGAACCTGTGTGCCAACAAGTGCACTTCGGCACACATTATTCATGCTCTCAGCAGGGCACAGGAGCGCATGTGACCAATGACCCAGAAAGTGGGTATGCATCAGTGCTTATGATGTGCACCTGTCTTGGAATAATGTGCAAACTGAGTTGGAATATGGTCAATACAAAATCGGAACAAATCGGTGTGTGATGCTGAATATTTGGATTCAAGTCGCTGGACTCTCACTCACATGAAGAGCCAGCATGGAAAGATGTGTTGACAGCTGACATCTATGCCTTAATTTACACTGTCACATGCTAGGACAAGCCTGGTGCAGTCACATTTTGCCCTTTACTTGGGTCAAGAGAGAAGAATCAGTTAGGAAGAGCAGGATTTAATTAGATGAATTCATCTCATTTTGCTGAGATGAAAATCTGCTTCTCTTCTACTAGATTATGGTTCTTTAGCCACTGGATTTTGTGCATGTGTTTAATTCCTCTTGTGACTGTAGCTTGAAACAAAAATTTTGTCTGAAGCTAGTCAGTGAATTTGTGTCAACCAGAAACTGCATTTTGGGCAAATAAAGCATCCGTCTGAAAAATTTTGTCAGTCTCTACTCCCTGTGTAATTGATACCAATATGTACCAGGCTCCTACTCAGAACTCACTAGTAATTGGTTTAGATGGCTCTTAATATTTGCTTTCACAGTCAACTTTGTCATTTTTCTTGTGAAATAATTCTTTTGAGTCACTGACTTCATCTCAAAGAATTATTTCACAACAAAGCCAACACCACCCACAACTGCTATGTCACCACTGATACGCATAAGAAAAAAGAATCGTCTGATAGGATACTTACATTGCAGACAAAACCACACACTTGATCTTTACATTATTGTTTCAGGAAAATAATGGACTGTGAAATACTTGACAAACATCACGTCCACCACAATCTTTCTAGTCCCTGAAATCCATCCACCAGATAATGATCACATCAGCATACAAAAGGGGCACCATTGTCATCCTCAACTGTGATGACCACATCAATGAGGCCGACACTCTGACTCCAACTCAGAGAAGACCCCACACTTCAGTTCACCCAGGAATTCAAGAATACCATCAAATTTCCCAAACAACTCCACGAGAAACTCTACAACGTCATCCCCCCACGAACCCACCCCAGGGATGTACTACACTCTTCCCAAGATACACAGACAAGGGAACCCCAGACAGAGCCATCATATCCGGCCACAGCACTCCTACTGAAGGAGTATCAGGACTCACAGAAACCATCCTCAAGCCATTCACCACACATAGGGAGAGTTTTCTCCAGGACACAACAGACTTCCTCTAGAAACTCCACAACATTATCAGCCTTCCTCAGAACAACATTCTTGCCAGTATGGATGCCACCTTCCTCTACACCAACATCCCTCACAAAGGTAGCCTCACTGCCTGCCTCAAATATCTACAAGACAATGGACAACACTCAGATATCCACACAAACATGCTGCCAAACTCACCCATAACAACTTTACATTCAACGACAAACATATTGTCCAAACTATGGAAACAGCCATGGGTATTAGGATGGCTCCCCAATATGCTAACCTCTTCCTGGGCCACATGCAGGAAGAATTTCTGGACAGATGCACAATTGAACCAATATCTGACATGGATCAATATTAAGCTCTCTTTACAACACACAGCTACCAACTTCCTGCACACCACTATCAGTTTCAGCAGTGGAATCCTACAGATAACTATATACAAGATACCTGTGGATCACACACTTATCTTCACAGATCCAGTAACCACCCTGAACACACCAAAAAATTTGTTATCTACAGCCAGGCATTCATGTACCACTGAATATGCTCCAAGGAGAAAGTCCAGCATACACACCTCAAGACACTTGAAACTGTCTTCACCAAACAAGGACACTCCACCAGATTGTAGATCACATCATGGAATGGGCTACCCAAATACCCTGAAAGAACCTGCCTCAATACAGAAAAAAAAAGCCACTTCTGACAACCTGAGTTGTAACCTACCATCTCCCACTGGAACCCATTCAGGGTATCCTTAAACAGTTACAACCCATACTTGATGGAAACCACATCCTGAAATAAATCATCCAACAGCACCCCGTAACTCACTAAGTTCATCATCAGAAGCAAACTCCTCACAGACCAGGACTCACCAACTCTAAGCAAAAAAAACAGGAGTACTTGTGGCACCTTAAAGACTAACAAATTTATTTTAGCATGAGCTTTCGTGAGCTAAAGCTCACTTCTTCGGATGCAACATCCTGAAATAAATCATCCAACAGCACCCCGTAACTCACTAAGTTCATCATCAGAAGCAGAAGCTTTAGCTCACGAAAGCTCATGCTAAAATAAATTTGTTAGTCTTTAAGGTGCCACAAGTACTCCTGGTTTTTTTTTGCGGATACAGACTAACACGGCTGCTATTCTGAAACAACTCTAAGCAGTACCAGACCCTGACAGAACAACAAATGCAAAACCTGCAGACATATCTCCACTGCTATAATGATCAATACCCACCACAACACCCCTTTCAAGATCCATGGGTCCTACACTTGCCTAGCACAACATATGATATAACTCATCCAGTGCACTAAATGCCCCAATGACAACTATGTGGGTGAAACAAGATAATTACTACAATTGGTAAAAGACAAAAACACCCTGTGACCTGTGGGAGAACGTTCAACCACAAATCATTACATATCTGACTTATCAGTCCTCATCTTCAAAGGAAACCTTCACAACACCTTCAAAAGGTGAGCCTAAGAGCTTAAATTCATAACTTTGTTAGATACTAATGTAACCCTTCTGCCAATCAGAGTTGGCAGCAACAAGGGCTGGGTTCAGTATCTTGGGGTTCCTTTTCAACAATACCACACAAAACTGCCTCAAGCCCCCACCCAGTGATCTGGGACAATTACACACCTCCCCTTGGGCACCTCTAAGAGGCAACACTTCCCCTCTCACAAGCACAGAGTCTGAGTGTAGCAAAAAAAAATTAATAAAAGAAGGGAAATAATGCAGCATTAATTTGGGGAAAACACTGCAAACAGGATTTATAAACATAAACCATGAGCAAAAGATCCACCACCAAGTAAGTTGGGCAGTGTCCTTTTCCCCTCAGGTTTTTAAGTCCAGCAACCCAAAAAGTCCCTTTAACGTGCGCGCCCCTTCTCTGCACCCCACTCACAGTTGCTGTCCTTGGCCAGTGCAGCCCCAGAGTTCAGAGGTAAATCTGCAGAGTTCACTTCCCAGCCTGGCTGCTGAGGGGCTGGGGCGGTGTTAAGGGTCTCTGCTCTGGCACTCTCCGCCAGCTGCCCTGCTGGCTGTTCACCACACCTCTCTACCAGCCGCCCTGCTGGCCACGCCTCTCCACCAGCCATGCCAAGATGTCTTCAGGCCCCCTCACTTAATACAGCTCTCAGTGATTTCAGTTGTTAGTGGGGGAGCCTCACTGCTGGTGCACACTGGGAAATCTCTTGCATCAGAGACATTGTCCCAAAGCAGGTCTAATACTTCGACCTAGGTGTCAGTGATTTCAGCTCTGCAGCCTGTAACAAGACTCTCAATTGGGTCTATATTAGCTCTGTTATTACACAGTGGAGAGAAGAAGGGTCAAATGGTGTCTGGGGCCCTTAGGCAAGGCCCACACCACCTGGCACAAGTACCTGTCCCCACTCTCTCCCAACTCACTGGGCTTTGGAACTCCATGTCCCCTACCTAGCGAGTGTTGTTTAGTTGAGGTTGAGTCCCTCAATCGGGAAATGCCAAGCACAGTTCTGCTGCCCTGGATTCACACAACAAGGATAACAACCCTTTATTACTCCTGCCCCAATAACAAGGAGACTGGCTTTGTCAAAAGAAAGCCTGGGGTCAGAGGAACTGAGTATTGGCAATTTCCATTTGTGCTACAGCGGGAGCTTAGTATGCTGGCAAAGTCCCTTCTCCTGCTGTAATAACAAAGACAAAATGAATCAGCCATATAAAGATAATTTGCATAAGCACCTAAAGATGAAAACAAGGGAAAGGAAGGATGGAAGAATTACTTGTCTGAGGGCTCAGTCAAACCTACTCTGCAGTGACCTGACTGTGTCCCTTTCCCCTCCTAGTATGCAGAACACAGTCCTTCTCTGAAGAATTAAATGAGTTTCACCACTTTATTCTTTCTGTCTTTGAACATGCCAGCCAAAAGTGACTATTTGGGCAAGCAATGCCATCATGCTGAGCACCTAGGCAGGGTGAGTGTGCCCATGCAAACAAGATCAGCTCCTGAAGTCCTTTTCAACAGCTCAACACTAGATGTCAGGGGAGAGCTCATTCAGAGTCTGCTTACACTAAAGATCATGAACTTAATAAAGACACCAGATTTATGGCTCATTACAACAAACTATAACCCACTAACTATAAGGTGATGAGTCATCCCTGAACTAAAGCCTGATTAAGCCACATCTGCACTGAATAGTTATTCCTGTGCTAGGCTCCAACCAAACCAAAAACCAAAAGGTAGTCTGGTGACTATCAGAGCAGATGTATAAGCCACTATCAGAAACTGTGATGAGGATGTGGGGCCTCGTGGCTGGTTCTGTGGCAGTTGGGCCTAAAGATCAAAACCAGGGGGTCAGAGCTGGAATCAGGAGTCCACAGCAGGACTGAAGCACAGCTAGAGCAGAACTAGGAACGTGGCTGAAGCAAGAGCAAATGTGGAGCAGGCGAAAGCTAGTGGTTCTGTTACCACTATCTGTTACCAGTATCTATCAGGCAGGGGAGAGTTCAAAGCCATGAAGTGACACTCAGCAGACTGAGCTTCTGTTTCTCCTGTGAAGCTAATATACCTGCCCTGAGGGTCATCAGACCAGATCCTGGCTTGTGGACTGGCTGGAGCCTAGCACAGGAATGACTCTTCAGTATGTGTGACTTAAAAAGGCTCTTGTTCAGGGATGACTTGAAGGTCCACCAGGTTAATCTGTTGAATGATCCCATAGGGGCCTAGGTAACGGGCATCTAGTTTCCTTGAGGGTCAAGAGGTATTTGAGAGCCATACCCTGTCTCCGATGGCCATGGGAGGATGGTCTTGTTGATGGTCAGCGTATTGTTTGTAATCCTTCTGGGCAGAGTTTAGGTGTGATTTTAATTCCTCTTGATTGCAGTGGACATGTTGAATCAAATCAGAGGCCACATGGACATGGGAGAACAGCAGTACAGATGTATGAAATGAGGGGTGGAAGCCATAACTGGCATAGAAGGGACTGTGGCAGATTGATCTGTGATCAGAGTTATTGTAAGCAAACTGGTGAAAGCCAAAAGTCAGAGCCAGTCATCTTGATGATAGTTGATGAAGCAGCAGAGATATTGTTCTAGAACAGTAGTTTACGACCTCTTATCCGTGGACCCCCAAGGGTCCACAGAGTATGTCTTTGGGTAGGTCCATACTTACCGCGCGGGTCGACGCGGTAAGTTCGACTTCTCGGAGTTTGAACTATCGCGTCTAATCAAGACGCGATAGTTCGAACTCCCCACGCACTCCGGTCGACTCCGGAACTCCACCACTGCGAACGGCGGTGGCGGAGTCGACCTTGGAGCCGTGGAGTTCGATCCCGCCGCGTCTGGACGGGTAAGTCAGTCGAACTAAGGTAGTTCGACTTCAGCTACGCTATTCGCGTAGCTGAAGTCGCATACCTTAGTTCGACCCCCCCCCACCCCGTAGTGTAGACCAGACCTAAGACAGGGTTTCTCAAACAGGGGTCACCACTTGTGTAGGGAAAGCCGCTGGTGGGCCCGATCGGTGTGTTTACCTGTCCCGTCTGCAGGTCCAGCCGATCGCGGCTCCCACTGGCCGCGGATTGCTGCTCTGAGCCAATGGGATCTGCTGGAAGCGGCGGCCAGTTCGTCCCTCGGCCTGTGCCGAATCCAGCAGCTCCCATTGGCCCAGAGCAGCGATCTGCTGCCAGTGGGAGCTGCAATTGGCCGGACCTGCGGACGGAGCAGGTAAACACACCGGCCCGCCAGGGGCTTTCCCGATACGAGCGGCGACCTCTGTTTGAGAAACCCTGGTCTAAGATTTCCAAAGGGGCCCGCACCTCCATTTGCAATTTTTTAGGGGTCTGCAAATGAAAAAAGGTTGAAAATCACTGTACTAAAACTTGATTTACCCATTCTGTCTATCCATCTGGAGGTGATAAGCAGAGGAAATATGCAGGGTTTGAACCATGCTCCCTAAAAGTAGAAGTCAAATTGTTGCCCACGATTGGATGTAATGACAGTTGATAACCCATGGTTATCATGCCAATCACCAAAGGAATTATTCCTCTTTAACACTGAACAAGGCACTTCAATAGAAGAAGAAATACAAAGCTACAACTCTGCTTCATGGGAGAGTTTCTGCCTAGAATATTCTCCTTTGTCATTCCTGCTTGACTTCCTGATATAGTTTTTAAGGAGTGAGTACACATATCATCATCAGCTTTCCAACTCCATGTCTCTGAAGACCTCTAGTTCAGGGGTTCCCAAACTTGGTTTGCTGCTTGTTCAGGGTAAGCCCCTGGCAGGCCGCAAGAGGCTTTGTTTACCTGAGCGTCCGCAGGTATGGCCGCTCCCAGCTCTCAGTGGCTGCGGTTCGTCAAGTTTGGGAACCCCTGCTCTAGACAGTTCAACTTCACCTCCCTACTCTCCTCTCTACTCCCCAGCTTTAACTTCAAAATTTTAAAAATCTAATTCACTTTTCACAATTTAGTTATCTGGTGATGTTTTTTCTTCTTCAGTGGTGGGGTTGTTTGGTTTGTTTGGGTGGGTGTTTTGTTTTGGTTTTTTTGCTTTGTTGGGGGATGTGGAGGCTGTATTGCACTAATGTACCTCTTATAAACTTAGGAAAAAATAAATGTTTTCACTGAAATTCAAAACAAAATTATTTTAAATAATTACATTAATATTGGAATTGGACTTGTACATATTGTTTCTTTTACAAAAGAAAATATTAGGCATATACACATTTACAAAAGCCTAAATGTTACACATAGACTGATACTGCCCCTTTAAGTTTAGGTGAACCTTTTAAAGTTCATTGAGTTACTTAAGTGTGGCAGTAATCTTTCAAGTTCCTGTTTTGCATAAATACCAGTAACTCAGCTGGAATGATTACAAATCATAGTATTGGCGTCATTTCATGTAGAGGAGGAGCAGTAACCGTAAGCTTTGTAAATTGCAAGATTCAACACATTCTAGCAAACTGTGATACATTTTTCTAATGACTGCAAGCAGATACAATTCAATTTTACTTATTCTCACTTTAACATTTTCATTTCCATGCTGCCTTGTGTCTCAACTCTCCTCTATAAGGATCACTATAAGAGACATTCTTCATTTTAGACTCAAATTTACTTCCATCGCACACAAAAACAAACTGTCCTGTCCCTTTTGTTATGGGAAGCTGCTGTCTCCTTTTGTCCATACTAAAAACATGGCCTGACTCTCCTCATGGATGTCTAGCCATCAGCTCAAACTCAATATGGCTAAAAAAGAGCTCTGAGGCGGGGAACTGAACCTATGTTTACATCATGCCACAGTGCAGATTACAGGGGTGTGAACTGAAGAGTGCTCCAAAGTGTTGCGGTGTATTTCCCCCATGTAGATGCTGCTGGCCCAAACTAAAAGATACTTAGTTCGCATTAACACACAGTCCTCTTCAAACAGGAGTATGTTAACACAAACTAGGTCCCTTTAGTTTTAGTTCATGTTAACACCATCCACACAGGGCAGTTACAGTGCAGGACTCTGGTGTGCACTGCAATTCACAGCCCTGTAGTCCAAACTGAAGAGCTGTGTAGACAAGCCTTTAATCTCCCCCCACAAAATCCTTCCCACTATCTCCTTTCTCAATCACTGTGGACAACACCAGTATCTTGACTGTCCGTCGGAGCTTGACTAGACTTCACAGTTGTTTCAGATCAACTTGATTTTTGGAGAGATAAACTGTTTTGCTTCTACATACAAAAGTGTTTTTTTTTTTCAAATTAACTGATTCTCACCCTCCTTTAATTAATCCATTTTGGAAGCAAGTTACCAACATTTGGGATATGTTTTCCCACAATAAAGTAGGTGAGGACACATTCCCATTATAATTAAACTGCTCTGCCTCTGGCATCTGCTCCTGGTACTCGGTTCACTGCTTTAACATAGGAAAGGAGCTCTGCTAGGGTACAAAAATATCAGGGACAATAACAGGACCTCTGACAGACCTTGTATGGCCAGCATCCACTATGAGGAGTTGTGCTATATTTTTGAAAGGAAGGCCACCATCAAACCCTGGCATGTTGTGGACTTCACTGAGGATGCTCCCAGGGACACGAACCAGGCTACCTAGCAGAAGGAGATTGACCAAGACACCCAGGATCTCTTCAACCCACTAAAAAGTAAAGCAGAGACAGAGACCCAGGAGATCCCTGAATCACAGCTGGAGAGCCAACCTGACTGAGCTGAAGAGGGAACATCTTCCAATAAGTATGATATGTTTATATTACAATACAAATGTGCAGGGTTATTTAAATAACTTTAAATAACTTCCGGGTACTGTCAGGGCACCACCATTTTTGGCTAGACTTTCTCTGCCTCCTCAGATTTTAGCTGTGGTGTATTGAAAATTGTGTTAAAACTAAAAGCTCTCACTTTAATTTGTAAGGGATTTCCTGGTCCTGTTTGCAGGCTAGGGGACCCTGTAGGGAAGCATTGAACTGAATCAGCCTGAAAGGAGCCAGCCTAGATCAACGTGGATTGAGCTGTGCCTTTCTGCCTGCTTTGTCTCTCTCTGGTTTTGGTTTTTGTGTGTTAGAGTTCTGGATTCTAAGAAAGTAATGTTATGTTGCAACCTTCCAGAAAAAGAAAAACATAAAATACTCTAACTTCTCTGTGTGTATGCTGAGAACATAACATTAGCTATCCCCTCTGGCAGGCTTAAATGGCAGCTGCACTGGAGAATTTAAAAGCTCCATACAACGTATTCATCTGAAATATCAAATTCTACAAGCATCAGGAGCAAGTGTTCTTAGTCCCTGTGACCCTAAGAGCCCCTTTATGCCAACTGGCAAACCCAACAAACTGTTGTCAGAATATTTAGCCAAACAGCATCATATAAGGTATCATATCATACAGGGGCAGCTCCAGGTATTTTGCTGCCCCAAGCACGGCAGGCAGGCTGCCTTCGGCAGCTTGCCTGCGGGAGGTCCCTGGTCCCGCGGATTCAGCGCCGTGCCTGCGGGAGGTCCGCCGAAGCCGCGGGACCAGCGGACCCTCCGCAGGCAAGCCGCTGAAGGTAACCTGCCTGCCGCCCTTGCAGTGACCGGCAGAGCGCCCCTCGTGGCTTGCCACCCCAGGCACGCACTTGGCGTGCTGGTGCCTGGAGCGGCCCCTGATATCATATAAAAACTGCTGAGTCACTTGTCATGGAAATCATTGTGATATGCATACGGCTTGTGTACAAAGAGTTATGTATGTATGCTGGTAATATGGTCTCAACACACGGTGTGAAGGCAGCTGATAAACAAGTTTATTCTAGACAAACAAATGTGGTTTTGCCTTTGTTTCCATTGTAAATCAAGCAAGCCAGTGCTGTAGACAACGGAAGTTCATTTGTACCTGAAGCCACATTAAAAGCAAATTAAGAGGGGGCAAGGATGGCATCAGCTTCCTGGAGCACAACCCGCAAGGGAGAAAAACTTTTTCAGGAATATGTTTGTTTGAAAGTTGTCTTGGCTTGACTCTGAACCAGGTTAGCACAGCTCTGTGAAGGGAAAGGGCTGAGGGCTACTTTGCCACAGAGAGAGGACTAGGCAAGGACTGGGCAGAGAAATACAGCACGATTCCCGCACTTTCCCTCTCCCCACCCTGCGGGTTCCCGTCTGGCCTCTGCCACCCAGGGACCTTGGCCAACCCACTCTCAGAGCCAGCTGTTCGCAGCACGTGACCGCCTCCAGGCGCAGGCGCACCTCGAACACTGGCCCGTTGCCCGCATCCTGCGCCTCGCCCCCTCCGCGCCCCGCGCGCTGATTGGCCGCGGTGGCGCAGCGTGTCGGCCGGCGCCCCCTCCCCTCGCCCCGCCCCCTGAGCCCGAGCGGGCTCCACGCGCCAGGCGCGCACGTAGGCAGAGAGCGCGCTGGAGGCGCCGGGGAGCGTTTTGCCCGGCAGTGCCCGGCCAGGGTCGCCTAGGAGACGCGGCTCGCGAGCGGCTCCCATGGCGGCGTCGGACCGAGTGGTGCTGGGGCCGCTGGTGGGTTCGATCGACCAGGGCACCAGCTCCACGCGCTTCCTGGTGAGTCACCCGCGCGGTGCCCTGGGGTGGGAGCCCGGGTGTCCACACGGAGCCCTGGCTCTGACTCCGGTTTGATCTCCCTGGGAGAGACCCTCCCCCAGTCCTCCCGTCCATCTACACGTAAATCGCTGTGACTCAGGAGCGGCAGTCCCAGGTGCCTGCTTAGGGTGGGTCAGAGCCTCAGTCCCCTTGCAAATTAAGAGTCCCCTTGTGAATTGGGTCCAAGCCCTGTCCCTTTGCAGCCCTGAGTTACAAGGTCTGCGTAGTGCACTATGGCCAAGTTAGCAGCACTGTGAGAACTGGGTCTAGCAGTTGTAAACCCAGGTTCCCAAGTCAGTGTGTGTGATCAAGCGTGGGTTTGGAAACACGGGTACACCGGTGCTGCAATGAGAGTGTCTCAGAGCCTGGGTCAAGTGACTTAAACTCATGGAGCTCAGGCTCTGGGGCTAAACATTGCAGTGTAGACATTTAGGCTTGGGCTGGAGCCTGGGCTCTGAGACTATCCCTGTTTGAGGTGTTTCAGTGTCTGGACCCCAGCCTGAGCCTGAAGGCTACATGGCAGTTTTTAGCCATGTGAGACCACATCAGCTCTGGGTCGCATGGACCTGGGCTTAGTGTGCAGTGCACCATTGAACCCACTAGATGTTTTGCCACTCAGTTCAGTGGTGGCAGGATTCTCCCCATGGCTCTCATTCTCTGCTGCTATATTGCAGCTTGTGTTGTTTCTGACAGATATGAAATCTTGCTTTTCTGATCTGGGAGTGGCTTACATCCACTGTGCACCCAGTCAGCATGTGTGGATGTGAAATGAGTAAACCAGGTGCCTACACAGAATCTGGTCCCATGGCTTGCCTTAAAGTTACTGATAAGGAGTAGTGTAAAATAGCACAGTGACTCAACTGCATTGCCACCCTGAAGCCTGTTTCTGCCTGTCTGAATAATGACTCCTGCTAATGCCTCAGGTAGGCCCCGATTCTGCAAAAACTTAGCACACACTTAACTTTACGCACTGAGAAGTTCTAGTGACTTAAATGGACTTTTCACAGCGCATGAAGTTTAAGCATATGTGTAAGTCTTTAGTCTACAGGCCTTTGATAGGTCCTCAAATTATAAAGGCCCTGGTATGCACCACAGCTTACCTAAAAATATATTGGTGCTGAAAGCTAGTGCACAAAGCTTAAGGCCAGTAATGGTTCTTTTATCTTATTTATTTAAAAAGCCAAACTCTGTTCTGCTTCTTATTGCAGAAGTGCTCAGAGACCACCAGTAAAAGTTAGGCCCTGTTGTGCTAAGTACTATACAAACACATGGGAAGAAATGGTCCCTGTTCTCAAAAATTTAATGCCCTAGTCCTACAATTGGGTATGCTAGTAACAGCTCTATTGCAGTAAATGAGGCATAGCAAGGATGTGGGGTTTCATGCTTGTAGATCCAGTTGCAGGACTGAGGTCTAAGAAGACCAATAAGCCCCCCTCCCTTTCCAAAGTGAAAGGGTACTAAAAAAATCAGTGTAGTGGTGTGATAAGCATGTTGTCTTCTGTGAGTGAGGGTTTTTTGTTTGTTTGTTTAATTCTGCCCCTCCTCTGAGAAGAACCACATGAAAGGTGTCTGGAGGGGATATACTCATAACATAGAGAAATGTGACTTTTATAACTGGTTTTGGATGTTCATTGAGCATTTTTTTTTTTTGTTTGATTACTCCAAAGCAAAGGTTACCTCTACAACCAAAATACTCTTACACATAGGGCATTAGAAGCAAAGTAAGTGAATGGGCCATTTTTATTTCCTCATCTCTGGGTGTGTGCTCTAAAACTACAGAAGTAGATGTGGATGGCCTGAGTTGGGCTGGGTAGGAAGAGTAGTGTAGCCTTTTGTGGAACCAGGAAGCTTGCAAAGGGAAGAGTTAGAGAGGTGCTTTAGCAGCCAGGAGCTGGGGGAGGGATACCCTACACTTTTTTTTTTTGAAATGTCATTTTGCAGTTACAGAAATATTCCAAATATTAATTTTACTACATTTTATCTTTATATGTTGGAAAATATTCCCTTCCTTCAGCATTCCCTAAAAACATTCAATTTCCAGTATTTATTTGGAGAAACAAATAATTTTGTAAATAAAATTTTGTCTGTTGTATTTTAAAGGCTTGTTAATACTTCAGTGTGTGATTTTTATTATAAACAAGGAAACAAAAATCCATGTAACATGTCCTGTTAAGGGGTTTATGAAGAATGTTTCTTTACATAGCATATGTGCTGCAGTATCTCTTTAAAGTAGGAGTGGGCAAACTTTTTGGCCCGAGGGCCATCAGGGAATAGAAATTGTATGGTGGGCCATGAATGCTCACAGAATTGAGGTTGGGGTGCGGGCTCTGTGGTGGGGTTAGGGATGAGTGTTTGGGGTGTAGGAAGGTGCTCTGGGCTGAGACTGAGGGACTCAGAGGGTGGGAGGGGGATTGGGTCAGGGGTGGTGGAAGGGGGCGCAGGTTCCGGCTGGGGGTGTGGGTTCTGGGGTCGGGATGGGGATGAGGAGTTAGTTTTGTTTTTAAATGTGTGCATTTGACAGCTTTTTGTATATAGTCAGACTAGCTTTCACCCTTATAAGATTAGTTTGGTTTTATTATAAATACACAAAGAAGAGAAAAATATTTTTAAAAAACAAAAGTGTGATTGTAAATTTCCAGAAATATATATGCAGGTGCAGGTGTAGTACCTGCAACCACTCCGAATTCTTTTTTAACTTAATAAATTGCAAAATGTTGCTGTTCTCCTAAAATAGCAAAGTGATTGAAATATTACAAAAATAAAAAGTGCCGTGAACTTGAGTGTCAAGAAATCTCCTTTTACCTCAGTGAGCGGAGAGTTAACTCATAAACACCAGCATGGTGAAAAGAGCATAGAGGGACCTAGCCCCTACCACCCCATTCACTCAGAATAAATGAATATGTATAAAATAGAAATAACACTAAATGGGAGGAAACTGTGCTGAGGGAGCATACCATTTTACAAGGGAAATGTTTCAGGTGCTAGTCTACTGTTACAAGTCTAGTGTTCCGTTAGTCTGTTTTTCACTAGATCTAGCCTCTTCTTACCTGTCCACCTTATTGTCTTGGCTCCTATGCATGTTTTCCTCTTTATATATGTCTTTCTCTATCATTTCCAATTGTGTTTTTCTTTTTATATCTGCATCATCCATCTCAGTAGGAGGCAACAGTTACTTACCTTGCTTATGCCTATTATTAATACAGAAGCTCTTGTAGCAGCAGTGTGAATATTACTCTGGCCATGTGATTTTAGGTAACTTCCAAGTGATATTTGCTATTGTCAGGAATAAAAATATGATCATGGAGCTAAAATGCTGTGCGATTCTCTTCCTTGTGTGAGTGAGAAAAATGTGTGTGAATCCTACATTGCATTTAAACCCCCTGGATACTATTAAAACGAATTTCAAAGCATGGCTGGAAAAATCAGGTAGTCAAAACAAATGCTCCTAAATGGATTAAAATCTGGCCCAGGTGTGTAACTCATCACCAGGAGTATTTGGCATTTGACAGGGAATTAGACTGAGGGTTTTTGTTTTGTTTTTTTGACTTATCCCTGTTCACATTGTACAGGTTTCCACAGCACAAAGTTACCAGCACTACCATCACTAATTGGCACACTTGCTGGCAGTTTCAGATTGATGGCTATCAAGACTGATTTACCATCTCGCCCACAGAGAGGGTCTTGTTGAGTAAAGGTTGAGGCACTTTGGTTGGGTAGAGCAGAGAGCCTCAGTGGCTGTTGCCTGTGTTGTGACTAAATCTGTTACCCCAGGTTCTAGGTCTGTCAGCCTGCTACGTACTCACTTTAAAAGAGAGGTGGTGTTACAATAGAATCTTTATTCTGTTTTAACATTTATATAATGAACACTTACGGTAAAATTGCATCAGACTGTAAACACTCTTCCTTTGAGTAACCAAAAATGGCAACTAATTAAAAGAAACGTTAGCTTCCAGTAACTAAAGTGACCTTGTCAGCCTCATTCTGTTAACTAGCTGACAAGAGTAAATAGCGTCATCTAACTTCTTAGCGCAAGGCAGAATTTATGTGAGCCTAGCCAATCAGAAAATCTTAAGAAAATTAAAATATTGCAGATATTCTAACTGGTACCTTGTGATATGTCTTGATGATTACTTAAAAGTAAAAATAAAGTAAAATACTGCACAGCTGCAGACTGTCACCTTTTGTCCCTTAAATTTGTTTCATCCTTTGTCAGGTGGCGCTTCCTTTGTGTCCGTCAAGTGGCAGCCCTGCAAGCAACAGTTTATGGGAGAGGAGTTTTTAGTCTGTCCCCTTTTTACCAATAATCCCATTTGTTTGACACCCTTTTCTACTACTTTTTAGAGGCTGATGATTGTTTTTATGAGGGTTTTGTTTTCTTTTGGGGTGGCCTTTGTGCAGTTCCCAAACAGCATAAGACACAACTTAAACCAACAAAACTGGTCTAACTTAAAAACAAAACTTTTTCAGACTAACAAGGAGAATCACATTAAAAGAAAAGAAATGGCATACCTAACATATGGTTTGACACTCCCTAGAGATGATAGGTAGATTCTGGAATCTGGTAAACTTTTTTTCACTGCAAGGAATATTCACCAAGCCCATAGTCTCTGTAAACAAAATGACAAATACAGTAATAAAACAACTGACCAGTTTGTTCTCATACTCTATTGTTACCTTCCACTTCTGAATAGAAAGATTTTGACTTACTCTTAGGGTATGTCTACACTACCCACCAGATCGGTGGGTAGTGCTCGATCTATTAGGGATCGGTTTATTGCATGTAGTGTAGACGTGATAAATGGATCGGCCATCACTCTCCCGTCAACTGCTGAACTCCAGCTCCGTGAGAGGTGGAAGCAAAGTTGACGGGGGAGCTGCGGCAATTGACCTCGAGCCGCCCGCCCCCCCCCCCCCCACGCCCCGGGTATAGACCAGGCCTTAGCCACATTAGTTTATACTGCTTCTCCATTCTTATTTATACCTTTGGGGACTAAACATTATAATGGAATTCAATGTGTGTGTAATCACATGTGCTGGGAATTGAATGAGCACATAAGTCTGTGTATTGCAAAATGACTGCATTGATGACAGCGTCCTGCCGGGGGTAAATAGTTATGTGGGAAACAACACCAAGGCTGGCAAAATGGGGATGAGTGCACTTCCTTCCCAGTGCTTCAGCCTTTGTTGGCTTAGGAGTGAAAGCTTGGCCTGGCTTAAAATGTGCTGACATTACACCCATTTGTGCCAACATCCTTCTTAGCCGAAAGAAAGACAGGAATATTCTGTCCTCCATTTGGGAGCATGTATGTTGCTAATGTGCCAAAAGATGTGTGTTTCTTTAAAAAAAAAAAAGTCTGATCTTAGTGAAAGAAATGCTTAGCAAATGGTTTTGTTACTAGGCTTTTGACTTAAAAAAAAAAGTCTCATCTTTTTCCTCTTGATGTGCACACTCAAGCCCTCATAATCGTTAATTGAAGTTAGATAGGTACACTGAGGAAGAGATTATTTATATTGTCATAGCACCTAGAAGTCCTGATGCAAGGCACTGTACAGACTTGTAGTAGTATAGGCAGTCCCTTCCTATCCCGAAGAGTTTAGCGTAGCTTAATTGCAAGACTGAACAGGCAGCTGAAACACAAGATGTGTAGATGGAGGGAAGAGGAAGGATGACATAACCATAGTATATTTTGTGTAATGCCACATAACTACCAGGCAAGGGGCAAGTTAACAACTGACAATGTTCTCTGGAATCATAGCAGAAATGAGTCTCTGAGCTTAATTTTATCACTCTGGACAGTACAGAAATGAAATCACTTTACCACCTTATGACTAGCTACTTGACTTGGAAGCATGGTGGGGACAAAGAAAGCAGCTATCACATCTAACATCACTTGGTGTAATTTTACACACAGGCCTAGGTTGCTCCTTTAGGGTTGCCACGCGTCTGGTTTTCAACCAGAACACCTGGTCAAAAAGGGACCCTGTCTCCTCATATATGGTTTGTCTAATCCAGTAGGCATAAATGTATTTAATCTGTATCCTTTTATCTGCAGGTTTTTAATGCGAAAACAGCAGAGCTCCTGAGTCACCATCAAGTAGAAATAAAACAGAAATTCCCTAAAGAAGGGTATGATCTCTGTATATCTTCTATTCCGTTTCTGTCTACCTTTCAACATGGCAAAAGCCTATTTAATAGAATCTATGTATGCATAATTACAATTGAAGCCAGTGAGTAATCTGTTGAAAATATGGAATCGGTTGCTAATGTTTTAGAGTGGTAGGAAAGAATAATTTAATAGATCCTTTTTAAAAAACAAAAAAAATGGAAATCTTATTAACTCCTAAAAATGTTTATGAAAGTTCAATCCTCACAATAGTGTCACACCCATTTTCTTCCACTGTCCAATCTTGCTTAAAATGGTGACACTACTCATTCTCTTGGCTGACTTGCCTACATTTACATTTTCCAGCTTCACCTATGAAGTCTGCACAACTTATTCTCTATCTCTAAATTTGCTGTACACTGTTCACCTGGAGTTATCCCCAGACTCTTCCCCCTCTGTACTGAGGCAGTATACATGTATCTGTAGAAGATAGGAAAAAGGCTCTTCCGATTTTGAAATATCCACATCGCATTTTTAGAGAAAGTGAGACTGACTTCAAACTATTAGGCTGCTTGATTAAACAAACACTTTCTATATGATGCAGAATAACGTTGGTCATTCTGATGTGGAATCAGAACAGGTTGACCAGAAGGAAAAACTAGTTGAGTTAATTTTTTGATACTCTTTAATAGTGTGAACATGTGACTCTATGGAATGCTCTTAGAATTCTTATGCAGCTCTCCATAAATGTAACATCTGCCTCATGTTTGCTTCTTTTTTGATTGCTGTCTAATATTTGTTAAAGATGGGTGGAACAAGATCCAAAGGAAATCTTGCAATCCGTTTATGAATGTGTGGAGAAAACATGTGAGAAATTGAACCAGCTAAACATAGACATCACCAACATAAAAGGTATTGCTGCAGTTTCTTATGTGTAACTAGCCACTTTTCAGAATATGTTTTTGGGACTGGGGATGGTCAGAACATCCAGTAATGAAGTCAGTGATTAGAAAAGAAGCAGGATTTAGCCCCGTGTCAAAAAAAGCTCTGCATGTTGGGGAAATAAGGTGTTGCTAACACTTACCAGCAGTGCATTGTTTTGCCAAATAGACCCAATAAAATTCTCTGTCTGGGAGTTGCAAAGAGGTTAGAAAGCTAATGGATGAAATACTGATGACATTACACTGCAGTGCCTTCTGTTACAAAACTTTAGTTTCTTTGTTCATGTCAGTTTGTGACCATCAAACAGAAGAATAAGAGATGTAGAGCAGGGTTCAATTTTTTTGAAATGATAGAAAAGTGCTATACCAAGAAGGTAAAAGGCATAAGCCAAAAGGGTTTTATTTTCCTTTCACTTCCTTTTCTTCCCTGTCCTCTAAAAATCTCTAAAGTGTACTCTACCCCCTCCCCCCTTTGTTTTCCAGCTGTTGGAGTCAGCAATCAGAGAGAGACAACTGTGGTTTGGGACAAGACAACTGGAGAACCTCTCTATAATGCTATTGGTACGTGTATCAGTGCCTACCTGGTGTCTATAGCTTCTTAAAGCTTATATACTATTCCTTTCAGTACAGCGTCGCTGCAGTTGTACTAGCAGATTTTTAGAAATCCCATCTAAATCTTGTTAAAACCTGCTAATAATAATGACAATTTTTGGTGGCCTTTCCCAAAAGCCGTATGTTTGCAACCACTGATGCTGCAGTTGCACAGAAAAATATCCTAGTTAAATAAATAAAGATCAATAATAAAGATGAGCTATCACTTCACAATTTAGCTTAATAAATCTTTTAATAGGGCTTCAGTAAAATAGAATGTTCAGTTTGTGTTTGTCAGAGGTCTGAAGTTCTGCCTTGTCTTTTTTTGTAGAATTGAAGGGTCCTAAGAACTTTCAGAAACCTGAACTTGGCATTGCTTTGAGAGAGGGGATTTAAGTTCTTTCTTCCAAGTAGCTTTTTGTGTTTAATGTTCAAGTGTGTGATGGTTAAGACTTTATCTTAGGTAAAGCTGAGCATCAGTAATTCTTTAACACTGTTTACTGCTGTAGCTGAGTGTTTGCACAGAAATAGTAAATAATCAACTTATTACTGTATGTACTTTAAGCTTTCTAGTTGAATGGCCTTGGTCTTCTGGTAAGCTATTAAGTATTGTTACTCACTCACTTGTTTGACCGCTGTATTGTTCTCGAATAGACTGAGAAACACAAAATATATCCGTGGTAGCCTCTTTTTGTAGAAAGTCACATTGTTATGTTACGGACCAGTTAGCCTTGCAAATAGAACGAGGTTACCTGTTCCTCCTATATTTTTACAATGACACAGAAATATGCATATGAATATTTCTTTCCTGCCAATTTTTTCTTTACTAAAAATATTTTAGTGTCAGTTTTCTGACTTTAAGGACTTCAGCAATTTTTAGCAGAAGCTATACAGTTCCACTGTCCTTTGGCTCTGACAAAAAGCAAATGGTGGTTGAATTATTATAAATGTGTTATGTGTGTGCTCTATTTTGGTTTGTAGTGTGGCTTGACCTGAGAACCCAGCCAACAGTTGAGAGGCTTCTTAAAATAATTCCAGGGCAAAATAAATCCTTTTTTAAGGTAAGGGATTTTTCTAGAATATCCAGTTAATAATGCTTTAAAATAAGGTTTCCAAATAGTCTGTGTGTTTAATTATTTTCTATTTGAAGTCTTGGGCATTAAGTACCAGATGCCTGTTTTAAACCCACTAAACTGGGAGTTAAGGCTTCCACTAGAACTAGGAGTTAATATCGTCTTTAGCCCACTTTCCCATCCCATGTTTTTCATACTAAAAATTAATTATTAGAGTAACTTTTAATTTGTAGCACTAATTTGAGAGTTGAGAAGCTGTTTCACTAGAGTCCATCTTCCTTTCACATTCAGCTTTTAACCTGGTGGCTGTATACTGGCCAAATGATGTCCTGCTTCTTTGTTCTGTAGCCACATTTGATTGGAGTGGGTTAGTGAACCAGCGTATCCACTTGCTTGGCTGTCAAGCTACAAATGTAACTGAAAGTTCATCCTTTCAGTGTCAGGTTGCTCATTGCAACATCCGTGTTTGCTGTCTTATCCCAGGCAGCTATCATAAACAAGATAGGATGTCTGTATATGCCTTTATCTTGTTGCCACGTGGGAGGTCTTTGAACTGTAAACTGATTAGTTGTGATCTTTGTTCATAGGCATGTTGGTCTTTGGTTTTGGTGTGAGAGGGTTTTACGGTATTGGGAATGCTTGGTCTTATTTAAAAAAAGAAGAAAAATGAGGTTTAAATAAAGAATCTTGAGTTTCCTTTCTCTTTCCCTAACTTCATAGACAAGTACAGTAGTTACTGGAGGGGATTAACTCATGGCATGTCCTAAATTACTCTCACTCTTGCAGACCAAGACTGGCCTTCCACTTAGCACATATTTCAGTGCAGTGAAACTTCGGTGGCTTCTAGATAACGTGGAAGAGATCAAGCAAGCTGTTCATGATGGGCGAGCTATGTTTGGTACCATTGATTCATGGCTTATATGGGTATGTGTATGGGGGGTTCTTTTCTTTAAAAAAATTTTTTGTACAACAGATTTTCATTGTCCACCTTTATACCAACTATTGATGATAAAGGCATTCTCTGGAGGTCACATAACCAGAACTATTCATTTTGTGGAACTTTCTTGGTACTTGTGTGGCTACAAGCAAAATTTTAAAAAAGAAATCTTTAAAAAAATATATATATCAGATGCCTTAGATCATATGGGTGGAGGAGAAATTAAAAACGTACATAAAATTTAGATTGATAACCTTTTTCTAATCTCTGTTTTGTGTATATGCATTATATATTCTGTCCATTATGGATATTCTTGTCTAGCTCTTCATTCGCGTATTGCAAAGATATCAAGGTTCCAACTTATTGCAAGGGTGAAAAAATACTATTTCTATTTCTCAAAATACTTTATTGATTTCATTCTTACTAACTATAAAACCGATTATTAAACTGTGGCTTTTCAAACGTTCATCTGTTACTGGAGGGCTAGTAACTGGATTATTTTGTTTGAACTGTTGACTAATTTATTTATTTTTACTAGCATTCTTGGTTGCTTTTTCCAGAGTTTGACGGGTGGGAAGAATGGAGGTGTTCATTGTACAGATGTCACCAATGCCAGTAGAACAATGTTGTTCAACATTCATTCCTTGGAGTGGGATTCTGAACTCTGCCAGTAAGTTTAATTTTTCATTTAAATCTATTGAAATAGCTGTATTAATCAATGATGTGTAAAGACAGACACTAATTGTGCTTTTCAAAATAAGAATCTTCCATCAATGCTTGTCTGGTCACATTTGTGACTAAGAGTGATTAGTTGGATTTATTATGAATATAACAATTAGGCTTTATTCTATCTAAATAGGGTGACCAGATGTCCCATTTTTAAAGGGACAGTCCCACTTTTTGGGACTTATTCTTATATAGGCGCTATTACCGGTCCCATTTTTCCACAGTTGCTATCTGGTAACCCTATCTCTAAATATCTACATAACTTCTGTTTGAATCAATGAAGAGGCCAGATCTTAGGGTCTTTCTATATTGAAAACCTGGTACACAGAAGTGATTGAAATATTAATAGTTTGCCTTTAATTTCTGAGTTATCTGACTACTCATTCAGCATATTATACAAATATAGTACAAAATGGTACTCATTGCTTTAAATTTAAACTTAAAAAAGTTGATATCCCAGCATGTATTCACTTTATTTTATTTCAAAATAGGAATGATTTTCCAGCTGTAAAAATGGAGTTGGATCTGTTTATAAAAAAGTTCAGCAAAGCAAATATTGCTTCATAACTCAAACATTCCAATACTTTCCCACATCTTTCTAGGAAAGACATTAGGTCATGATCTAAGATATAGCTATCAAAGTTCCCTTTACATTATGTTTAATTTGTCTCAAAGTAGAAAATGTAAAACAATTTCCATAGCATAACTAAATGCAAAATATTTTTTTCCAGTTTTTTTGATGTTCCTATGGAAATACTTCCAAAAGTGCGGAGTTCCTCTGAGATTTATGGTTTGATGGTATGTTTTCTTAAACTTGCTCTCAAAGATATAGCTATTGGCGCTGGGTGGGGGTGGTTTGAATGATTTTACGCTGATTAAAAGCAAGCTAATAGCGCTCTAGTTTTCTAGAACAATGTGGGTCGCTTTATCAAACGGTATGAATCTGATGTCAGCATCTGTTAGCCTTTTAATAGTATGTCAAATTAAGATAATTGCAGATAACAGAACTCTTGATGAGTGTCAAACTAGTAAAACTCAGTTGGAAGTTTTTGAGACTAGTAAATATCTGATTCTTGTGAACTGCTTATTGAATTTTGATAAGTAGCTGGTGAATTAATCTATAAGCAGCAGATTAAAAGTAATAAGATAGCTTCAAATAGTGCCTTTCCTGGGGCCACCATCCCGTGCTCCCAGAACAGCCAAAACTCCAATGGGCAGCTTCCATGTGAGTCTTACCGTGGCAGGAATGCTAGGTAAGTCATGTTCAGTGTTTTATCCCTGTGGGATTGAATAAAGGATTTGGTAGGGTTCTGTGGGAGTTGGAAGAAATGCAGGTTCCATCTTGGAGTGCCTCCTTTTGAGAAGTACATTCTAGTTGATTGTGTGTAAAGTTTGTTACAAAAACATATTGGAGCATTGCTGAGTTGTTTGTAATCAAACGGTGCTTTTAGAGCACCTGCAGAGAGTTTCCCCAGGAGTGATTGCTGAACCGTGGTCATGCAGTTGAAAAGAGGTGGTGCACAATTGCAGAACTTAGTAACAGATCTTCATGTTTGGATAAAGGCTGCAGGACAGGATCCTGTTTACCTATTGCTTATTTTGCTTTCAACTGTGTCCTTTTATCTTAATTCCAGAAAAAGATTCTGAATTGCTCTTAATTTAACAAACCAAAAAGAAAAAGAAACCACTTGTAGCTTTTTATTTTTATTTTTTTTAACTAGGTTCTAAATGTGAGTGCTGCTAGGAATCTTAGTTGGCGTCTACTAATTTTGAAGGGGTTAGATCAGAGTGAATTTTATTCTGACTTGAACCAATGCAGCAATTGGAAGAAGAGAGAGAGCTGTTCATGGGAAATAAGACAGGATAGCTGATTATGATCTTTTTTTGTCTTTCTCCTTCCTACCTATTATTATTTTCTTGCTGACTGTAGAAAATGTGCCCTAGCCTGGTGAGTAGAGACATTCATTAGGCTGTCCACAAGTTATGTCTCATCCATTCCGTTCAGATACAGTGCATTTCCATTTACTTAGAGGCATGCAACATAACATTTGTAAAACTAACAGATCCAGCTAGCATCTCCAGATTGAGACATTGCGGTTAAGTGACCAGTGTTACTAGTATGTTTGCATAAAATTTGACAATTTCATATTTATAAAGAGAAACAGGTCTGTCTGTCTTTGTAAAGAGAACATGTGGCATTTCAGTGTAATAGAATTAAGGTTTGTAATGTTTGTTTAAATAAATTTAATATTAAACTATCAAAAAGCCCAGTCAGTTAAAATGGGAGTTGTGGAAACTACTGAGATTTCCTAATTGGAAATGCACTGTCATGTCTTATGCATGGCTTCAATGAAAATGTATAGTCACAGCTCAAGAAAGAATCTACTAGTTACTTAAAATATACTTTGCTTTTATTAAGACTGATTCCTGGTGAAGAATCTTTCTAGCGCACAGTTGTTTTTTTGAAGTACTGCTTAGATTGAAAACACTATGTGGTCTTAAAATAAGATCTCTGTTGTTGTTTACTTGTTAAATCACCTTATCACAATCACTTGTAATAGGAAAGTATCTGTTCATAGTATCTCATTGAACCTTATTGTTATAGGCCACATGCTTGCATACCTCAAGGTCTGTTTTTTATTTTAACAAGATTGCTTTTTATTTTAACTGTATATGGAAAACTAACAACTAAAACTGGTTTCTGGATTTCTCTATCTTAGGCTATGGAGTACATGCATGAATCTTGCTATTTATTGTTTTGATTTTAGGCCTGATTTGACAGATTAAGCAGAGGTGCTGTGCACACAAGAATTCAAACCAAACTGCTGTAGCGATCCAAATTCCTCCTGTAAACACTAGGACCTGCTCTATCCCTTAACTGGAAGGCATCAGTCTGCCTCAGTACTTCTCTCTTCTGTTCTGCAGAGGGGAGGAAGCCACTTATCCCACCTCCCCTCATAGGGAATGTTGCTTTGGGAGGTGGATTACCTACGTTGATGGCAAAATGCCTTTTGTTGATGTAGAAAATATCTATGCAACAATGGTACAGTTGCTGCTGTAGTGCCTGTAGTATAGATGCTCCCTGAGAAGGCTATTTTCTGGTGACAATAGCCAGTGGGAATTATCTGCATTCACTGTGTTAGATGTAGCTGACTGACTGATGGAGGAATAAGTTGGAGTAGCTTTGAAGAGATGTCATTATGATATAAAGTGAAGTCAATGGGAGCTGGACCAAGTAATTTAGCTCTCAATGACACTTTATGGGTTCCTGAGAATGGAAAGATCTTTATCTCAAAATTAGCGAGCAGACTGTTGATCTATAAATGCCATTTTTATCCATGGCAGTTGTTACACCATATGGCATTGATAGTAAAATGAAAAAGCGTGAAAACACAAACAAGCAGAAAGAGTTTACAATATTTTTGTAGAGCGCCTCTGAGTGAAAGGAAAAGCGTTGTTGCAAGCTGGCTTCTTCAACATAATATCTAGCTTGTGCCAAGAGGCAGATTTTCAGTATTGTTGAAACTCTTTAGTCAAGGCACAGTTTTCCTTTAAATGCAGACTTTTCTTTTTTTTAATTTTTAAAAGCAGCCTTTTGAAATGGCAGTGACACGCCTTGCTTTTAAGTTACTACCCATTCTGGTACGAGGGCTCTTTGCTGCAACTGTTTCTGTCCCCACCTGAAGCATGCATATCTCCATTAAAAACTGAGGACTGTCTTTCCTTTATTGCTTAAATGTTACAATAATAGATAAGCAAGCAGTGTGAAATAACTGGTTTGTCTTTCTGTACTTTTGTCAGAAATCCGGAGCCCTGACAGGTGTGCCAATTTCTGGGGTGAGTTCTTCGCCAATTTGAATTCTGGCATGAGGACTTGGCTCTGCTTGGAGAGACCCTTACTGGATATAATTTTAAAAATAAACTGATTATTTTAGAAAACTGACTTATATTTGCAACAAAATGCAATCATTTTAAACCAATACAGTATACTTGCTAACTTACATTAATAATGAAGACCATTGTGAATTAATGAATTAAGGCTGATCATGCAAACAAGTACAGTAGAACCTCAGAGTTACGAACACCAGAAGTACGAACTGACCAGTCAACCGCACACCTCATTTGGAACTAGAAGTACATGATCAGGCAGCAGCAGAGACCAAAAAAAGAAGCAAATACAATACAGTACTGTGTTTAACATAAACTACTAAAAAAATAAAGGGAAAGCAGCATTTTTCTTCTGCATAGTAAAGTTTCAAAGCTGTATTAAGTCAGTGTTCAGTTGCAAACTTTTGAAAGAACTTCCGTAACGTTTTGTTCAGAGGTCCAACATTTCAGAGTTACACAAAACCTCCATTCCCCTGAGGTGTTCATAACTCTGAGGTTCTACTGTATGTTAGCAATTTAACTCTCACAAATAGTGCCATGGAAATCTAGGACACTTCACAGTAAGTAAACATCATAAATGGATAACTCATCAGAAAATGAAAGATTGTCATATGGCTACCAGATCTACATGCACAAATCCTGAAGTGAGCTGAGAATTTAGTGACTAATGTCAAACACATGCAGATATTGCACTTGATCGTACTTACTAAATGAATTGGTACCATAGCTAGTGGTACTAATTGGCACTTTTCGTTTGCAGTTTCAGTAGAGGGGAGAAGAAGTGAATATTCATGAAGACTGTGCTTGTGTTCACTACATTCTAATTTACAGTGTACACGACCCAAATTGGGATTATAGGCCTAGAAGTAATTGATTTAAGGTTATTGTTGTTATACAGTGATTCATATGCACTTCTTTGCTAAGAACATGTCTGTCCTTTCAGTGCCTGGGTGACCAATCTGCTGCTCTAGTTGGACAAATGTGTTTCAAGGATGGACAAGCAAAAAACACGTAAGTTAGCACAACAGTATTGAAAGCAAATACTAGATCATCTTTGTCCTCCATTGTGAATGCAGTGGGGATGGGAGAAAACTGGGATAAGGTTACAAAGGCTAAACACTAGCAATTTGAACACAGGTGTCTGCAATTCCTTCTCTTTCTTGCTCCTTTTCCTTTTTAAAAAGATATTAACAGAATTAATTTTTTTTTTACCATTTAAGGTTGCCTGGCAATAGCTCATGTCCTTCCAGAATATCTACTTCAGCAAAACTCATACTTGTGAAAACCAGGAAATATTTAGTTAAAGTACATGCCCATTCAACCTTAACTCTGCCTGCTTTGAGTGATGCCACAGTAAGCCCATGTATTTGCACTCTGCTTTTGCCCTGTACTGAACAGGAGCTACCTATGCCTGCTCTGCACTCACACACTTTGCCTACTCCACAGAAAGACCACCACACCTACTAAACTCCTTCAGCTCCTTCATCTTTATGGACACAATGCCATCAAATACTGGCCTTCACTTACCAGACTCTCTGTCTACTCTTATCTCCCACCTAACTGCTGACAGTTCCCCTGGCAAAACCACCCCATGCTCTGCTAGTGACATCGCCTACACAACGCAGCGCTGAAATGAGGCATACTGGATATCCCAAGTTACATGTTGTGATGCTTCCCAGGATTATGAAGCACCTCCTTACTACCTGCCCTTAGCATGAGGAATCCTTGTGTGTGCCTGCTGTGGGTCAGCTCCCTCCCTTCACTGACCACAGGCAACACAAGCACTCTCCTCTCAGCACACACAGGCTCCACTATCCCTCTGTAGGTTATCAATAGGCACATTCCAATCTCCGAGCATCTCTCTGGATTGTCCACTGGACACTCACAGTATTCACAGCTTCCCAAAAAACAGTACATCCTAGCATACCAGATACACCTCGGATCACCGCTCCACTTAACACACAGCACTTGGATAAGTCCATAGTGAAAACAAGTAAAAGTTTATTTAATGGAGTTAGAGATTCAAGTGGTAGCAAGTAGAAATATTGGAAACAAATAGTATCAGAGGGGTAGCTGTGTTAGTCTGGATCTGTAAAAGCAGCAAAGAATCCTGTGGCACCTTATAGACTAACAGACGTTTTGCAGCATGAGCTTTCGTGGGTGAATACCCACTTCTTCGGATGCAAGTCTTGCATCCGAAGAAGTGGGTATTCACCCACGAAAGCTCATGCTGCAAAACGTCTGTTAGTCTATATGGTGCCACAGGATTCTTTGCTGGAAACAAATAATTGCATATAAAATAATAGAGCACGCATTCTAGAGCCTACACTGACTTAACTAGTTACTGTCATGACTTATATTGAAAAGCTCTCACAAAATCCTTCCAGCATTTTACAGCCAACCTTGGCTGTGATTGTCATTCATGAGACAAGCATGCTGTTAGCTTGCCTATCAGTGCAAACATCCAGGGTGTTTCCCTGTACCTTGGGTTATTACCCACCCCATCCCTGAAAAAATCCTGTTGTCCTTACTTGGAAACAGGATGTCCCTCCTGCTGGTTATGTTTTCCTTTGTGTCCCTTTCTTGTCAATTGCTAATCAAGAGATTGTGAATTCAGCTCAAATTGTAGCTAGGCCTCCATTGTGAAACACACCTCACAATATGCACATGACCAACCAGAGAGAGAGAAATGTCTCTTCCCTTCTACCTAACAAGAGCATGTTTCTCCCCTTCTGGGGACATGCCTTAGCTCTCATACCTTAGTAACATAATTTTCAATACAGATACATAATTCTCTCAACAGGGTGTATGTCTCAGGGCCTCATCTTACTACAGTAGATACCTCGCATGCCACTTTCTGGTAAATATAATGGTGCATATATCTAACCTATAGGATCCCAATATGTACCCCCTCTGCCAGTTGACCAGGAACCTCTTGCTACCCCATGTGTCCCTTTTTCCTTTGGTCTCTCTCACACAGGGATCAGAGAAGGGGCTTACGCACACATACACGCGCACACACACACCAAGGGCCAAAATCCCTGATCACCTCCTATTGCAATCACATCTCTTTAAAGGTATTCCAACTTATTTCTCAACCAGCTACAGCTAACACAGTGAATGCAGATAATTCCCAGTGGCTATTGACCACTCCACGGGACAGAGTTAAAGTTGCATGGACATTTACTTTAACTCACTATTTCCTGTTTTCCACAAGTTTGAGTTCTGCTGACTTAGACACTTTGAAGGAGCACAAGCTATGTTTGGGCAACCTTCACTCTAGGTTAATGAAGCTTTTTAATGTTTGTTTTCCTATGGTTAAGTTTGGTTTGGTTTTTTTTTAAGAAAAATGTTGATAGGATTTAGTGGTCACTTAGGCATTTGTAATTATCACATAGATGTTCAGTTCAGATGCTTCTGTGGACAGGTAATAAGTGTTAGCACTTACAAACGCTTTACGTCAGATCTCAAGGAAGTAAAGTTATTTTTCTCCTTGTATAGATGGGGAAACTGAGGCACAGAGGTGACATGACTTGGCCACAGTCACCCAGCATGCCAGGGACAGAGCCAAGAATAGTCTGAGCCCTAGCCATAGGGGGTCTACACATCCAGCTGCAGCATAGGAGGCTCAGTGGTGTGAAATGGCCTTTTTCTTAGATGTTCTTAGCTGAATGAGAACAAGACATGGAGATGAATGTGGCCTACAACAATATAGCTCAGAGACATGTGCACTCATAGTAGGGGGTGTTACCATCCCCCTCCACAGTGCAAGGGAGCCTGTGATATGCACATATCCTCACCCTAGTCTCAGCAGTGTTGTCTTGATGCATTCTTCAAGTATGCTTGTTCTAAGCTTACTCCACCCAGAGAGTCAGGGCTTCACCACATCCTATCTCACACCGGTGGGTGGGGAGGATAGAGAGAGATTCCTAGAGGGATAAGCCTCTCACATATCCTGACTCTCATGTGGTTGGGGGCAGGCAGAGGGGCTCAGATGCCCTCAAGAGGACTAGCCCACTAGCTCTCTGCTCACACAGGGATGTGGAAAGGGTCAGATTCCAGTAGTTGGGCAGAGGCCCCTACATCTCCCAACTCACAAAGGGGATCAGGCAGAGGAGCTCAGATGTCTCCTCAAAATAGCAGTGTATCTATGGACAGCCACTTGGGCTATCTGCTCTGAGTACGGTCCCACCCGACACTCCTGGGAACATAATTGGGCAGCTTTCCCCACCCACTGCCCGAGACGCAGAGCACACATTGTTATTTTTTGGTGCTAGCTTGAGGACAGCTAGCATGGGTACATCTGTGTGAGCTGGGAGTCACCTCCCAGCCTAAATGTAGACATACCCATAGAGTCGAGCTTTAAACAAAAAGCTGGTCTAGTCCTTACTGTGGTAGACCTGGTCTATTGTACTGACGTGGTAGGTAGGTTAGTCATGTTGGTTTTGGCTCAGTTTAAAATACTGAACACACTGAAACTTGATAGCTCCAAAAGTTTACTGCAAGGAACTAAATTAAATTGGAAGACTCCCCAGGATATAGTGGTGCGTCTTGCGAAATCTGAAAGTTATAAAATCTCCCGTCATAAATTGAGTCGCCCAAGCACAACAAACATAGGTGCTGGAGCGTGGTAGGATTACAGTGTAAGGGTGAATGGCAAGAAAACATTTCAGTGCTCAGCCAGCAGGCTAGACCAGGAGGGAGGATTCCATTTTGGATGGAGCATTTAGCCTAAAGCCGGAAATGTTAAGACATCTTCACCTCTCAGCCTTGTCCCTTGGTAGAATAGCTGATTAATTAAATTGGAGAAGTACAGTTTCAAAACATACCTGAAGTGTTTGTGGAGGTGGAATTAAACATTCAGCGGATGCATAATTCTTTGCTTAGTTGAGTTATTGTTCAGTTAAGCATCCAACTCTCACACGATCGTGTGCTTTATTGAGCAAATGGGTACATGCAAAATACCCTTGAAACCTGATGCAATCTGACTAAAAGTTTCAGGACTGAGTTGGGTAGGAAAAGAACTAGACCCGATCAGGTCAATGTAAGAGCAGCTGTCTGGCAGCCAACAGGATCTGGGCACTACCTTGCTGCGCTCACATGTGCAGCAAGGCGAGTATGCTAAGGAATTTCAGTACACTCGCACAGAGCAGTAGAGGGTGGTGAATAGTAGTACAGCCACTGCTGCACTGACACCACAGGCAGGAAGAGGAAAGCTGACCCTGGGGCAGGCGGTAGCAGTGGGGCTGCCTGAGGTTCAGGGGGAAGGGTCGGGGTCGGGTTAGAAAAATGACTTGACCTGTAAGCATTGGGTGAGCTTGGATCCGGGTCAGGTCTAAAAATTAGGCCTGAGCCTCCAACCTAATGCAAAATAGGTTTTTAACACAATATAAGAAAGTGTGCTCATTGCTAGTTGCATTTTGATCATTATCCTTTCCTTATTAATCTCCACTTTACCACCTGTTTATACCCTATGTTACCATTTCATTGTCTTCTACTTTACTGGAACACACAATGGTCTACGTAACTGACACAAGAATTTTTTAACCTATAAGAGCTTTTTTTTTTTTAAACAAATGCAGTGACTAAAAAGTGTTTTTCTGGATGCATTTTACTTGTTTCATATGCACATATCAATTGTTTTGTCAAGATATACCTCTGAAATAATTCATGCATTACTCTTTTAAGCTAACCTGTTGCCTGCATGTTTGTTACAAAGGAATTTCTCACACTGTTTTTAATTACACATGATGAAAACCTATTGTAGTTTATCTGAGTTTTTTTTAAAACATGTTTGTCAGCTTCATATTTTCTTAGAGAATTTGAAAATGCACCACTCCCATTGTGTGGTGTTTCTGAAAATGTTCTCTCTTTAGTGAGAGTCTCTTGTAGTTAGTCTTAAAATTACTCTTCCTATTACAAGCTCTGCAAACTGCCCTTCTTCCTTAATTGCTCAGTTAAAAGTTGGAAACATAATTCAGCTAAGTTTTATACGAAGCTCATTTTACAATTTACTCCTAGACTAATTGTGTGGTGGTGGTGGTGATGTTTTGCTATATTAAGTTGCCTTATCATGACATTCCTATAACTCAACTATGATAAATGAATGTCAAAGATGTCTATCTTCTGTTCCTGGTTCTTCATTTTCTGTTTATAAATTACTACCTTATGTCTTTTTTTCCCACTACAGGTATGGAACAGGATGTTTCTTGCTTTGCAATACAGGTCAAAAGGTTGGTTGCTTGAATTGGAAATAGCTTGCTAGGAGTATGTATTTTTCAGTCAAGTTGCTTCTTTTGCTAAATAAGCAGGTCTTGTTCCATAAGCCCTTCATACATTTTCCTAGTGGGTATCTCTTGAGTCACTTCACTTCACTTCACTTCCTTATCCCCATATAATTTTTTTTATTGTTTTTTTTCTTTTGGTGCAAGGTCATAAAGTGTGTAATGTGCACAAGATTAAGTGAAATTATTTTATGTTTTAAAATGGAGAACAAATTATAATAGCAGACAATTGAATATACAAAAGGTCTAAAAGGAAAATAGCTCACTTGTGTGTGCTCATGTGCTGCCTTGTTAAGATGAGTCATTTAAAATAACTGCAATGTTTTTCTTATTCCACTTAAAAGTTGCTCATATAGTTCCTACAGGTGTGGAAAAAGGGCATCTTGTAAGCTACAAGACTAGAAAGCAACATTTCATTCAACATGTGGCTTGCCAAGGCTCCATTTCCTTGTTTTATGGTTCCTAAATTGCTAAAAAGGGAAATGACAAACTTTCATAATCTCACCCTGTTCTTTTGCATATGCTTTTCTGCCTCTACCTACACGATTCTCTGGCTGTTGGTTCCCTGTTCCCTTAGCTGTCTGCTCCTCTTCTACTCCCTTGGCAATACTTCTTGACTACTTCCATTGCCTTCCCTCTGTTTTCTTGGAAATTTCTTTCTTGCCTCACAGCTCCAGTCTAGAGGCAGCTAAGCTTGAGTCTGATCCTTGTTACCAGCTGCTTCTGCAGGCCTCCAGGTTCTTCTTTGCAGTGAAGACCCTGGAAGCTTCTGGAAATAAGCAGCATCAACAAGTTTCCATGGGTTTCAGATTGGGAACTGTGCTAAAACATTGGCTAATTTAGTTTCTGAACTTACTTACCTGTTATACTAAAGATTGTTTTTTCTCCTTTACTCTTTATAAATAAGGACCTCTCCTAATTTTACTATTTTACAGTATTTTATGCAGTAATTTCTCTTAGAAATGCGACTCCTGACTTTTCCGATTCAAGCACTTGATGGTTTATCCATATTTTATTTTTTAGCCTGTTTTGTCTGAACATGGCCTTCTGACCACAGTGGCTTACAAACTGGGCAGAGACAAACCTGTATGTTATGCACTAGAAGTAAGTATATGTGGCAATTGCTCCCGCCCCCTCTTTTTGACACCTTTTTTTTTTTTTCCTTTTCATTCTTGGAATCTTGATTCAGAGAAACTTGTCGAGCAGGTGGAAGAGTAAATCCTTCTATGTGCACAAAAACCATAATTATGTCAGAATGTTTCCAGCCTTATGACAGACTTTTACACATACAGTAAACAAAAAGGAAAAAATAAGAGGAAGTCCTAATATTCTGTTCCATTCTTAAATACACACTGTTACCCTTAAAACTAACCATCTTCACTCAGGGCAAGCATGACTAGGTATCGCTTTGTCATCTAATGCAGTGGGATTTTTAGAGCAAACTTCTAAAAGATCAGGAGCATCTACCAAACCTGTGGGAAGGCTCAATGTTCTTAGACATTGATCCTCCAAACACTAAGCACATGAGTAGTCACTCCGAAGTCAGTGGAACTATTCATGGGCCTGAAGTTTAGCACACCTTTGTATCATCAGGATTTGGAGGCCTTAGGTTGAGATACGTAAGGCATTCAGACCTCGCAACTGTGTATACCGAAGTCCAGATGTGACAGCTCGGGCCTGGGCCATAAAGCCAGTCTGACCAATATCTTGACAATTCTTCGAGGGGAGAATCTCCATGTGGTAGAGAACTGGAGTAGTGTTGACTTCCCTGCACTACTGTGCTCTGACGCTCCCCCAGCCGCTGGACTGCCTGTGGCTCCAAAGGGTTGTTCAAGTACAATTTAGAGCTCTGCAAAGCTGATAGATGGGCATTTTTGTCCCACCTTTCTGGACTCTTGATTTTTTTTATGCTAGAAATTAGTAAACTTCATGTATGACTGTTCTTGTTTCACTAGGGCTCTGTTGCCATAGCTGGTGCTGTTGTTCGTTGGCTAAGGGACAATCTTGGTATAGTAAAGTCTTCAAGTGAAGTTGGTGAGTATTCATAACTTGTAAAAGTTTTTCAAACTGAATAGAGAGCGAACACGGTCTAGGAGTCTATAGTGTTGAATAAAAGGTCAAAAGATGCAAGTAAAACTGAAGAGAGGGACTACAGTAAAACATGCATAAGTGTATACCAGTCCTTTTTGCAATTACTAAAAAAGATTATGTAAAGTTACATTTTTTACATATAGCATTGCTGCTAGTCTAGCAAAACCTCATTACTGCTGAAATATGTAGAAATTACTAAGAGCTGTGCTACACTGACATAGCAGATTTATTGGTTCATTTTAGTATTGAGACGTTTGGGATAAATAGTATACACATATCACTGTGTGGTCCACTGAAAATTGTGTCACAACACCTACAAACTTGTTCCCAGACTAAGAAATGGGGGACTGAAGCCCGAGATTTGCAGTGTGCTCTGTGCAAGGGGTGCATGGAGTTCATTGAAAGATTAAGACCTCAGTTTTCAGGACTGTACCAAATGGCATTTAACTTGGAATGTGAATGTAATATATGAGAATAATCCATTTTGCCTGAGAATGGATTAGCCAGTAGAAACTTGGGTAGCTAACACTTATATTCTTAGAAAATTAAACTAAAAATGCAAGTGTGTAATGCTTTGAAATTTTGGAACAGAATTGACTTCTGAAAAATTTACCATATACAAAGGATAAAATTTTGAAAAAGAAAGGAACCTTTGTTATTGACCAAAGTCATTTGGACAGTCTTGTCAGTTTTACACCAAGTCTGAACAGATTTCATGTTTTGTATTACAATTTTAAAAAAAATGGTAACAGTCAAGTATTGAACCTATTTTCTAAAGTTAGGCTCCTAAATCCATATTTCGACATCTAAATAGATATATCCCGAAGTGCTGAGAATCCACAGTTCCCACTGACTTCAGTGGGAGCTGGGGTTGCATAATTCCTGCACAACTGCAACTGAACTTCTGAAAATTTTAATGTTCAGTTTTTGTCAGCATTACTCAACATTTAGGAACATACCTTTATTATTCTCATCTGTGGTTGATCCCAGAGAACTTCTTTAGAGGGAAAATGTATTGTCTATACATGAATGCTTTTTTAAAAGGACATTGTCGGCATAAAATCTATTCAGTTTCAGAAGAGTTGAAAGTAGTTGCAGATCCTATGCATGACTCTAAGTTCTCCTCACCAGTTTTTACAATTGGATATTCTTATTCTTGGTTTCTAAGTTTTGATCCACACAAACAGGGGCAATTTACCTCACAGTACAGGGGAAACTATGAAACAGACCCTACGGTATTGTCAGATGCAGAAAGCAAATAAGTTGGACGGGAGAGGAAACAAAGCAATACTCTTTTCCATCATTTTTCAGTTAAGGTTGGCATAGTTGCTACCTTTAATGATGATAGGTAAAACTTTCAGAAGTGCAACTCTTAAATATACTGTCCCTTCCAAGAACCAAATGAAATATCCAGAATTGCAAAGGTAGAAATAAAATGGCTCCTCATAACTGAAATCTAAGGGTATGTCTACACAGGAGCTGAAGGGGTAAATTCCAGCTCAGATAGACATACCCATGCTAGCTTTGATTTGAGCTAGCATATTAAAAAATGGCAAGGTAGCCTTACCTACACTGACAGCCGGATAGGCTAGCCACCCTGAGAATATACCTAGGATTTCAGACGGGATTGTACTTGAGGTGACTAGCCTGTCCCGCCACAGCACCAATCTTTAGTGTGCTAGCTCTGATCAAACTAGTGCAGGTATATTTATCAAAGCTGGAAAAGACACCTTCCAGCTCCAGTGTAGACATAACCTAATCGGGCATTGCTCAGACACTGAAACAACTTGCTTTTCAGAAGCAAATAGATCCTAGTCCTGTGATATCAGTTTTTTGGTGTGTTCCTGGTAACAAATTTCAGCTTGTTTTTTCCACAGGGACCTATGTGGGGTTCAGTGCCCAAATTCCATTGAATAACATTGTAACTGGCTGAATAACAATAATACAACCATCTAGGTATCAGAGTAGCCATGTGGTATCTTCTGACTGCAGTTGATGTTGTTAACTGTTTTCATAAATGTGTTGTGTGTTTGAGCATTTTGTCTCAAATAATCTCTGGAGCAGATGGCAAAATCAAACATTTCTTTAGCCTTAGGTATTGTATTTGTGCAAAACCTAAAGGCTTTTTGTATGTGTGCTAGAAAAACTTGCTGCCGAAGTGGGAACTTCGTATGGCTGCTACTTTGTCCCAGCATTCTCAGGATTATATGCACCATACTGGGAACCTAGTGCACGAGGGTAAGGATAACTATTATATTTGTAGAAATGGCTAATTATACTATGAAAAATCCATAGGTGGCTGCTAGAGGGCAACCAGAACCACTAACCATCCTGGACCTTTCAAAACACAAATTTTCTTGAATTTGTTTTTGGGTCCCCCCCCAAGAGCACCGCCCCCTGTTGTCTCACCAAAAGGGGCCTGGAGCAGGGGCTGCTTGTGGTACGCAGCTGGTAGTAGTGATGGCGGCTGCTGCTCAAAACAAACAGCTGTCTACAATACACCCATGAGCAGGAAGTTCTGTGTTCAGCATCCTTCCCCCAAACAAAAAACTCAGTAGAGAAAGCAGGGAAGAAACCTACCCTTGAGAGATGCAGCTGGCTGTGGACGAGGGGAGAACAGGAGAAGCCAAAGTCTCCACCTTACCCCGAGAGCCTGGCAGTCTGTGGTAGGAAGAGTGAGGCAGAAATTAATCGTGATGGGTGAGTTTTGAGGGCAGTGCTGCAGAAGATCTCAACCTTCATTACGGTTGCTGTTGCCTGCTGGTTTCTGGTGTGCTTTTAATCTGCCACAGGAAGAGTTAAGGAAGCAGAGCTTGTGTGTCTTCATCTCCTTGGACATACCTCTGCACATACAGTACATGGCCTACTTCCTCTCTTCTAGAAGAGTCACTAGGAACCAGCAGGCAATAGCAGTAGGAAGTGAGGAACTTGGTGCTGAGAACTGTCCATGTTCAGTTCATCAGTGCTCCCCACACGTCCTCCAGGTAGTTTTAACTACCCCATGGCGAGAAGGGTTCTCAATATGGGTCCCATAACTGTCATTCCTTTGGGGGAGGACATATGCTCATGGCCAACTCTCCCTCTTTCCAGCCTATTGGATTCTGTCTGGTGTATTCCCATGCCCCATCTTTGTTTCAGATTTAACCAGCTGCTGTTTCAAGTAGCAGTCTCTTATGTTTGTGCTCTGCTGCTGCTGACTTTCCCCGGTCTCAATGGGCCTTGGCAATGGGATATGTGGGAGCACCGCAAGCATTATTTAAATGTGAAATAATTTTCTTAAAATTCTTAAGAGGTCACTTACTCTTCCTTGTGGGGGAGAGATAGCTCAGTGGTTTGAGCATTGGCCTGCTAAACCCAGGGTTGTGAGCTCAATCCTTGAGGGGGCCATTTAGGGATCTGGGGGGAAAAAAAATAGTCGGGGTGTGGTCCTGCTTTGAGCAGGTGGTTGGACTAGATGACTTCCTGGCGTCCCTTCCAACCCTGATATTCTGTGATTCTTTTTTGGAGGAAAAAAAAAGGAGGGGGAGAAAGTGGGGTTAGGGTAGCCTCACCTGTTAAAACTTTAAAATAGGCATCCCATTTAGTGACACACCTATGCAGTCCTGTTGAACCACTTGTCCGCCTGTTTAAGATTTTTTTTATTAATACAAAATTCTGTATAAAAATACTGATGCTAATTTTTCAGGCCATTGTTTAACATTTATTAGCTGTGACCCATGCCAAAATCAATTCTAAGAGAATGTCTAAAATAATATATAAATTGGCTTGTACTCCTTATGGTGTCAAACTGGGTTTATGTGTACAGTATGTTAATGCATCATTCAGATGCAGAACTGTTGGAGAAATGAGGTTGGCTTATCATATTCGAAGTACCCTAACTTGATGCAATTTATCTAAGGGCAAATACTACATTACTTAGACCCAAAACTCCTTTTGTTGGAACTCTTGACTATTACTTGTTTAAAGCAGACTGGGTAACATACCAGTTTTACATACCAAGAACATAGTCCTGTCCCCAGTGAAACCCTTACGTGAGAACTGAAAGAATAGATATATAGTATACGGTGGAAATCAGAGGTTCTTTTGAAACATAAGATGGTTTGCCTGGGGAGGTCACCCTGTTTGCACACTTTTGGGGGGGGGTGCAAATTAGTAGAATGTAATATTAGTTGGTTTGTTTTTTCCCTGTGAGGCAATCAAATGAAGTGTCCATGTTATAAAGATAATCATGTTCTCTATGTGAAACAGAAATTTTTAATATTAACATCCAAGGAGAGTTTTTTTCTATTTTTAGGTCCTCTAACTTTAAACCACAGTATCTGTACAAAGTGAAATACAAATGTGCTTGAAAATCTCAGGTGTAAGACTTAAACATAATCTGATCAAGATTAGTGATCCTAGTCACTTATTATCTGTTTTGTCTTAACAGTATTATCTGTGGCCTTACTCAGTTTACAAATAAAAACCACATTGCCTTCGCTGCATTAGAGGCTGTCTGCTTTCAAACACGAGAGGTAAAGGCAAACTTGCTCCTAACTTCTGGGGTTTTCTTGTTTTTGAGTGTGACTATGAACAATAATGACTTGTGGTATTTAAAAATTTCTCCTACAAACTGAAGAAAAGATCCAGTTAAGTTTAGTAGTCCCAGATTTGTAAAGGTATCGAAGCATTGCTGTGCTCAGTGTTGCAACACCTACCTGATTTAAGAGCCTAAATTTCATTTTTTTTAAATGATTTAGGCATTTAAGAATCTAAATCCCATTGATAGTGAGATTTAGGCTGTTAAATCAAGTAGATGTTGCAATATTGAGCACAGCAATGCTTCAATAGCTTTACTAATCTGGGCCATAGTGCATATTCCACCTCTAGAATTGTTCTCCTCTAAGTGTTTCACCTTGTAGTATTGTGGCTGAGGGGTGAAAACATGATTTAAATACTTGTTATAATAGTGTCTGGTGCTAATTTGGGCCCCATTGTGCTGAGCTCTATACAAAAAACAACACACAGTCCCTGCTCTGATGGGCCAACAGTCTAACCCTGAACCACTCATGTATCTTTATACTGATAAAATGCACATGCGTGCTCACACATACACCCTGGTTATAGGGGACTGCAATTTGCAACTTCTGCGGTTACAGGCCTGGCTGTAATCACTGGTGGATGAGGAATATTACTGGAGAAAGGCAGCTAGAATTTTACCTCAGGATTCATACAGCTTCAGTGATGTAGGCCCCCTAAGAGAGGTTGGAATCAGTAAGTTGGCCTGGTTCCAGCCGCTTTTGAGGTTGGGCTAGCTGGCACACTGAGCCCCCTGAGATAAGAGAGCAGTGAGTGAAGTTGCAAGCAGCTTGGTGTCCCTGCTCATGCTGTCAGGAGTAAATCTGACCCATTGATTTTGTGATTGTTTTAAGTAGTCTTGTCTCTCTCTGTGGTGCTTATTTGGCCCTCATCACAACAATATATGAGCCCCTCGTTAGGGGTCTGACTGTGCTAAAATAGTAAATTGAATCGCCTCATTTTATTTTCTTTCTGCTTGGAGGCTGACACAAAATGCAGGTAAACTTGTCACGGAAATACTCTTCCCCTGTCCCTATTTTGCTTTTTTCACAATCAGAACATTTTTCTGTGCTTTAATTCCAGTTGAAGTTGGAGGTATTTTACCCCTACAATAAATCCCAGCATTACAAGTTCATTCTTTTTATGAACTGCCATCAGTAAATCCTTATGATCCTCTTTCACCTTGGTTCCTCTTCCTTGCCCAAGGAACTGTGGAAGACCTCTAAACAACCTGTCTAGGCAGTCAAAGGTCTCCATTTGGTAGTCTGAGTCTCCGGGGTCAACTTTGTGTGAAGATGAAGCCATCTTCTCACCTCTAGAGGTTAGATCTATTTTTATTCAGGTCCTATGTATACAGGCCTTTTAAGCATGGTTTGTAGACCCTCTCTACATGTCTAGTAGTAATAAGAATATAACACTTTTCCCTACACACATTTTAAGAGTATATTGGAATATATTTGAGTAATGTGGGAGCAAACCAGTATTGTGTCTGCCTGCTTTCTGTTTTGTGGAGGAATAGGACTTCAGAGGAATGTTCTCACTCTGGAACTCTTCAACAATCTTTCTTTTTGTTGAAAGAGGATCTTGTGTTTCTGCACAGTGAACTGTATAATATGTAGTGCTCTTCTTTCAGATTTTGGATGCTATGAACAAGGACTGTGGGATACCACTGACTGAGTTACAAGTAGATGGAGGAATGACCAACAACAAGATTCTCATGCAGCTTCAAGCAGATATTCTCTGTATTCAAGTAGGTAAGTGCAAACTGATTGTTTAGACTTCTTAAAAACAAAATAAGGGTCTAAAAAGCTGAACAAACCTCAAATGTGAGTATTAGCTTTTTTGCTGCTGTCCTTCCCATCACTGTTCGGGGTGGGGTGGGGATTTAAATAAAAGCCCTGTATAGCCCATTTTGTGGGAGGGGAGTGTCTGAGGCCCAATAAGGATTGTAGTATTCTAGAGGTGCTTGGCTCTTTCTGACTTGTGTTACTGAAGCATTACAGCACCATAGTAGAGGTCTAAGATCTAATGCAGGTTATGCTTAGGCAAGGTTTCTCATCCGAATTCAGATTCTAAACCCACATATAGGTCATTGGAATCTGATGGTAGAGGCCAGTTTGCAAGACTGCACCCCAGCTGCATCATACATATAGGGGAGCCCTAAACAAAATCGCCAGTAGGGTGGCAGCTGCTAGGAGTTACGCTCTCCCCATTCTGCCTTCCCAGCTCTTCCATGTGGCTTAAGGGGAAGGAAGTTCCATGACACAGTGTAGAACATGGGTCGGCAGCCTCTGGTACGTGGCTCGCAAGGGTGAGCACCTTGGCGGGCTGGGCCAGTTTGTTTACCTGCCGCATCTGCAGGTTCGGCCGATCGCAGCTCCCACTGGCTGCGGTTCGCCGCTCCAGGCCAGTGGGGTCTGCGGGAAGCGACGGCCAGCACAGCCCCCAGCCCGCGCCACTTCCCACAGCCCCCATTGGCCTGGGATGGCAAACCGTGGCCAGGTGAACCTGCGGATGCAGCAGGTAAACAAACCAGCCCAGCCCGCCAGGTGCTTACCCTAGCGGTCCGCGGGCCAAAGGTTGCTGGTCCCTGGTGTGTAGAATGTGGAAAGATGGAGGAGAAATGTCACTGTCTTCTGCACCTAATGATGTGGGGAGGAAGGGGTCTCTCCCGCATTAGCTATGAAGAGGTGGGCTGAGAGGGAAGAGAAGCAAATGGCAAATCCCTCAACTATGTATTAACATGGTGAATGTAGTGTAGAAACCTAGATAAGATGCCTCCCTTGGAAGAGGCAGGTCTGAGGGAAATAAAGAGCCACTTCTTCAGCAGATGAAGTTTCAGAGACCAAAGGTATTGATACAACAGCAGCGCAACGTGATTATAATAAAGGGTATCGAGCTGTGCCTGCAAAGCCATTGTATGGTGAAAAGGCGCTTCAGCTCTTGAGACTGAGTGCCATTGCTCTAAGCGAGTTGCTGTGTAAAGCCTCTTGCAGTATTACACCAGAAAACTGTACAGGTTTGCAGAACTTCAGCAGCAGTGAGAATAGAACACCTTTCCCAAACCCCTATTGTCATACTGTTGTGACAGATGTGAATACTGATACATAATTTATTAATGTGGTATCTGACCTGGCCAGGGTAGTTTCTGTATAGTTGTATTGAGTTAATAGAATTTTCTGTCAGTGTATTGAGCTAGCTTAATACGGGCTGCTGGAAAAACAAGCAGGAAGGCAACACAATGGCTCCCCTGTAAGAAAGCCCTGGCACACATGTCATAACTTTGAGAATCCTATATTCTGTCTCCATTGAAGTTGCCAGCCTTGTTTTCACCATTGCTGAGAGTTAACAAATCGAAGGGTTGTAAAGAATTAAAGTGATGTATTCTCTGAGAAGGGTAGTGATCAGAAAGACTGAGCAGAGCCAAGAGGGAGAAGTGTCTCCCTCCTGCTTCTCTTCCCCCCTGTGGGAGATGGATAGAGACCTGTTTAGCTAGGTGTGTGTGTATAGTTTGTCTATTTTTAATACTAGTTTTCTCTGAAATGTTTTTGTTCTAAATAAATACTTAGCTTTAAGAAGGCTATTATGGTCACTGTGATAACTACAAGTCACTGACCGAGGGCACAGAACTGCAGGACTGAACCTAAGTCATGCTTGTTGAGGTAATAGTCGTTAGCATCTGGGAACCACAGCCCGAGGCCCACTCTGAGAGTGAGAGAAGCCTAGAAGCTTGGGGGGATGGGGCGGGAGGGAGTGCTCCAAAGAGGTCAGACATATTAGACCAGGAACTGTGACAACTGTGTTAAAGGGAGGTTTGCAAACTTTAAACCTTAGGGAAGCTATAGTAGCCCAGTTAGACCTCTTTGTCTGTGCACTTTAACCCATAAAGAAAAATGGTTCGTGGTCCTTTGTTTCACTTTAGTCAAGCCATCAATGCCTGAAACAACAGCACTAGGAGCTGCAATGGCAGCCGGAGCGGCAGAAGGAGTTGGAGTTTGGAGTCTGAATCCTGGGGATTTGACAGCAGTGACATGGGAACGATTTGAACCACAGATCAATCCTGAGGGTAAAAGAAATTTGAAGTTTGAACTTTAAAATGATCTGAAACCCTCTTCCCCGTACCCCCCAAACCCTTTCTGTCAGCATACGTGTAAATTTAAATTGAATGGTTGGCCAAACTCTGTCAGTTCTTGATGCTGTTGAACACCCCAGTGTAAAGATGGTTATTGGTAATTAGCAGTACGAGTTCTCAGACTGTGGTGACAAGTCTGCAGTGCTTGATGCTCTGGCTTTTTAGGAGGGAGGTGTGGGTTCCAACTGCTCGCTTTGCTAATAGTTGGGCAATAATGATGGAGCAGGCAAAAATGACTTCATACCATAGCTCTTTGTATAAGAGCTTGTCATTTAGTGTGGCTTGATTTGCAGGCTTTTGATTTCAACCAATTGAAAACTGATAAAATCCCACTTCCCCCTCTGATTCCACAGTGTTGAAAATTGTTGGCAGAGGATGCTAGTGGTCCCTAAAGATTCTACACAGTTGCTGGATTTCAGGGCTTCAGAAGGGGCCAACTTTTTATAATTTTAGGGCTGTCTTTGTAGAGCAGGTTGTTATCTTTAAAATTAGCTCACTGTTCTAACTAACGTGTTATCTTGCATCTTTTCTTAGATACTTCTGGAGACGGAAACTTGGCATTATAATTAATACATATGCAAGACTCAAGCATTTCTCCCTTTTTAGTAGAGGTTTTAATATTTGATAGCATATGCTCTTTGCACAACCTTTCTGTCTGGGTGTTTTTAACAGCAATACATTTCTATCAGTTCCCTCTCCTGGTATATTAACGTCAAAGGATTTGAAACTGACTTTTACTGCTTCAATTTGGATTATACTTCCAAATCTGCCTAGGGAATTTGTAGGGGAAAAGTTGAGTTTTAAAGTCTGATTCTCCACTGCCCATATCCCAGCATATTTAGTTTCACCTGTATTGAGTCACAGTTGAGTCAGAATGACAGCAAATAACTGCCTAGGAACGAGAACCACAGAAAAGGATGTGGGGGTTAGAGTGGATAATAAACTAAATATAAGTTTACAAAGTTATACTGTCTCCAGAAAAAAAGCCAACATCATTGTGGGATGTATTAGCCAGGGGTAAGGCCTCAGCTGGAGTTCTGTTCAGTTCTGGGCACCACACTTGGGAAAGATGTGGATAAATTAGAGAAAGTCAAGAGGGAGGAGAGCAACAAATGATTAAAGGTCTAAAAAACATGATCTAGGAGGACAGATTGAAATGAAAAAAGCGAATGTGTTTAGTCTGTAGAAGAGAAGATTGAGGGGCCGGGGGGACATGACAACAGTCTTCAGGTACTTACAAGGTTGTTATAAATTGTTCTCCTTAACCACTGATGATAGGACAAGAAGCAATGGGCTTAAATTGCAGCAAGGGAGGTTTAGGTTGGACATTAGGAAAAACTTTCTAACTGTCAGGGTAGTTAAGTGCTGGAACAAATTACTTAGGGAGGTCGTGGAATCTTGGTCATTGAAGGTTTTTAAGAGCAGGCTAGACAAACACCTGTTAGGGATGGTCTAAATAATACTTAGTCCTGCCGCAGTGCAGGGGACTGGGGTAGATAACCTACTGAGGTCCCTTCCAGTCCTACATTTCCATGATTCTAAGTGAAGTGCAGTAGAGAATAGAGTATGTAATCCTTACTCTGTAAATGTTTGGAGTTGTGAAGAATTGATAAATTGCTAGTTGTTCATGCATTATTTGTTTTTTTTTTATCACTTCAGACATTCTGTTATAATGGGGATGAGTTCTTAAGTAATTGCTGTGTATGCTTTGGGAAATCCTTGCAGGACAAAGGTTTAATAATGAATTTAATGTGTGGAAAAACTAAAGTTAAAGTACATTAATTCCTCTTTGTGATTCCAGAGAGTGAAAATCGCTATGCCAGGTGGAAGAAAGCTGTAATGAAATCAATGGGCTGGGAGATATCTGAACCTCAGGCAAATGGTAAACCATTATATTTTATACTTCAGTGACTAGCACAAGTTGGATGTCCTTCAAAACCTCAATAGCCGTCTATTACAGAAATGTATTTTTCTCCTGTAAAAGACAGGAAAAAAATCCTTACTTCTTGTTTTTTAAAAATTGCTTTTTGTTAAATTTTAGCACTTTATTAAATTTTAGAACTGTCTAGCTCTGCTTCTAAGAAAACGGCATTTTAACATTTAAAACTTTTTATCGCTGGAGCTCTGAAATCATGTAAAAACAAGCTATTTAACTTAAGGATTAATTATTCCTTTTAAAAAATAAACTGTACAGTTGAAAGGGTAATGGCCTATTTCCTTGTCGGAATTATCCTTTAGCTTAATTGAAAAAGAGATTATTTGCAGTAAAAGGGCTATAGATGTAAAACAAATCAAACAGGAAGTAAGTGCATTTTGCTATGTAATTATTAATGAGATTTTACTTCTAATGTTTGAGTCACCGCAAAGATATTAAAACCTTGGGAATGTAAACCAAGAGCAGACTGTAGCTTCCTCTGAATGCATCAGTAGAGATGTCTGCATTAAGACACAGTATAAAGCTGGGACAGCTATGAGTTAATACAGTGGTTCTCAAACAGTTCCAGAACATGACCCCATGCTACAAAAGGAAAATGTTTTAGGACCCTCATGTCCCTCTTTTTTTTTTTTTTTTTAAGTGGATAGGTGTGAGAGGAAGGTGGTCACAACCCCTTGAAACCTGAATTGTGACCCACAGCTTGAGAATCCATGTACTAATTTTTATGAAGTAAAAATAACATGGGACTGACTATATGCCCCATACAGCGAAAGCAACAACTTTCTGAACAACTAAACAGTAGCTACATTTTTAAAGTAGCATATCATTTCATACTGTGTGGTATTAGCAAGGTCAATTTAAACAAAAGCTGTCCCACAGCTGCTGCCGGACTTGGAGTGTAATCATCCACTAATGAAGAATAGTCTAGATTCAAGCCTATAAAATAAGGCTGATTTTGATCTGAGCTAAATGAGCAATAGAAATGGTCCATGCGGCATGCTGCCCTCTCTCAGTGAAAGGGCAAACCTTCCTCAGAGAGGGAGAGAGAAAAGCTTCATGCAAAAGACATTTTCAGATCATGTTAGTAAGGTACACGAAGCACTGGCCTAAGATCAGTGAAAGTATTTCTGACCATGTTTGAGCTAGATTACTCAAATTAGGATTATAATAAATTTATTTGGGGAAGGAGAGAGATTTAAAGCACACAATGCTACATGCATTTCTCTAGAGCACACAAAAAATACAACTATATTGCAATGTTATAAAAACTGGATTTAAGAACCAAATTCAAGAGAAAATGAAGAGCTTGTGGGGGAAGCATTTTGAAAGAGGGAAGCTGCAGCAACTAGAGGGAATTACTTTGCTCCTGGGGACAGCTTAAATGCATATTAATTGGACATTTTATTAATTCAATGTACATTTAAACACTCATTTCATTGTCATTTTTTTAAAAGGATTGGACTAGGTAAACATACTTCGAATGTCACAAGCGCAAAAAAAACAAATTTATCTGGAATCCCTAGAAGAGCAAATACATAACCTTAATACAAATGACAAAAGTTCTTTTTCAGTAAACTGTCAGTTGTGACTGGGATGCCTTGCCTGGTACAATCACTAATGTTATGTACCCTAAAATCCCCAACAGCCAGATAATGAAGTGTGTATACAGGGTGTTTCCCCATTAACAGAATTGAAAATTCTGCCAGCCCTCAAAAAATATGCTTAATTCCCTTTTCACCTGAAGTGATAAGCAGAATATAAGTATTTACCAAAATCTGCTTACAGTCATCTCAGGTTACCGCTGGGAGAATCTTTGATATTTGCCTTCCCTCTTGTTTTGGAATTGTTTCACTTGCTTTCTGCTTGTTGCTTTATGCTGAATAATATTAGAGATGGGCTCTACCTAATAACTTTGAAAGCTAGAGGATTCTGGATCCAGATTCAAATGTATATGGCTTGGGCTTATCTTTATACGGTGTGCATGAAACACTTTTAATAACATTTTGGCAGATGTTACTACTCTTTTTGTACCTTTTTTGCTGTTCATGTGATTCTTAACACAAATATTGCAATTTATATATATTTCTCTTTTGATTTGCTTGACTGGAAACTCCTTCTACTGGATGACATCAGGTGACTCTAGTATCTTCTCTAGTCTGCCTTTGGGTTTTTATATAGTGAGTAGCATGATAATGTTAATCGGAGCAAAGTACATCTCAGGTTAGTTATTTGAACTAGATAATTCTACAAGGTCTCTACACTAGTTTTAAATGTATTTATCTTCCATTTGTTTGTTCTCAACAAGAAAGTTTTCAATGCTCTTTGTTGCTCATGCACACAAAGAAAAGTTAAGGGTGGGAATTAAGCCTATAATTAGTAAGAAAATTCAGGTGAATGCTGGAACTCTATTTGGAACTCAATCCCATTGTGCTGTAAGTTTTTATGCAAAATTCTGCATAAAAACTTGGACTGTATAGTCCATGGTGCTTTTTTTATTTGATTTGTACATCTAGTATACAAGATGTACCCTTTGGAGCATGCTGACAGAGGATCATATTCTCTGCAGTAGCATGGCATAACTGAGAGTTAAAATAAGCGTTTTAGCCTGTGTCCTGTACTTCTTTTCATTTAAAATACATTGAGGGTCTGGCTTAAAGTCATAACAGGCAAATGTATTTTCAGCTCTCCTTGCAAGAGATATAGGAGTTCAAACAATTTGAACATGTTTTCTGTTCTGATCCACTTGGAGCTATTGGTCTATTTGTACAGACTTAGCAGACTAAACAGCTTCATTATTTTGCTCATATACACTTTGCTTCCTCCAATCTAACTAACTAGACTTGTCCATGTGTATAAAGAGAAGAGAGCCTAGTAGGCCTATGCATTTAAAAAAAAATTTTTTTAAATAGAAAGAATTGTGTGCATGTGCAGTAAATATTTATTTTCAGTCACAGTTGATCTTTTGTTTAAAAGGAAGTTAACTGTAGATCAACGAGGTTTAAAAATAGTGTATTTGAACAGCAGAAACACAAATGTCTTATTTATATACTTTATTTTGCTTTCTTACAATATAGAGACCCACGTGGCTTATTTTGAACTTTTTGTTTTAAAAAAAATACAAAAGGCAAGCTGTCAGCCTGAAGCAGCACAGTGGCCATAAATTTCTGAAATAGTGTTTCTGAAACACTGACCCAAACCCTTAATGACTCTGGAACACTTTTCTAATTATCTGAAAATAATTCGTTTCAATTCAGTCTGTTGCTCATACTGTTCAGTGCTATGTTTTTTTCCCATGGTCTTTAAAGACTGTGTGTGGCCTGCACTTGTCAGAAAGTTTTATGGTAAAAATCTGGAACATATCTGAAAGTGAGTTTGTTGAGCTACCGCTTAAGTGGATAGTGCAGCACTCGAAGGAGGGCCGTGGCTGGAAAACCCAGTTACAAGTCAGTACTTTATAAAAACAAATTTATACAAATAGGTAAATTTTTAACAAGCTTAATGAGAAACCTCTTCAGTTTTAATTGCAGTACTGATTCCTGACCACACGTGGGACACCTACAACAATATGAAATTTGACATTAGAAAGCAAGTTAATACTTTGCCCACTTCTGCTTATGATTATTATTTTTCAAAATGTTGGGTTTATTTGTTTAAAAATGCTTTCTCCAGTAACCTAAGTGCATATCTAAACTCACATGCTTGGAACCAATGTCAGTTTTAGTGGGTGGGGAGGAATTAAGATTAAGTCTCGTCAGCTCTCACATGGCATCTGCAGGAATAAAGGCCTGGAAAACAGAATCTCTGAATCACTCTGACCTTCAGATCATGTTCCTCCTCTTGTTTTCAAGTTATCATGAGGTGAGGGTTCACTAACTAAAGACAAACTTTAAAAATATAGCTGAAGTGTTGAAAAGAAATTAAGGCAGGCATGCACAGATGGGCTTTTAATGTATTATTTACACGGTAGGCTTCAGGAGCAAAAATATAAAATTGAAACTGGTTAACAAACCCAAAAGGAAAAAAAATCCCTTAATTAGAAGGGACTTCCCTCTTAAAACAGTCACATTTGGTCATATTCTTATTTACAGCAGTGTAACCCCACTGACTCGTTTGAGTCTTGATGATTGCATTGGAGCTGCAGTGTCAGTTAGAAGATAATTTACTTAATTTAACAGAGGGTTAAATTTCCTGTCTTGTATGCAGTGAATCAGCACCACCAGTTGTTAATCATGTGCCTTCTGGGCAATCTTGTGATGCTATACCAGGGTTTCTCAAATAGGGGTCGCCACTTGTGTAGGGAAAGCCTCTGGCGAGCCGGGCCAGTGTGTTTACCTGCCCCGTCTGCAGGTCCGGATGATCGCGGCTCCCTATTGGCCACGGTTTGCGGCCAGTAAGTCCCCCGGCCCGCCACCACTTCCAGCAGCTCCCATTGGGCCAGTGGGAGCCGCGATCGGCTGGACCTGTGGACGGGGCAGGTAAACACACCAGCCCGGCCCGCCAGGGGCTTTCCCTACGCAAGCGGCGACCCCTGTTTGAGAAACCCTGTGCTAGAGCTACTGCAGAGGGAGAACAATCTCTCTCCTTGCTAGTACAGTATCTGGAGCACTAGTGCAGCAAGGACATTTATACAGAAGCTGCCAAATTGGAAATTGTCCTTAATTTAGTAACTTCATCACTGCGTTTCACTGTACCAGAAATCAAACAGGAATCACTTAATTAACAACACCTAAAGACCTCAGAGTATGACCTTTTGCTCCAGGGAAAAAAAGGACTAATGGTGCATCTAATAAACCGTGTTTTCATTGTAACTTATGCAGCATGCTGAATCTTGGTGCTGCAGTCTCGTTAGATTTATTTTTTTAAGCTTAGCTGTTTGACTTGTCACTTGATGTGAGATCTCTAACGAAATATAAAATAAAATAAAACCTTGCGTGCTGTTTGAAGTTGCACTAATTATTTCTTGTAGTGATTTTCTTATTTTGACGAAAATTGGCATTCTTTCCTTAGAGTTGGAACTGAAGCAAGTCTCTGCATGGTGCATTGTGCTGTCCCAGTTGCTTCCTCTGAAAGATAGTATAAAATAGAGGGGTTAGCTGCATCTAATTAAGATCCCACAAAAGGCGGCATTAGCCCTGCTGATGAGGCCATGTTCCAAAATTTAGCCTACCTAAATTCCTGTGCTATTGCTCATGGATGAGACATTCTTCCTCACCTTTTGTCTCTTAAATTGGTGGGTGTTCTGGTGGCTACTGCATTCAACCACAGAGATGGCTATGAAATTGCAAACTAGTACAGATGGCATAACAGCACCCACTACGGAAATGCAGAAAAATCTGTGCAAATTGGCTCAATTAGGATTTTAACTGTGGAAAAGCTGATCCTCATTTCAAGAAAATGAAGCTAAGAGCATCCCATGTCATCCCCTCCATGTGGTGTTAAAGACTTTTACCCATCTTATGTGTTGTCTCCTCTCCCCCACCACACAACAAGAGACGCAGCCCAAGCTCTGGGGCATAGTGAGTTACAATAGTATAGTGGAGTCGCATCATACGCGCATTTAACTTATGCAAATTCAACTATATGCGCTCAGCAAAAAAAAAAAGAGAAATAACGATTCCGCCAACCATTCCACTCAATGAGTGTATGCCCCGGAGTGAGCGTGAGATGGGAGACAAGAATCTGCTGGTCCCTCAGTCTGTCTTAGTTCCCAGGTGTCTCTCATAGTGTGATTCTAGTGTTTAAAGATACTGTCAGAGGTGAAAGTAAGCCGGTACAGTCCGGTATGGCGTACTGGCGAGAGCTGGTACGCCATGCCAGACCGGAGCAGACCAGCTTCCGCAGGCTGGTGATTTAAAGGGCCGGGGCCTCCCTGCAGCAGCTGGAGCCCCGGGCCCCTTAAATCACTGCAGGAGCCCTGTCACTGCTACCCCAGGGCTCCGGCAGCTGGGCTCTGGCGGTGCTTTAAAGGGCCTGGGGCTCCAGTTGCAGGTATTCCCGGGACCCTTAAAGCGCTGCCTGAGCCCGGCTGCCAGAGCCCTGGGGTAGTGGTGGCAGGGCTTGGGCGGTGCTTTAAAGGGCCAGGCTCCCTGCAGTGGCCAGCACCCCAGGCCCTTTAAATCACTGCCGGAGCCCTGCAGCCACTACCACAGGGCTCTGGCAGCAGGGCTCGGGAGGCAATTTAAAAGGCCCGGGGCTCCAGCCGCTGCAGGGAGCCCCAGGCCCTTTAAATCGCCAGCCTGGGGAAGCCGGTCCAGTCTGGCATCGCGTACCGGCTCTTGCCGGTACATTGTACCGGCTTACTTTCACCTCTGAGTATACTGTGCTTTATGGGCAATTTTACGGGATTTTCAAGGGTAATTTTGACTATATGCGATTTTTGCCTTACACTTTGACTTTAGAACCTAACCCCCGTGTAAGATGCGACTCCACTGTATGTATTTGCCATGTGAAACATCTAGTTATAGCCTCATTTTTGTAAATTGGCTAAGAGCTAGTAAAAAATATGGCATATTCCTTTTATAGCATAACTGAATGATTCCATGTTATAAAGATGTGTTTTATGGTAAATTCTGTACTTCTGATGTATAATCTTTTCTGTTTAAGGAATTGACAAATGAGGCTACTTAATGGATTACCGGAATTCAGCCTGTTTGGTTTATGTACGAAGAGAGAAGAATCCAGTTATCTCCCAATATGATGGCATTGTTTGTATGATTAGTTAATTTATAAACCCATCTGTTGTCTGACCTAGAGAGACATCCAAGACGATGGATTTCTAACCTGAAATAAGGAAACTAAGCTTCCCCCACCCCCTCCCCACAATTATGCCTGTCTTTTCTCCTCCCTGATTTCCCCCACACACACCTTTTAAGTAGCCTTTCAGGGTCCATAGGCTCTAACTTTGTTTGAGGACGTGCCATAAATAGAAGTTGTAGCCTTTCTAATTGTTGGTACTTTATTATAATGCACTATAGTAAGTCATAAAACAGTAAAATTATTTCCCAGCTACTGTGAATTACCATAGTTATATTTCTGTGGTTTCTAAAAGCATTTTTGGTTCAGTGGCCATTGGATTGAAACATCTCTATTGATATAGGGTTTTTTTTGTTTGTTTGTTTTTTTAACACTAACTCAGTGTATAATCCGTACCGGACACTTTAATATCTGCTGGTAATGTCGGCAGACTCTTCTTAAATATTGCTCAAAACATTAAATGAGGTTTGTTTTATTGTCTATTGCATACATTCATGGGATGATCATTGATAAGAACTATTTAAGACACTAAATCCTGTCTCTTTTGGAAGGGGGTAGGCAAAATCAACTTTTTTGTAAAGGCCATTTTTGTACGTTTGCATTGTTTTGAAAGCTAGATTTTACACAGGCACACTGTCCATGGGGGAGCCTGGTAGTCCTTAACAGCCAGTAGCCCTTACAGTTCAAAGGATCTATTGACCCTTGTTGTCCAGTGCTGCATTTGGTCTTTTCTCATCCCGGTTTAGGATACTACATGATGCACAAAACTTTAGAAAGATGCAGCTATTGCTGTTTACAAAACAGGATCCACTCTAAATAAGTTGTTCTCCCTCATCACTTTCTGTTCTTGATCACATGTAGTGTATCTTAAGGACCAAAAGCTGCTTCTGAATTTGCATCACCATGTTTTTACTTCACAGTGAGCTTGTTTTGTGTCTTGAATTGTGGTGATTGCAAGCCCAAATCAAAGCTTTGGGATACACAAACTTGAGTATCCAAAACTAGGCACTTAAGGTCTAAGCCACAAATTTAGAAATTGCTTTCAGTCCACTTAAAAGTTTAGACCCTGTATATCTGAACAAATAGTCATCTAATATGATTATAGGTTCTTCTCACTTTTCCTGTTTGCATAGTGACAATCTGACAGTAGCAACATAAATTATTTAAAAGTTTATTTGGTAGGGCAGAGAAAATGATTCTGCAGTTTCTACATAGGCAAAATGATACTAATGTTACAGTGACACTGAGGAGGAGGGTCAGTGTGGGAACTCTCCTGTCATTTATTTTGAATGTTTCTCATAGATGCACTAGGAGCTAAAGGGAATGCTTTTGTGTTCAAAAGATCTCTCCTGGTCTGCTTTATGCAAAAGCAGTCATTCTTTAATAAAGCTTTATTTCTCCCATAAACTGTAAAGGAGGAGCTAGTAGAGAATATGAAGTATTGGAGCTGCATAAAAGTTCAGGTCTGAACATGTATTTAATATAAACTGCCTTTTTATTATCAAGTGCAATGAAGTCTGAAAACATCTGCTTTTTAAATGTTCACTGAGGAATATATTTTCCCATTGGTGCTTATATAACTGATATTCATGGGAGTCTGATGCATTGGTGGAAATATATAACCTCCCTTCATACCCATAATCTATTCACTCAGTCCTTATGTCACTTGAATGTACTTTGTCCACACTAACTTCTGTAAATACCTAGTCTTTGAATATGTGTAGCAATGAAGGTTTCTGGTTTTCAGTATGTATTCAGATGTATCTGTAGAAGTATACTGAAGGAGTGTCATCAGTAAATAATAATAAAACAACAAAGCTCCTCAGCTTTACACAATTCTTAATCTTCATACCGGTTGTGACTTCCTCTCTTCAACCTCACATCTATACTACAGGGACTACATTGGCATAGCGACGGTGTAGTTATGCCATCTTAATTCTGTGCTGTGGCCGCAGCCTGCTCCAGTAAAAGTTTTTCCATTGGTATAGGAGCAGCACCTTGCCAGGTGATGGTATCTTGGTTGACGGAAGCATGCTTTTGTTGACCTAGCTGCATCTACACAGGGAGTTAGGTCGGCATGGCTACATTGCTTTTGGGAGGTGAGTTTTTCACGTCCTTGAGCAATGCAGCTATGTTGAGCTAACCACCAGTGTAGGCCAGACAAACACCAGGAACCAATGTCGTGCTAATAGCCCTTGGAGGAGGACACTGATAAAGGGTGGTGCATACCCTAGAAAATGGGGTTTCTGGATAGTTATTTGCCAAAATTACTTCCCAAGTGGTTATTTTCTCCAGATTAATGCTGAAACAGGAAACCTGTAATAAGTAATGAACCGGAAATCATTAATTTCATTGTGTTGCCTTTTACACTGGTGTATCTGTCTTTTGCAAACAGTATTGATTCTGCTGGTTTTCTGACAAATCAAACCTGTTGTGAGATGATGCTGTTCCAATTGCAGTTTGTGAGTAAATGACTGTAACTTATTTTTTGTGAGATTCAAATTACTGTTGCAGATATTTTTTTTAAAACTGTTCAACACCATTGTTAATTTTCTACCAAAATAGCTTATATTAACTGTAAATAACTTGAAAACCTCTTCAAATAAATTGTGTGAATAGAAGTTGACTCTTTTTTTCTATGTTGCCAGATTTATAAATTCTTACTCGAGAAACACATTGACATTGAAATACCATGAATAAATTGGCTTAAAAATTTCTCAGTTCTTGCTTGCAGATACGTATTTGCAGAGGAAAACATGAATGAAAACTTAACATGCAGTATACCATATGTACAGTGTATTCCTATCTAAATCACCCCCCATTTATTCAGCTCTAGATAAAATCTTATTTTCCAAAGTTCGGTTAATTGGTTTTGCCGCTTGCTCTCACTTGGGCTGATCGGTGGCATTTTCAGTTGTAAGGATCAGATTTGAAAGTGCTTTGATATTTTTCTGTTTCTGGGTTATTGAAGGAAATAAGACTATTGTACGTTGAGGAGCCATGGCGGGGGGGAGAGGCGGGGACGGACCAGTAAAACAATGAAAGGACTATGGTTTGAGGATATTGTCGAAGGGTAGATCAATAGGTGGGTGCAGCTGCATGGTGCTAAAAATCTAGCTGTTTTAGAGAGAGAGGTTACCTATGTGTGATGACTCTTATTCTCTGAGTGTACATTGTCTCCAAAGGCACACTATGGGTATATGGCTACTACATACTTTACTTCAGTGTAAATTGCTGTCATCTGTCTGGTTATGGGTCTGAGTAGTAACTGGTGTATAGGGGGTGCATGCAAGTCTCTTGCCATTACATTCAGACCCCCATCTATATCACAAATCCATGTCTGGGAATTGCTGCAAAATCCATCTTTCACACACAATTGTGCCTAGAATACCAACTTCCATTCAATTAAAAACAATTTTTAAAAGCCTTTATGGCCGTGAGTCTGTAGAACATTGGCTCTGTTCTGCATCAAAATGGGTGAATTGTCTTTAGGTTTCAAACTTAACAAAAATGAATGACCACTTCACTGCTGATCATTTTAGCAGAAACTTCCAGCAGATGGGCTTACTCCACGATATCAAGCTGTTTTCCATTCCTCTGCAGGTATCCAACGCCCCAGTGGCCTCTGCTTAACAGCCAAGATTCCAGCTGTGCCCCAGAGAGCTGGCATTAGGAAATACACAAATCACTAGTATATCAAAACCTAAAAATAGTGATGCTAGCACAAAATCGAACTTGATATAACAATAAATATGCCTCCTGTACTGACTTGTTCAGAACGCCGTCTGCTGGAGCAAGGTGCTGTAAAATTCACATATTTAAAGTTAGGCTTCCAAATAAAGAGACCCTGCTTTGCAGGGGCACTGCAAATTTTGGACTAGATTTTTTTTTTCAACACCCAAATCTACAAATTTTGGCCATAGTCCTTCTGCCTAGAAAATAATGAATCTGTTTCTCATTGAGAAACAAACATGCTATGAGATTTAATAAATTCAGGGTGATCGTTTTCCTTTTTTATTCAGTACCAAAGGAACATGTTTAGCCCAGTGATGCCCAAACTTTTCTTGTTGTGCCCACCCCTTGCCAGTAATGGAATCTGTCTGTGTGCCCCCCTCCCACCCTCAGTTGGCTCAGCAGAGGAGCTTGCGCTGAGGGCTGAGCTGAGGGCAGAACTGGGGATGGTGGAGAGTAGGGCTAGAGGCAGAGCTGGCCTGGGAGCAGAGAGGGAGTGAGGGCAGTGCTGGGCTGGGGGTGGAGTGGAGCTGTGGTTGGGGCCAGAGCAGAGCTGGGGGCAGAGTGGGACTGGGTGGTGCTTCTGCCCTGCTGCGTGGCCCCTAGATGTTCCTCTGGGCCCTCACAGTTTGGGGGCCACTGATTTAGTCTGATGGAAATGCAAATCACACTGGGGCAAAGGGCCGGCAAATTGCTAGCAGCCCTGCTGACTACAGAAAAATTGGAAAATTTTGCTAGCAGAACTACGGAATAGGACACTTCTCCACGTGGTCCTGAGGGAACAACCAGTGAATTTTGTCAATAGTCAAGTCTTGCACACCTCAGAATATGGGAGTGATCCTAACTGTATGAAAAGTTCTGTGGAGGGGATTAATTTACCCACAGTAACTTAATGGATCTTGAAGATGACGCAGCCCTATCTTTGATGTGAAGAGATTAAAGCAACTATTAAAATGCTAAATATAGGTTAAATCCTCTGGGAGGATAGCCTGCATGCTGTTTCACAAAGCTGCTTCTGATAAGATAGCTTATTCTGCAGTCATTTATGCAGAGAAAATGCCTATTGACTTCAGTAGAAGTTTGCCTGCATTGTGTACTGCAGGTTGCGCCAGGTAGTATTAGAGGCTGAGGAAAAGAAAACATTAGTTCAGTGGTTTGTAGAAAGCAGTTGGCCCTTCCATGGCAGCTTTCATCCAAGGATCTCAAAATATTTTTATTGCCATTTTATTATTTGCCTTTTTTAAAAGGGATTTTGATGTTTAGCTGTTGACAAGGAGTTAACTAGTCAGTTGTTGGTTAGGAATTGCCATACGGGATCAGACTCGTGATCCACCTAGTCCAGGGGTTTCCAAACTTGGTTCACAGCTTCTTCAGGGTAAACCCTGCAGCTCCCAGTGGCCATGGTTCGCCGTTCCCAGCCACTGGGAACCGTGAGCAGACGTACCTGCGGACGTTCCGGTAAACAAAGCGTCTCGCGGCCCACCCAGGGTTTACCCTGAACAAGCCACAAACCAAGTTTGGGAACCCCTGACCTAGTCCGATAGCCTGTCTCCCACAATGGCCAGGATCACCCATCTCAGAGAGAGGCTCAAAGAATCCAGCTGTAGGCAGATGTGGGATAATCTGCTCCCCATGAAGGCCTCATCCTAATTGTTTTAAGGCCTGAAGCATGAGTCTTTATCTCTAGCAAAAGTTTAACAAGACTATCCAGAGTATGTGGCTAACTTATGAAACATCCAATCCCTTTTTGAATCTTGCTAAGTCTTGGCCTAAGTGACATCCTGGGATAGTGAGCGCCAGAGTCTGATTCCATGTTGTGTGAAAAAGTGCTTCCTTTTATAAGTCTCTAGAATTTGCCATCTTTCAACTTCATGGACTGTCTTTGTTCTTGTGTTATGAGACGGGGAGAACAAAAGTTCTCCGTCTTTCTCAGTACTATTCGAATGTTTTTAATAAATTTTTACCATGTCCCCTCTCATCTCCTCTCTAAGGTAAACAGTCCAAACTTTTGCAGTCTCTCACTATATGATTTTTTCCCATATGCCTAATCATTTTTGTCATCCTTTTCTGAACACCGCTTTAATTCCACACTATCCTTTTTGAGATGGGATGGCCAGTATTCTATATGAGGGTGTGTTATGAACTGAGGGTAATGGTATGTTTTCAATATTAATCCCAACCCTGTGGGTATGTCTGTGGTCTCCAAAAGTTGACCTAGTATTAAATAATCTTTTTTAATAACGTGTGTCATCAGAAACTGTAAAACACTTTACATACTTAAGCCCCTTAAATTAATAAATTATGACAGATCATTATAAAAAATTATTCCATGTTAGTGTTGAGTGGTTTGTTTGGAAGGCTGATCTAATAAGTTTCATTTATCTTTCCCCATATGCTTACAGGTCAAATAGAATGCAAGTGCGGGCTTGTCAACACCCTAAATTGGTTTGAAATCAGTTACGTTAGTACAATGCCCTCTAATGTGGACACAGTTATATCGGTGTAAAGGTGCCTTGTACTTGTGTAGCTTATTCCGATAAATTTAGGGGAATTCTGTTCCCTTAGCTGTGTGCATTAATACAGTCATTACTTATGTGACCATATATTTTTTTCCCCACATGACCTCTGTCTTGACTAGTGCGTAGGCTGGATGATGATCACTTAAGTAGCTGTTCCATATTTTAGTTTTAAACTCATTGCTCAATGAATGGCCTATGATTTAGTGCACACTGCTCAGTCTACATGTTTCCTCTTCCTGGCCTGCCTCATATCTCCTTTTCATCACAGTCCAGTGGATTCCTCTTCTGTGCTGCGTGGGTGCAAGCAGGGGGTCATTGAAAGCACATGGGGTGGGGAGGAGAGACTCAGTGCTCTCTGTTCTATTGCCCAATCCCACACTAGCCTGCAGCAGCCACTAGTGGGGAAGTCCATGCTCCAGTCCTGGGCTGTAGGGAGCATGCTCATTTGCTCTGGGGGGATGGCACATATATAGTCTGGCCAACACTAGCATCTATCAGAGGCTTGAGTATGCACAGTGACGACAGAATCTTCAGAGATATTAATGGCTAAGCTAAGCGTCTACTGAGCATGTGCCAACTCTGATTTATTTATTTTTAAGGGGCTTATATCTTGGCTACATTTGTGCACATTTTCACAAAAATAGCAAAATGCACATCCTTGACCTAAAGTTCATCTCTGCCAAGTTTCAAGTCCCTACTTGGAAACGGGGGGATGCTAGTTTCTCAAAGAAAGGGTTGCTAGCATTTTTTTTTTAAATGGGAAACATATTTTCCCCTGGCCTTAGTCTCAGAAACAGTTGAATCATTTTGGCTAAAAGTTTCCAAAACAAATTTAGCCTGAGCAAGAAAACCAACATAGAAAACATCACCTCAAATGGTTCAAGTTGGTAAAATTATAAGCAACATAAAACAGGGTCTTACAATGGAAAGTGTCATACAACCTTAATTATGCAGTGCACCTGTCCAGCCTATAATAAATTAATCATCTAGTTCTATTCACAGTGGCGGTAGGGGGATAGGATAGTAAGATATGGTCCTCAAGCAGTTGGACACTTGAATTGGCAGTGAGTTGTGTGACAGTTACAGTTTTTGAGTGTGTGGGTGTAATCCTTTGCTGTTTAATGGACATTACAGCTCATATCAGTAAAGGGAATTGTGTGTATATATAGTAGATATGAATAAAAGAGGCTGCGTTTATGGTCACTTACTTCTTTCCTAACAACAAGATAACCTCCACTTAGTAGCCAGACCTCTTGCTGGTTTCCAGTCCATCTCCTGTTACTACAGGATTATCTCTCTTTCTTCCAGCCCCATTTGTTACACGCAATCCATTTTCTGCATTTCTACCAGGTGTGAATATTAACTCGAGAAGTAGGATTCATTACAGCTTTATTTCAACTCCTGTGTTTAAACAGAAACCCTGTTGCAGACTATACAAGTGAAATTTCAGGAATATGCCAGCTGAGCAGTGTAAGAGGCTCACAGCTGTGCCAGTGCACTTTAGGAATGTCCTGTTGGAAAGAAAAGGAATTCTGATAGAGTACTAGTGTTCCTTGCAAGGCACTCTAAAATTACATCTCACCAAGCACAACACCGGCTTCCCTAGGCCTACAGCATCCCAAACCATTCTCCTATATCTCAGCCTCAATTACTCACAAAATCCCTCCCCAAACCCAGGATGAGTTTCAATGTGAGATCCTCTGAGAACCTTAGAAGCACATTAGTACTAAATTAGCCAAAGCAAGGGACTCAGGTAGGTTAGTCATGCCCTTGGAGACCTAAAATCACCTACAGACTAGGAAACTAAGGCACAGAGTTCGTGGCCCAAGCTTGCTCAGCCTCACATAATTTCCCAGGCTCAGTGCTGTCAGGGCATGGTTCTGAGTCTGCCTAGCTGAGCTGAAGTGCTGGGTGCCTGTCTCTTAGGGTTAGGGTGACCAGTTGTCCCGATTTTATAGGGACAGTCCCGATATTTGGGGCTTTTTCTTATATAGGCTCCTATTACCTCCCACTCTCTATCCCAATTTTTCACACTTGCTGTCTGGTCACGCTACTTAGGGTCTGCCCATTCTTGGCCCTCATGGCCCACTCATATCTCTTTGAGCCAATATTATGCCATCCTCAGTTCCCCATGGTGGTTACAATACTGTGTGCTTGTGGTACGGGCCAAGCATGCCTGCTCTTGGTTCCCAGCCTACACCCTGCCTGCTCTTACTATCCTATGTGTTTCTGCCATTCACCAAGCCTTCCTGTTCTTAGCTCCTGGCCCCTGTTGTTGCCTATGTCTACACTGCAAAGAAACGCTTGTGGCAGCCACTCTGAGTCTGGGACTACAGACCTGGTTGCTCTATGGTGCTAAAAATAGCCATAACAATGCTCCTGCTTGTGCTCTAAAATCCAGCGAGGGGGTTGGGTTTCAGAGCCCGTGCTTCAGCCCAAGTAGGAACATCTACCCAGCTATTTTCGGTGCCATAGTATGAACCATATGAGCCCAAGTCTGCAGACCTGGGCTCTGAGATTGCTGCTATAGACTATTGCAGTGTAGACATACCTGGTGATGTGTCGATGGCATATTCTGAGCTTGCCTCATCTCGGCCCTTACAATTTGCCTGTATCATGCATGAAGCTGTCCTCAGTCCCTACTGTGTATCAGCCCTGGCATGCTTGGGGTTTGCACTAAGCCTGTCCATTTGCAGCTCCACCCCCCGCTAATAGATTTGTGTGAATATGCCTTTGCAGCCAACAAGTTCATAATCAGCTGCACACCCAAGTCTAGCACAGTCTGTAGTATAGGCCACACTGTTCTCCATGCCCAGTCTCACTCTGTGTCTGTGGCATGTAGCAAGCATGCCTATTCTTGGGTGCCTGCTCTGGTCCCAGCTCCCTGGTCCTGTGATATGCCCCACACCTGCCTGTTTTTCACTCTCCATCTTATAGCTCTGGGTGACCAGGTTGTGCACCTACCCAGCCCATTCTCAGCTACATGTCTCAGTCTCAGCATGGACCAAACCAAGCTGCTCTTAGCTGACAGCCCCAGTTGAAACTGTGCACCTCTGGCATGCAGCAAGTATGTCCATTCCTAGATGCCACACCCAAACCTCATCACTGTGTTTGGGCCATGCATTGAGCCTGCCTGTTCTCACCTCCCTGCCCCAGTCTTAGAGCTCTGTGCCTGCACGGTGTGGCTGCACATTGTCTGTTCTCTGCTTCCATGCTCGGTACAGTGCTGTGTGCCTGTGACATTCACTGGGCCTGTGCAGTGTCAGTTTCCCTGCCCAGTCTCAACAATGTGGGTCTGTGGCCTACACTGAGCCTGCCTCATCTCAGCCAGGACTGGTTATCAGCACCATGCACTGAGCTTTCACCTCAGCTTCCCAGTGTATATCAGCATTGAGTGTCTGGGGTGTGCACTGAACCTGCCCATTCTCAGCTACACGGGCCAGTCCCAACAGGATGTGTCTACAGCGAGGACCAAGTCCATCCATTCTCATTGTGGATGGGTCTCTGAAAACATCTGCTCAGTGTGCAGTGGCAGTCAAAAAAGCTAACAATGTTAGGAACCATTAGGAAAGGGACAGACACGATCATGCCACCATATAAATCCATGGTAGGCCCACACCTTGAATACTGGGTTCAGTTTTGGTTGCACTCTCTCAGAAAAGATATATTAGAGTTGGAAAATGTACAGAGTCACCCAACAAAAATGATTACGGATATGGAACAGCTTCTATTTGAGGAGAGATTAAAAAGCTGGGACTTTCATTTTAGAAAAGAGATGACTCAAGGGGGATATGATAGAGGTCTTGAAAATCATGACGGGTGTAGGGGAAGTGTTATTTATCCCTTTATGTAACACAGGAACCAGGGGAGTCACCCGATGAAATTACTAGCAGGTTTAAAACAAACCTAAGGAATCATTTATTCACACAGCACACAGTCAACCTGTGGAACTCATTGCTAGGGGATGTTGTGAAGGCCAAAAGTATAACTGGATTAAAAAAAGAATAAGACAAGTCTGTGGAGAAGAGATCCATCAATGACTATAAACCAAGATGGTCAGGGACACAGCTGCATGCTCTGAGTGTCCCTAAACTGCTGACTGCCAGGGCCTGGAAGATGGTATGGATCACTCAATCATTGCCTTGTTCTATTCTTTCCCTCTGAAACACCTGACATTGGCCACTGTCAGAAGACAGGTTACTGGGCTAGATGGACCACTGGACTGACTCATTATGGCCATTCTTATGCATCCCACTCATAATTTTGTGCATCTGTAGCATGCAGGAAACCTGCCCAAACCCATGAACTACCGCTGTATGGCTGTGATACATACCGAGCCTACCCATTCCCATTACTGAGTGTTCGTGCCATGCACTAAGCCAGCCAATTGTCTACTCAGGACTGTATGTCTATAACATATAATGATCACACTAGTTCTCTGCTCCCCATTTTGCTCTCAGCACTTGCTTTCTATGGTATGACCTGAGCCTGTTCTGCCCACCTGTGCTCAGTGCTCTATGCCCATGCACAGAGTATGTCAGTGGCACAGGACAAGCCCATCAGTCCTAAGCAGCCATTCCCAGTTGTAATGTGGTGTGCCCGTGGCATGCCACACATCTGCACAGTCTCAGTTCCCCATCCCGTTACTGAGCCAGCCCATTCTCGACTCTGTCCCATCACTACACTGTATCCTGACCACCCCATCTCCCACAACCTTGGTGACTGCCTGACCCACTGGGCTATGGGGAAAAGGTTGACGCTACTAGCCTGTTGCAAGAAAGGGCTGACCAGGCTTACGTGCCTAACTTCAGGCATGGGCTTCAAGTGGAGTTAGGGGTGTAACTCCCTGTGCCAGGCAAGGCTGGGGCAGAGGGAGTTAAAAAAAAATCATGGTGGTGAGTCTCAGAGGCCAGGGCAACTGACTAGTGCTCCGGGGGGGGGGGGGGGGGCTAAAGAGAGCAGTCCAGACTTTTGGGCCTGGGGGGTCTATGCCCACCACCCCCTTGCAGGGATTCAGAGCCCAGGCTCTAGCTTAAACTTGATGCTGCAGGTCTTTTGTAAACCTCTCCTGTGTGCCGCCAGGCCTGAGCATGCCCATTCTCAGCTCCCCATCACTGCATGTCTGTGCCATGCTCCAAGCCAGGCCATTACCACCAGCCCAGCTCAGAGTTGTGTCTATGGGCATGGTCCCCAAACTGTTCAGGGGTGCGCCCCCCCCACACACACACACACAATCTCTGACCACAACCCTCCCCCCCCCCAGCTGAGAGAACGGTCACGCGGACGGGGTAAAGGTGCCTAGGCTGGGGCCACAGCTGGGACCAGGAGTGGAGCTGGTTGACCCTCCCTGCTCCCTGTGGGGTTTGTCTGGGCCCCAGCCATGCCCCCCCACCCCCCACCCCCACCCCAATGGTCCACCACACCCTCCACACCCCCCGGTCTACAGCACATAGTGACCATACCAGGTCTCTGTGCCCCATTTCAGTCTCAGCACTTGCTGGCTGTATTATGAACTGAGCCTGTCTGTTCTCAGCTACATGACCAAGCCTAAACTGTGTGTGGGTGTGAGATGGAGCAAACAAACCTGGTCTCAGCACCCTATTCTGGCCTCACTACAAGGTGCCTGTGATGTACACCACTTCTGCCTAGCTGTGCCAGGCACCAAGCCAGCCCATTCTCAGCTACACAGCCTAGTCGCAGCATGGGCTGTCTGCGGCACAGACCAAACCAACCTGTTTTCAGCTCCTGCCCACTATCGACTCCAGTTGTAAGGTGGGGGGGCAGGGGTTAGTGCTGTGCGCTTATAGCAGGGGTCGCAACCTTTCAGAAGTGGGGTGCCAAGTCTTCATTTATTCACTCTAATTTAAGGTTTCGCGTGCCAGTAATACAGTTTAACGTTTTTAGAAGGTCTCTTTCTATAAGTCTATAATATATAACTAAACTATTGTTGTATGGCAAGTAAATAAGGTTTTTTTAAATGTTTACAAAGCTTCATTTAAAATTAAATTAAAATGCAGAGCCCCCCGGACTGGTGGCCAGGACCCGGGCAGTGTGAGTGCCACTGAAAATCAGCTCACTTGGCACCCGTGCCATAGGTTGCCTACCCCTGGCTTATAGCATACCCTGACCACACCTGTTCTCTCAACCCCTTTTTTTTCAGTCTGAGCACTTGCTCTCTGTGCCAGGCATTGAGAGTTTCTGTTCTAATCTCCCCACCCACAAGCTGTTTACGTGACTGTGCTATGGTATTTGGTGACTAGTATGCGCTGAGCTTGCTGGTTTTCAGGGTCCCTCCATAGGCTCCGGGTTATGTTCCTGTGCCATGCTCTCCCTCAGCGCCTTGCCCCAACCTTAGCGCTTTGTGGCTGTTTGCTGTGTGTTTGCGCAGCGCTCACTCTGCACACAGTGCTGTGTCCCTGTGACATGCACATGCTCATCTCCCCACCTCAACAGCCAAACTCTGTGTGTGTGTGTGTGTGCGCGTGCGCGCGTCATACGCTGAGCCTGCCTTATCTGAGCACTGATCTGCTGCAGTCTCAGATGGCACTTTAGCCCGTACCAAGCATGCACTGAAGTGTCCATTTCATGGCAGAGTAGGACTGGAAGGATCCTCAAGTCATCTAGTCCAGGCGCCTGCACTCAAGGCATGACTAACTAGACCATTCTTGACATGTGTTTGTCTAACCTGCACTGGAAAAAAACCTTCAATGACAGAGAGGCCACAACCTCCCTAGGCAATTTCTTGACTCCCTTATGTGTATCAACAGTATGGCCCTGTGGCATGCACCAAGCCTGGTCTTTATCAGGTCTTCTTCTCCAGATAATAGTTCTGGATGAGCATGTCGTGCACCTAGCCAGCCTCAGTGCCTGCCCCAGCTGTAGCATGGACCAAATAACCCCCTGTCTTCGTTCCCAGCCTCAGTCATAGTGCTGTGTGTATGTAACATACAGAGCTATGATTGAAGCTGGGAACAATGTCTAACAACACATGCCCATTCTCAGCTCCCCTCTACCCAGGCAGCAGTTCCTGGGTGCTGTGATATGCACCAAGCCTGTCAGTTCTCAGGTCCCCAACCCGATCCCATTACTGAGTACCTGAATCAGTCTGTGCTCAACTCCTCATCCTTTTTCCATACAACTAGGCACTGTGCTGTGTGTGCCCATACCATGCACCAACCATGCCTGTTATCAGCTCCCCATTTCAGTCTAGCACTTGCTTTCCATGGTATGAACAGAGTCTGTCTGTGCTCAGCTCCCCTGGCCACACTCAGTTTAGTTTACTTGTATCATGCACTCAGATGGCCTGGTTTTAGCGCCTCCTGTGCATCTATCGGCACTAAGTGATTGTGGCATGCACTGAATGTGTCCATTCTGAGCATCCCACCCAGCTAATAGCTCTGTGTGCCAAGGCCAGGCACCAAGCCAGCTCAGTCAGCACTGTGCATCTGTGGTATGGAGCAAAGAAACCTCAGCTCCCAACCCTAGCTGTAACTCTGCATGCTTCTGGAATACAGCAAGCCTGCGCATTCTTATCTTCTGTTCACAGCCCTCATGCTGTGTGCCTGTGATATACCACAAGTCTGCCTGTGCTCAGCTCCCCCGAACCTCTGATCCCATTACTGAGTGCCTGTCCCATTCCCTGTGCAGTGCTGTGTACATATGGCATATGCCTGTTTTTTAAATCTTAATAGTTGCTTTTTGTGCCGTGCATCAAGCTTGCCTGTGCGCATTTCCCCACCCCAGTCTGTTTACTGTGTGTCTGTGCCGTGCACTGAGCCAGCCTGGTCAGAACTCCCTGCCCAAGTCTCACAGCTCTGCCTGCCTGGCCGGCTCTCCTCTCCCAGGCTGTGGGTACTGTTCTGTGTGCCTGTGTTATGTGCCAATCCAGCCTGTTCTGCACTCACAACTCTCGCCTTGCAATGTGTGATTATACCAGGGACTAGCCTGCCCCTTCTCAGCTCCGCACACTGGGCTTAATGCTGTGTGTCTGTGGCATGCATTTCCTGTTTTTAACACTCCACCCTGGACTTAGCTTTGTGTGCCTGCACCATGCCAGTCTCAGTTAATCCACAATCCTGGCACTGTGTGCCTTTGGCACGTAGCATGTTTGCCTGGTCTCAATCCGTCACCCTAGTCTCACAGCTGCATGCCCTTGCCATCCACCAAGCTTGCCAGTTATCTTCCTGCAATGCTACTTGTCCGTGGCAGTCACTGAGCAAGTCTGCTTACAGCTCCACACCCTAGTCTCTACATCTGGGGTCTTTAACATGCACTTGGCTCCTCGTTCTTAACTTTCTCCCTTGTCCCAGCATTGTGTGCCTTAGACGTGCACTGCCTGTGTCAGCTCCCCATTTCTGAGGGGTGTGTTAGTGGCATTCACCAGCCCTGCCCAGTTTCACTTCCCTCCACTGCTCTCTATGCTGTGTGCATGTGGCAAGTACCAAGCATGTTTGTTCTCAGCTCCCCAACCCAGTCATAGCTCTGGGTGCCTGAACTATGTGCTGAATCTGCTGTTCTCAGCTTCTCACCGTATGGCATGCTCTAAGTATATCTCCCAACAACCGTCTCAGTGCAGTGAGCGTGTAGCTTACACTGTCCATGCTAGTTCTCAGCTACCAGCTCTCCAGGCCCATCACAGTGTGGCGTGTCTAAGGCCTGGACCATGCCTGCCCATTATCAGAACATGTTTAATGGTACTGCAGTCAGGCCCGACCCGCTAACGCCTCTAAATATAAATGGAGCCAACAAAATCGTCATTTTAATATAATCCCTTTTTGATGGGGTTAAATATTTAAAACATAACAGAAAATTAAATTACTTTAACTTAGTCACTTAAAAAACCCCAACAAGTTTACAGGGTCCCTCTAAAAACTGTTTTAGTTGGGTGCATTGATTGATAAGACTTGATGTGCTCTCTTGCTTCCTTTTTGAGTCATCAATCTCTATTTCCCTTTCCTAAACAAAGTTCATCACAGCCTGTTCACTGGAACCACACATGGTTGAAGGTTTTTCCGAAGAACAGTGCAACAAAACAGATTTGTCTCCACTATCATTTCTCTATCCAAGCAGATGTTAAGGAAATGCAGTTCTGGTTGTAAAAACAAAACTCTTATTTGATCAGCTGGGTAGCTAGATACTGCCGGCCCAATTCATGGAGTTTGCTTTATTTGAGTAAACAGTGCTTTGTACTAAGAAGCCATTGGCACAGATGTGATATTTATGTTCGTTTTTAACAAACCCAACTTTGCTTTGCCGCTGGATGACGTCTTTCACCATTTACTAATACAGCCTGAATTAGCATTAAGAAAATGTCACAAGCAAATTGTAAATGATCGCATAGTTTATAGGGCAGTCGCAGTACGAAATGCTCCTAGGTGGCTATGCAAGTTCTGCTTTTAATCTGGGGCTTTGATTGATTAAGTATAAAAAGCATAAATTATATTTTCTGAGAAAAAGAGCAGAGAATTGTTTTCGTTTTCTTAATCACCTTTTTTTTTTGCCTTAGCTCAAAAATTACCAGCTGTTTTTAATTAAAAACAAGACACTTGTTGACTTCACTCATTTTTCATGGAAGCTACATTCACTTATAATTAAGTGCTCAACTCACAGCACTGTAACGTGAAGGCCTGCGTGTAGCCACATAACAAGTCATGCATGGATAGCAGACTGCCTACGTTTCAAAATGTCCTCCCTCATGTTCCACATAAACAGGGAAGGCAGTTCACTCCCTGCCACCTCTTTTGAAATTACAAAGAGTAGTGTAGCCACCTATCCACTAGGAACTGAAAGAGCCCCCGTAACTCATTGCCTACAGGCCAGCACCATTAAAGGGAAGTTGCCTTTAGCCACCAGAGCCAGATTTGACTCAGTAATCCAGTAACTGGAAGTTCTGGATTCCACTGCCAGTCAAGAAGCTGTCCAGGCTCCTGTTTGTTTGCAAGTCTTCAGGATCCTGAATGTGCACACCTATGTCAAGTTCAGGCTCTCTTTGCAGAGCTAATAGGAGTTTTGGTGACTCAAGGAAAGCAAGCTTAACTTTTAATGAACACATGGGTTTTTTTAGGGTGAATCACCCTTTGCAACAGTCCAGCACCAAGCTTATACGGTATTGCCATGACTGAGAATTCAAAAAAACATGAGTCATGTCCCTCCAAAAACTGAGATTGGCTTAAAAATCATGATGTTTAAAAATAACAATCAACAATGGATTCTTTCTATTACTTGCCTTCTGGTTTTTGAGCTTTTAGGGGTTCATATTTTCAAGCTTTTGTCTGCAACTGCATGAGCTATAAAGATATTAAAAAAAAAAACGAGCTACTCATATAATCACATAACTCCAGGAGCTTGAGTTTTAAGAAAAACAACAAATATTGCAAGAGTCATGATAAAATCTCGAGAGTCAGCAACACTGGCTATGCACCAATTAAATCATACCTATGGCCTCAAAACAAGGCTTAAGTGGGACATAAGCAATGCACGGTCCTTGTGTTGGACCTTTGTACAAGGGCAAATGTCACCTTTAATTATTCTGAAATAGTTATTATTTTAGGTCACCTCTGAAAGGGATCCCACTCAGGGTTGGGGGAATAAGGGAAGGCAGGGTTTTATGACATATGCCAATGGAGTGTGTCTACATATGAGTGATACTTATGTGCCCCCTCCATCACCTTAGTATTTGAACACCTCACAATTAACGTATTTATCCTCACAACATCCCTGTGAGGTAGAGAAGTGCTATTACCCCCATTTTACAGATAGAGAACTGAGGCACAGAGAGGCTAAAGCCCAGATCCACAGAGGTATTTAGGCTCCTAACTTCCATGGAAGTTAGATGCCTTTGAGGATCTAGGCCTTAATGACTTGCTCAAGGTCACAGAGGAAAAGAATAGCGATTTGAACACAGGTCTTCCAACTCCACGGCTAGAGTGTACAGCAGGATACTACATTTAGCAGACTGACCAGTTGTCGGGTTGTAGTCTTTGCCTTGAAAAAGCACGATGCTCAGGAACAAGTCCTGCTCAGCCATTTGTGGCACATCATCCTTCCCTAGGTGTCACTTAAAACTCGTGAAAGCTCATGACAAAAATAAATAAAAACAATTTAAAAATCTAGAGTACTGTGATTGCATCTATTTATCAAGTTTACCAAGTAATTGTGTAAAGCAACTCAGTTTAAAGCACTGCACAAGTTTTAATTAAAATTCACATCTATATAAAACAAGGAATTCATAGAGTCTTATAATTATACCTTGACAGAAGGATTTTAATGGAAAATGCCAATGTTTAACTTGCATTAATTATGTAATGCAACTCAGTATGATTTTCCCTATGGCTTTACTGATGGAGCGGGAGTGAGAAAAACCTGAGGGAAAAAAATGGCCACAGCAGAAATGTCTCTGCATAGGAGAGGGCATTATTCACAGGGGCTGCAAAAGCTCACTTGGACTGCGGAGAGCAAAGGTGCATAGTGAAACTTAAACATATAAAGCACCATACTAAGCACTGGGAGAGGGAGACAAGTGAGAAGTCACGGTGAAGTCAGAAGAAGCCACAGTGGGTGCTCTGTATAGGGAGTGGGGGCAGTCATGGGCTGGGGGAGAGGGGAGGTTGGAGTGTCACTATCAGGGATAGGAGTTGGGTGGGAAAGGAGGGAAGCTATTGAAATTTGGCAGGGAGGGGCAGCTGGCTCCAGGTTGGGAAGCCAGTGGTGACAGTTCATATCTTTCTCCTGGGCTTGCTATACCCAGCCCTGTTCTGATCACCCTGGTTCCTACCTGGTCTCTGGCCCAACCTCAGGTGCTGTGACAGCCCTCTGAGCCCTGCTCTGGCCTCTACTCCCAGCAGCCACGGAGCCCCAACTGGCCTAACCATGTGAAATACCTCATTTAAGAATGACTGACAGGGGTGGAATTAATGTAGATCCAGGGCCGGTGCAACCATTTAGGCGACCTAGGCGGTCGCCTAGGGCACTGGGATTTGGGGGGGGCGCCATTTTCTTCGGCAGTGACTGCGGCGGCCGGATCTTCAGCCGCCCCAGTCATCGCCAGCATTTAGGTGGAGGGAGCTGGGGCAGGGGAGCGCGGGGCGGGCCGCCTGCAGCAAGTAAGGGGGGGGGCGGCACGCAGGGGAACTCCCCGCCCCAGCTCACCCCTGCCCCTCCTCCTCCCCGAGCACACCGTGGCTGCTTCACTTCTCCCGCCTCCCAGGCTTGCTGCGCCAATCAGCTTAGGCGCCGCAAGCCTGGGAGGTGGGAGAAGTGAAGCAGCCACGGCGTGCTCGGGGTGCTCGTGCTCGTAGCAGGGGTGAGCTGGGGTGGGGGGGTGCTTCAGGGCGGAGGGTGGGGAGCTGCCGCAAGGGGGGTGCCTCAGGGCACGGGCGCAGGAGAGGTGCAAGGTGGAAGTTTCGCCTTGGGCGCAAAACATCCTTGCACCAGCCCTGTGTAGATCAGCCCCCACAGTATTTCCAGGCGGGAGGGTGCTAGCTCCTACAGTCCCCTGGTTCTGCTGCTCAGTCACTTCAAAACATTTCATTGATTAATAAAATATATTCACTTAATTTTCTGCAGGTGAAAGGTAATATGTTCTCAATGGTAAGAAGCACCTAGGTAAAATTAGGGGCTTGCTGTCAGCCCAGAGCTTTCTTCACTTCCACATTCCAAACATCTAAGACAGTGGTTCTTAACCTGGGGAGCATGCACCCCCCCCCAGGGGGTGCAAGATGCCCTTTCTGGGGGTGCAAGACATACCAGATTTTTTTAGAAGGTAAATCATTGAAAACACAAATTAAGCACAGGCACGTAAGTACAACTACTTTGTTTCATCAAACCTGTGTATTTATTAACGTTATACATTTTTTAACGATTACTGTAATATATATCTAGGTTTAAGGGGTGAGAGAACATATTTTGAGAACCAAAAGGCTGCAGTAAAGGTTAAGAACCACTGACCTAAGAAGACCTCCCTCCCCTTTGCAACTTTGTCACAGCAAGTTTCTTACCCCATTTCCCACATTTTAACCTTGCCAGCTCCACATGATAGCTGTCCATTTGGATCAGACAGGATGTCCTTTGAAGCTTGGCAGTACCATTCCTTACTCTGCCAAAGGAGTCACTGTTGGATAACGTTAGGCATTTCTTCTCCTCAGCACTCCCTGGTATTACCACCATTCCCTCTGTGACGTTACACTCCATATGCTTTATGGAAATATATGTATGAATATGACATAACTGGAATATGCTTTATGCTAAGTGCCCCTTGTATGGAGCCATTAGAAAGCTTGTAATCAGGGCCGGCTCCAGACCCCAGCGCGACAAGCACGCGTGTGGGACGGCACTTGCCAGCAGGGGCAGCAGATTGGGCCAGCGGACCTGCCGCAGTCACGCCTGCGGGAGGTCCACTGGAGCCCCGGGACGACCGGACCTGCCGCAGGCATGACTGCGGAGGGGGCGCTCCTCCCGCGGCTCCAGTGGACCTCCCGCAGGCACGACTGCGGCAGCTCAACCGCAGCCGCCGGACCAGCGAACCGCCCGCAGCTGCGGGAGGTCCAGCCGAGCCGCGCGACTAGCGGACCCTCACCAGTCAAGCCCGCAGGTCCGCTGCTCCCGGGGCTCCGGGGTGCCTCCTGCGCATGACTGCTTGGGGCAGCGGAATATGTAGAGCCGGCCCTGCTTGTAATCTACGAAGTGTGTTCATCCTACTTGTTTGTATTTATTATTTCTATATCTGGAGTTAGGAGAATAAGATATAAACTTGTATCACTGATGTAAATGGCCTCAGTTACTTGAAAGCCTTCCTGTGTATGTGTGGGCCAGCCCATGGGGAATGGAGACCGGGGTGTGTCTTACAGTGACATGCGACCATGTCACCTGATAATGAAATCCATCTTAAATCTGGTACTTTTCCATTTAGAAGGATGGGGTGGGGCCCAAGGGAGACAAAAGATTCCCCCCTTGTGCCAAAGCTGTAAAAGGGGGTGGAGCAGGAGAGAGGGGCAGCCAGTCATGAGAAAACTAAAAGTGCTCTACTGTATTTTGTTCTACCTTACTTTGAAAAGGGAGCAGATCAAAGTGCATGGGACAACTTTCAGTGCATGACAGCAGGCGCCACATGGACACCTAGCCTGCCGCAGCCTGGTAGCAACTGGAGACGCCCCAAACTGAAGTTCAGAAACTGCCGAGCACTCACCCGCGGGGAGGGGGAGACGCCCCCTTTGAAGCAGTTTAAATTGGGCACCCAAAAAAGGGAAGCACCCAACATTGCTAATCGCTTTTGAAAATCGTGGCCAGCACCTAGGGGAGGTCGAGCTCAGCGCTAGTGTAGCCACATTCGTACCCCCACCCCATGGTATCACTAGCACTCCAAGAGTGTGTGGTTTAAAAAACCCTTACAAGCGTGTCTAAAATAACCCCAACAAAACAAACCAGCCACACCCGGAAATCGGCCAGCTCCGGGCAGGGGGCTCCCCTTGCTTAAAACACCCTCCCCCTCCCCTTCAGCGCAACAGCGGGGCAGCCGCAGTCCTGGCCGTGCCCGTGGCCTGGGGGGGCTGCTGCAGCCACGGCCGCCGGCCCGAGGCAAGTCCCAGCCTGCTCCGTCCTTTAGCACCAGCGGCGGCTGGCAACGCCGGGCACTGCCTTGGGGGCGCAGCCGGGGCACGGGGCGCGCCCTGCGGCTGCTGCCGGCGTCCCACGGCGGGTTCGCGGGCCGGGCGGAGCCGCCGCGGGCGTCAGGCACCAGCGCGTCTTCTCGCTGCAGGTAGGTGCGGGGATGCGCCGCCTCGGCCTGGCCTGTGTGTGGGGCCGGAAGCGGGCGGGGGCTCGAGCAGGCGCCACCCCGCGCCCGGGGAGCCGGGCTGCTCGCTCCGGGGCGGGCTGGAGGCGGGGGTGCAGCGCCGGGCTTTGCACAGACTCCCCGGGTCACAGTCACAGACTAGCCGCGAGGTGGCGCCTGGGGCTGCGCGTCGCTCCTTGTTGGGAAAGCGGCCTGCAGGGGAGGCGCTGGGCGGGGCGGGTGTAATTGTAAAATCTGGTTTGTCTAGAATCGCCCCCCTCTGAGAGTGTGGGGGGGACTGGCCTTTATTGCGAAGAGCCGGCCGGCTCCTGCTGCCGGGCCAGGACTCCCCCACACGAACATGGGACCGGCCAGCTAGCCCAGGGTCCTGTGGGCCAACAGTGGCCAATGCCGGGCGCCCCAGATGGAATGAACAGAACAGACGAGCAGCGGCTCAGGGACACCCTGACCATCTTGGCTAAGCTTAAGATCTTATCATGGTCACTTTGTTTAATAAAAGTCACAGCCAGGGCCCAGGCAACAAACACAAATGGACAGAAGCCCTGACTTGTTACTAACTTTTACTAAAAATAATGGTGACAAAATGGGGTTCAGCCATGAGGGGGGGGGTCCAATACTCGCCACCACTATGGCTGGGAGCTGCTGGGTCCCTCTGTCATCAGTGGTAGCTGGGAGCTCCAGGGTTGCCCAGCTGCCCATGATGGCTCAGAGCAGCGGGGCCCCGGCTTGGCACTCCAGGGCTGGCAGTGGCAGCTGACCCCTACTGTTCCTGGCAGCTCGGAGCTGCAAGTTCCCCCTGTAATGGCTGGGAGCTGCTGGGCCCCTGCAGCCCATGGCGGCTCAGAGCTCCAGGGGCCCCGCTGGCTGACAGCCACCCTGGGGCTGAAGTGGAAAATGTCACAGAGGCCATGGAAAGGCCAGCCACCTCTGCCATAGTTTTCCCCTTTCCCTTGGACACACCACAGGGCACTCCGCAGACTGGAGACCTGTGTGTGTGGGAAGGGAAAAGATTGCCCCCACCTCCCACTCACTATCTCTGTAGAGCTCAGCATTCGAAATTGCAGCATACAGGAGCTGGAGATATTTGCAAAGTGCCAACTAATTTGGGGTGCCTCCATTTTTGTGTGGCCAATTTAAGAAACCAAGAAACCTAGCCCAAAACAGAGGCACCCAGAATGAGTGCACGCTTTTTCAAATAGTGGCCCACACTTCGCCACTATTTCCCATTTCGCCCACCTTGGCCCAAGCTGCTCTGTCACCCCTGGGCCCACATGGTATTTTTCTTTGTGGCCTTATGCAGCGAGTCTACTTTCTTCCAAATCAACCAACCTGTTGCAGAAGTCAGAACAGAGGCTAAGCAATTTATTTTTAAAGGTGACTTGTCCAAGGTTAACCTTACACAGAATGTTGAGGAAGGTTCTGTCCAGCTAAGGCTCATTTTTCTTATACCACCGGCAGGCCTCTTCTTCTGCCAGTTACTGGAGAGGATGGTGGAAGGAGGCTTCGATCCCCCATTATTACCAGCTGCTTAGTCTTGTACAGTACATACAAAATATGAGCAATCCATGTCCTGAAGATCTTACAATCTAAGGCTCTGGTTCTGCAAATAAAGTTACACACGTGCCTACATGTTTGCAAAATTGGGACATGCGGGAGAAACACAGTGAAGACGGTACACCCCGGGGAAATGCAAAGGGGAAGAGGGTGTTTTGTGCGCTTCATCAGTGATTCCAAATGGTGGACATCTCTCCACTTTCCTAATCACTCTTACCCGGAAGAATTAATCTTCAATTATACGGGCCCACTGTCAGGGTTGCCAATTCTTGTGATTTTAACACAAGTGTCACAATATTTCATGTTCTTCTTAAAGCCCAGCTCCTGGCATCAAATGACTATATGAGAATGTGATTATGTGCTTGCCCTTTTTTTCAAGTGAGTTTGTAGTTCTCATGATTGTGGAGAAAAGCTTGAAAATGTTAATCCGAAAGCCTCAATAACCAGAAGGCAAATAACAAGAATGTCAAGTCTATAATTTTTTCAAATCTCATTATTTGAAAACTCATCTTATGATTTTGGAGGGACTGAAGCATGGTTTTTGAACACTTAGGGTTGGTAATGCTGCATCCTTCTTCTCCCTCACTAGACTTTGGAAAAACTTTTTGCTAGGGAAGTCTGCTGTGTTCTACTGATGTCATCTTTTCTGGAGTAAATGCATATTTTTCCCCCTTGATACAAAGTAGCATGAGGACTAAAAATTTGTACTTTAACTTATTTACATTTTCATTACATTCCCTCGTGAAGTGGTACAGGAGCAACTTCTCCCTTCAATTGTAATGTGTTAAACAGATGATCTTTCAGCCTGTTATCTTCTTCACCCACTTCCTCTCCATATCTATCTTTATTTAAAAGATATTTGCAGCTTTCTGGAATTTGCTTTTTGTCATGAGTGATTATATTCTCTCAATTTTGGTCCTTTAATATATTTTGGGCGGGGGGGGGGGAGGAGGGAGAAGGAGAAAGGATTGTGTGTGTGTTTTTTAAGCATGCAAGAGGTTTGCAAACTCATCTAAAAGCAAAATTTTACTGTGTGGATAAATATATTAATTACTGTAGTCTCCGGACCTGCAGGATTTACTATTTATGGAAAATGAGTGGTAGTTTGTGCATTAACCAGTATGTCCCAACAGCTTCAGACAGATTCTAGCTAGACTTTTTGTTTAATTGCACAGTGATTTAAATTTAAAATCACGTTAGCAGCTCCTGTTGGCCATGGGGTAGCTAATGAGCACTGTTTATGTAAAGTACCCAAAGGCAGCACAAAACAGATAAGTAACTGCTGGCAAGGGACAATTTTGATGAGATTATTGCTATTCTAAGCCACGATTAGACATTTAAAATAATCCAGTGGCATTTACTAAGCTCTTCCAGTAAAATGTTCACAAGAGGCTTGATCCAAAGCCACTGAAGTCAATGGGAGTTTTCTTTTTAACTTCTGTGGGCTTTGGATCAGGACCTATTAGCACATTTAACAGGAAATCTGCTGTTCCTGGAAAGTAAGGTCTTTGGGAGAGGGAATCACATGCAGGAGCAGGAGATACAGGAGAATGTGGTGTGTCTCAGCATTGTTTAGTTGGAATTGGACTGAATTTAAAGAGAAGATTTGCAAAATGTTTGCCAAGAACATGGACTAGGATTAGAGGAAAAGGGATATGAACTGCCCTTGAGTAGAAGGAGCATTTTGCCAGTGACCTACCCCTGGAAGAGAGCTAAAACAATGTAGGTAGAAGGTAGGGTGACCAGATGTCCCAGTTTTATAAGGACAGTCCTGATTTTTAGGTCTTCTTCTTATATAGGCTCCTATTACCCCCCCACCCCCTGTCCCAGTTTTTCACATTTGCTGTCTGGTCACCCTAGTAGAAGGGGAGAAAATGGTTGAACAGCTTATTTAATGCAGAAAAAGAAAAGTCAGTGTAATGCCCTTGCCCTGGGGACAACCCCTCTGAATTTCTGACCAGGGCTGGATCAACAAAGAGGAGAATGTTCCCAGAGAGGTGAACACAGTTCATGCTGGGAGAAGACTTTGGGAGTGCTGCATGAATGCTCAGTTCATTAACCCTTATGGCTGGTTTATAGCACTTAGTTCTGTGCCTCACTCTCAGATCTCGGGGCCTTAGTGTGACGAGCTCACAAGTGACCGGGAACAAAGCTGTCAGCATCGAAGATGCTGCGATCCAGAGGAGCTGCTAACTAACTGCTGGGACTGCCTCACTAGCTGCATTTTCTAACGTATGTATTGAGACTTCACAACTTCCCTGCAGGCTGTCATAAGGGAAAGGGGAGTGAGCTTTGTTTCCCTACCAAAGAGAAAGGCCTCTACAGGGAATTTCATCAAGGGCTTTTCGCTGGTGAGGAATGAGGTTGAGGATTTGGCAGCTGGCAAGTGGGCTGCTATGAATTTGGTGAATACAAAATTAAGAGTTTTCTCCAAGGTGTTGTTTGGTCAGTCACTCTTCTGCTGGGTTATGAGTTGCTCTTTTTGAGTAAGGTCTACAAACACTGTAATAAGCTCCTCCTGGTTTTCAAAGGTGAATGGCTAATTCACCATATTTCTACTAGGTACAAGCTTAAAATTGCCAGCTCCATATTGGGCAATGGTTCGGGCCATTCAACTGCCCTAGTTAAAGAAAAAAATACACCTTTTTCAATTTAAAATCACGTACATAGCCTGCAGAGGTGTTTATTTCATTGCCTGCTGTTGTACTTGGCTAATGAGATGAGGGAGATTTTAGACACACAAACAGTATTGCTAATGCCTAATTTTACTGTGATAAAAATGGAAAATTATCTTACATTTACTTAGTTAATTAGCCATAGCATCTTTGATTCTGAAAGATACTGAAATGCTTGACAGACAACTTACTTCCTCCTGCATGGAAATGCAGCCACCCTCTAGTGTGGAATAAGACAGCAGTATAACAAAATACGATAACCTTACATGATAGTTTAGAACAGCGGTCGGCAACCTTTGAGAAGTGGTGTGCCAAGTCTTCATTACTTTAAGGTTTCGCATGCCAGTAATACATTTTACATTTACAGGGGCCGGCAGACAGAACCACAGACCGACAGCGCGGGTGGCAGATGAAACCTCAGACCAGCAGTGGGGTGAGCTGCTAGGCCCGCTGCCGGTCTGGGGTCCCGGCCACCGGCCCGGGGTCCCGGCCACCGGCCCAACTTGGCCCACTGCCAGCCTGGGGGTCCGTTCATCCAGGCAGGCAGCGGGCTGGGCGGGCCAGTGGCCAGGATCCCAGCTGGCAGCAGAGTTCCACTAAAAATCAGCTCACGTGCCACCTTTGGCACGCGTGCCGCAGGTTGCCGACCCCTGGTTTAGAATAAGATGTAAAGTTGAAATTGCATGGGGTATTTAGGATATAATTAAACAAACTGGAACATAACTAGGACACAGTAGTTAGTGCTCTTACAAAAAGATCTTTTTTATTATAAACCAGGGATTGGCAACCTTTGGCATGCGGCCCACCAGTTTGTTTACCTGCCATGTCCGCAGGTTCAGCTGATCACGGCTCCCACTGGCTGCAGTTCGCTGTCCCAGGCCCAATGGGGGCTGCGGGAAGCAGTGCGGGCCGAGGGATGTGCTGGCTGCTGCTTCCCGCAGCCCCCATTGGCCTGGAGTGGCGAACCACGGCCAATGGGAGCCGCAATCGGCCGAACCTGCGGACGCGGCAGGTAAACAAACTGGCCTGGCCTGCCAGGGGGCTTACCCTGGGGGGCTGCGTGCCAAAGGTTGCCGATCCATGTTATAAACGTACATAGCCCCACAGATGGACTTATGTACACAAAGATATAGGCACCGAGGATTTTACAGTCATTGTTGGAAGGATGTTGTACAAATATTTAAAGGATGCAGCACAAGGAATTGGAGCAGACAGTCATAGGAATTCTTTACTAACTGTGAATGGACAGCACCTTGATTTTACATCTTATTTAGAAGAAATTATACAGAGGAGGATAGTTTACTAGCTTACCAGCCTTCTCAGCTTCCATAGAACAGCAACAAAAGGAATAACTACTAAATACTTTTCTTATACTTTAAACAAATGAATTTATTATCTTGTAATTCACAGATATTTTATCAATCTCTGATGACATCCATTGATCTGGCTACAATGCACCCTACCACTGCTGGTGTTTTTCCTACATGTTAATGCTGACTGTTGATTTTTGTAAGGGACAGACTGTCTTTAGATTCTGGCCAAGTATACATTTCTTCTTTTAGGAACAGAAACACATTTTCATTTTTCTCATGAACTTCTGCAGAGAACAAACAATTGTGGTAATCTGCCAAAAGAACAAGCTGTGAAATGATTTCCATTAAATGGTGTACCTGTTTTGTCAAAGCAACTGGAATTCTTCTGAATTATGCCCATCTTTTCAACACAGATGAATTAAGAAAACTAAGGCTCAGTCCTTTAAGGAACTAGATACTGGCCATGATCCAGGAAATCATCTCTATTCAGGAAAAGCATTTAATCATATGTTTTAACTTTATTGACTTCTGTGGGAGATAAGCACATGCTTAAGTACTTTCCTGAATAGAGCCCTATTGGGACTGTTCACTGCTTAAAGTTAATCACATGCTGAAATGTTCTGCAGGATTGGGCCCCAGAATGTCTTGCACTTTGTAGAATGAAGACACCAAATATGCTGATCTAGTTTGGCAATTTATTTTATATTTTAATAGGTCTGTATGTGAATACACTTTGTACTTGAAGACAATTCATGTATCTCTTAAGAATGATCATAATACAATGGCTGAGAGGAATAGTTCAGAATTAACTAAGAAAAATGTTGGTATGTACACCACAGCACAGAAATAACTTATGTCTTGGAATAATAACTTACCTCTATATTAATAAATGTAAAGACTGGAGAAGCATACTATAGAAACAAGTTTGAAAAGTAATAAATATTTCAGAGGTTTAAATGCTAAAAGGAGTCTAATCAATAATGGGAAAGGTACCAGAACAATTCTGTAACACTGTATTGATTTTTAAGTCTTCTGTGAAAGGGAACTGCATGTCATTACTAGGTTAGATGGGAAAGCCCTGAAAAAGATAAAGGCCTTATGTTCTTCCAAATATTCAGTATTAAAGATCAAACTCACCTACTATATTTATTCTTAGGAAACCACAGTGCCACTCGGTATATAAGGAAGAGCTCTTTCAATTGCTAAGCAACAAGTCTCTAATTTCTCTGTTTCGGTCTAACCATTAGACAGGTTACATCTGCAGTGTGTTTCATGGTTTCTGAAAAATATAGGTCCTCTCTGACTTCCAATATACAGACAGATCCAGAATTAAATAAATTCTATTTTAAACTTTTATTCAGCTAATTACTAACCCACTCCCATTCATGTCTTCTAATATAAAACTACAGAAGGGATATGAATATGCCTGGTTACAAGCCTTAACGACTAAAACTGAGACACCATTATCACTTCCGTTCAAGATTCTGGTATAAATGTATTGCACATCCATCAAAGAACACTCAAGGATTCTGTCCAAATCCAGGTTTCTCTATTCCTTATCGACTACAAATCTTTTTTTTTCTGAGAATTTTTTAAAATCTGTATAGTAATTGCAGACTGAATAATTTACCCAAACAGCCTGAGGAACTAAGGTAAAATATACCCAGAGTCGCCAGAGTAGTAAATTGCCCTTATGTCAAAGAGATTGATGGATGAGTTAAGGATGATGTCATCACTGGAAGTCCTGCTTCACCTTGATGTCATAGAAAGTTATATTGTCACAGGACATGATGATATGACTTAAATTATCCTTCCAGAGTCTGGCTTAACCCTTGTCTCATACCCGGTCCTCAACCAGAAGTCCCATCTTACCTAAAGAGGAAAAAGAATAGAATTTAAGATATGGTCCAGAACCCCTATGGCCCCACCTCTCGAAGTGGTAAAGAAATACAGCTAAATGTACAAAAAAAGCTAAAATGTAAAGCAAGAGAGATGTTTATGACTATGTGCAAAGAGACCTATAAAGGAAAAGGTGTATCTCTGTAAATAACTAAAATGCTCCAGAATGTTTTCATTGGAGAGGGTCATGACCCAACCTTCTGTGAGATCCCCAAGGCCCTCTTCCCTTCAGGAAGGAAACCAACAGCATTAGGTGTATAGCCCAGAACCAATGGTTGATAAGTAGAAATGATAAAGAAACAGCTAAAAGAATGAAAAGGCTAAAATGTAAAGGGGCAGGGGAGTTAAAAATATGTGCAGAGAGATTGGCTAAAGAAAAAAATGGATATTTGTTTAAAAAAAAAAAGTCTGTTAGATTCTAAGTATTAACCAAAAACATCCCTGTGAGAGAGGGCCCTAGTCCAGACCCTTATGACCTCTCTGAGGCCCTCCTTACCTACAGAGGGAAACCAAAAAGATTTAACATATGGCCCAGAACCCCTAAACCAGTGACATAAGTACTACCACCCCTAGAAATGAAAACAAACTGCAACTAAAAGTATGAGAAAAGCGACAATATAAAAAGATAAGTGTTTGAAAAGACTTACAAAGGGACCCGATAAGAAAAAAGGGATGTTTGTAAATCCAAATATTTACTACAAATACAGTAACAAGTTTTGCCGCATGCATAATAATAAAAAGTTAAAACAGGATTGCCAATACCTCTTATAAGCATTAAAAGAGAGTGAGCAAATACAAAAGGCGAGGGGATATAGAAGAGCTGCAGCCCAGTAGGTATGCAGATTGGTTTTTGTGTAAAGTCGGTTAATGATGTTTAAAACCCAGTTCACCCCATTTGCCCATCTTTGCTCAATTGTTAATCTAATACAGGCAGTAAAAGTCACTCCATTTATCTTAATTATTTTATTTGGCTCTGTAGGGGGTGTATGTGTTTGTAACCAAAACAAATAGATGATGTTGGTATATAGATGATGATATTGGTATATTCACAAAGATCCTAAAAGATTTTATTTAACTTCAGACTCATCAGAATCTGTTCTTGTCGTTGTGGCCACAGGAACTTGGTCCCCTGACTTAAGTGCCGCATCAGTTTTCTTCTTATGCATGACTTTAAAGTAAGAGAGAAAATGCTTGTACTGTCTGTATGTGTGTTGTCACACATATATCATATAAATTATATATTCATAATACCCCTTTGTAATAATGACTTGAGAAAACACTTGTGATGTATGTACCATGCTGTCTGGAGTGGTTCACGATGGTGAATGTGAACCTCAGGACAGACTGTCAAGAAGCAGGGCAGAGACCCCAAACTGGTTGTATAGTCTATAATTAGATTTCACCAACCCGGTATCAAATGTGACCTCCTAGAACACTATGGAAGTCTTACCATGGAGTCACAGACAGTCCCCTTGAGCATTCCAGTCTATCTTGCCACCCAAGCAAGCTGGACTTAGTGATAGTTGGTTGCTGTACAAATAAAATCACAAAATATTCAGGTTGCTCACAGTCCCAAGAGACCAGTCACTTACCACTTACCAATCGGTACCTTAGATTTCACACCAAAGACAATGCTTGCTATAGGATTGGCTACAAACTAACTAAGAATGTATTAACTAGGAAAAAGAAATGAGAGCGTTATTTACAGGTTAAAGCAGGCAAACGTATAAACACAAATGAGTTACGGTCTATGGTTCCACAAGGTGACAGAGTTGTAGTTAACGGTCTGGATGTCTTTTAGGGCTAACCCAGGTTGACCCTGGGGATCTCTGCTTCTATTTCATAGATCCAGCCCTGTGAGAGTCTAAACAGCAAAGAGATCAAAAATGTTCTTGTCCTCTATCTTTCATAGAGTTTGGAAGGGACCTCAGGAGGCCATCTAGTCCAACCCCCTGCTCAAATCAGGACTAATCCCCAGATTTTTACCCCAGTTCCCTAAATGGCCACCTCAAGGATTGAACTCACAACCCCTGGGTTTAGCAGGCCAATGCTCAAACCACTGAGCTATCCCTCCTCCTTCTTCCAGAATGCAAGCTGATGGGACAAGCCCTTTTGCACATAGCCCTTTCATGGCTGTGCAGGGACAATTAGCAAAGTCTTTGTATTGTGATGTCCCACAATGGCCCATTTAGTGTTGATAGCCTTCCCAATCGGCAGGGTAATGCCTTTCATAGGGATTTAGCATTTTGCACTAGTATGTCCCTTGGCCCGTGCCACTTTCCGCAGCTCCCATTGGCCTGGAGCAGCAAACCGCAGCCAGTGGGAGCCGCGATCGGCTGGACCTATGGACGTGGCAGGTAAACGGCCCCGCCCGCCAGGGGCTTTCCCTACACAAGTGGCGTCCCAAGTTTGGGAAACACTGCCTTATAGCATGGGATACAGACATAAGTAGGATTAATTCATGAAGCAGCTTTCAAGCATTTCATAAAGTCTAAACACATGGTTATAAGTCCAATATCCATCTTAACCATACTAACACACAGATGAGCGGGACTGGTTTCCAGCAATGAATTTGTCAGTGCTTGGCCGGGGCTGAAAGTCTTCTCAAGAGCTGGCACTGGTTTACCAGCATCACAATGTCTACAACTTAAATTATTAAAATTAAAACCATGCAAGCAGAATAATTTTGTAAAAATATGGATAGAGAAAATATAAATAAGTATATACGAGCTCTCACCCTGTTCTAAAGGCAGGGGATTTTGACACAGTGTTACCATAGTGGTATCTAACTTATTTTTAAACCCATAAACACACTCACAGGCAATCACCCAGACATATGTTTACATTTGTTTTTAATTTATTTTAGCAAAACATACAAACACACACACCCAGAACCATTCCTTTTTTTTAATGGTTTGGGCTAGTTTAAACAACTGGCACCTTCAATTCTTTTTCCTTTGTTAGTTTGCAGCCACAAGTGATAATTTAATCTTTGTATTTTTAATGTGCGTTAGTGTGCAACTTATTAATAAAATAATATACAGACTGATTTAAAAAATAAATGGATGGTTATCTATACAAAAAGATGCAAATTGACAAGATCATAGTGTATCTTGTACTGTGCTGATTTCAGTGTCAGTTTCTTTTCTCTCTTCTTCTGCCTCCTTGTATTGCTCACGCTTTCTTTCCCTATACTGTGTTCTCCATTCTTTTCCATTATATCTTGTATTGTTATCATCAACAGGTGTTTACCTAAATGCTCATGTCTTTCTAAATATTGAAGAAGCAAAAACTCCAATAATTTAGCTTTCCCTATGGTATTGCTTTACAACAGCTTTTAGTCAATTCTCTTCAGTATTTTACTTCAATAGGCAGTAGCATTGTTAAACTGTTTGTGATAAATAGCTCCAGATGCTTTTATTTAAAAGAACATTTTAGTTAATGCTCTGTTGGGAGCAATAAAAGGAAGTAGACTTTACTTATTTGTCCAATCAGTTCTGCTTCCAGATGGCCTCGTCAACATCTGTTGAAATTGGGACATTTCTTCTGAGTAAAGATTAAATAGCTTTGTTGAATAAATGGTCAGTCTCTGAACAGTTTTGAATATAAGCCTCCAGCATTTCTGGTAAATCTCATATGAAATGTGACACAACGATAGAGATTATTCAGAACGTGCTAAGAAAGCTCTATGTTGTACTAAGCTAAAACCATAAGAGTGCATGAATGTACCTTACTAGGTATTACAAAACCCTCCCACTCAAGTTGAAGTAAGGCAATTGCTATTCGGGATTTCTGAATTAATTCCTTTTTATCTTGGGAGGTATGAGACTTGACCAAAAGCAAGTCCCTCACAGGCAGTTTCCCACCACTGTTCCCCTATTACTATTAAAAGTACTTTTAAAATATCAGATAACTGAATAACATACCACAAAGACAGTTATAGAAAAGTACCGGTATATGGGAAAATACAGATGCAAATTTACAGTGAAACACAGGGTGCTCTGGCACGCCCCACCCCCTCCACCCCCCAATGACGGGGCCCTAGGGCTGGGCAGTTGTGGGGGCAGAAGCTTGGTCCTGACGGCTCCTGGGGCTCCTGCTGCAGGCTCTGCCCCCACCGGCAGCCAAGCTCCCCTATCCCCTGCCTCTGCCTCACCTCCTTCCTAGAACACGCCATGTTCCCACCCACCCCCTCCCAGCACTTCCCCTGCTGCCGAACAGCTGTTTGCCGGTGCTCAGGTTGCTCCAGGGCCACAGTGCACTCTGGGGATGAGGAGAAGAGGCAGGGGTGGGGCCTTGGAGAAGGGGGTGGAATTGGGGGAGGGTGGAGAAGAAGTGGGGCCCCCGCATTCTCCCTACACATACCACCCCCCAGCCCCTGCCATGAGTGGCTCATGGCAGGAGGTTGGGAGCACCCCCATGACCTCAGCCCTGACTCCTGCACTCCCCTTACACACACCCAGCCCCCTGGCCTCCCTGACTCCTGGACCCCCCACCCCATGCCCTTATTCCTGCACACACCCCCATGTCCCTACCCCCACCCTGAGCACCAAACGGGAGCTCCTGCACCCTCCCCATTCCCACCTGCACCCCTCACACCAAATGGGAGCTGCCCCAGGTAAGTGCTCCACACCCCAACCCCCTTACCCAACCCTGAGACCCCTCCCTCATTCTAGCTCCTGGCCAGACCCTGCACCCCCAGCCCTAACTCTGCACCCCCTCGCACACCCCTAGCCATGACTCCTGCACCCCCTTACACACACCAGCCACCTGCCCTCCCTGACTCCTGCACCCCTCTCACATGCCCCCAGCCCCCTGCCCACCCTGACTCCCGCACCCCCCCCCCACATCCCCACCTGCACCCCTCGCACCAAATAGGAGCTGCCTCAGGTAAGCACTCCATACCCCTGCCCCAGCCCTAAGTCCTGGATAGACCCTGTGCCCCAACATTTTTTTAATAAAGCGCTCTTATCCAAAGTGCTTTACAATAGTTAGCTAATTGTACAAACAATATCTGGAAAGATCATTAAGTGGTCCACTGAGACCCTCAGCAATTTTCAAGTGGTCTGTTAGACTACAAAAACAGTCAAGGTACCTCACTTTATTTTCATTTACTTCCTATTACTTATAGGAGGAGGATGAAGAAAAAAAAAGAATGAAAAATAAGGGCGGGAGGGGAGATAAGAGAGAATGTTCTTTTTCTTGGCTGGGTCCCAAGGAGGGCCCCCCAAAAATGAAGCTGAGCACTGGGCCCCACTAACTCTAAATCTGCCACTGGGAAAATGTTTTATTTTGTTGGTTTGTTTTTATAAAGGTCACAGAAAGGTGGTATAGCTACATCATTTTCAGTCATTCAGCAAACACAAGAAGTTAGCTTGAAATAAACACACAGCCATCATAGACAAATAATATAAGAGAGCACTATAATGGCAATCATTAAATGTTTATGAACACAGTAAACATTGACCAATATTTTCAAAAGTGACCAGTGATTTTCAGAAAGTAAAATCCTAGTACTTTCTGAAAATCAGAGCCTGTCAAGGTACCTCAGAAGTTGGGTACCCAAAAATTGACAACCAAAGACACTTGTCATGCTTGAAAATCTTGGCCATATTGCCAACAAATTAACTTTAATAAGGAGAAAACTTCTGCAAAGATAGCTACTTAGCTCAATAGTATTTACAGCATCCAAAATGAAAATGATCTACATATTCAAAAATGTGTTGTATGAATCTCTGATTTAGGCTAGTCATTATTTCCAGGCTCTGCACTATCTGTAAGGAGAGAAATAGGACCACTACAAACCACAGTTTTCTCTCTCCTTAGGGTATGGCTCCACTTGCAGCTGTACAGCGCTGCCGTGGGAGCTCTCTGAAGTGCGAGTGTGGTCGCGGTGCCAGCGCGGTGCCAGAGCTCTCCCAGTGCTGCACGTACTCCACCTCCCCAAGGGGATTAGCTTACAGCGCTGGGAGCCACGCTCTCAGCGCTGGGGCATTGTTTACACTGGCGCTTTACAGCGCTGTAACTTGCTGCACTCAGGGGGGTGTTTTTTCACCCCCTTGAGTGAGAAAGTTGCAGCGCTGTAAAGCGCCAGTGTAGCCAAGGCCTTAGAATTTGTCCTATATTAGCAATAGGGTAGAATATCCTGAAGTGTTGGGGAGCCAACCTCAATGTAAACCATCATTAAACATTCAGATGAAAACAGGTACCAAAAAATTACTACTATTAAAAAACCCCACAAGTCAATAGAAAAACCACCTGATCTAGGCGCTTCATTATAAGAACGTAAATGAATTATACTTGGAAGTTCCTCTCTAGAATAGGATTATCTGATTGTCTTGGTACTTGAGCGCCTTGTCTAAGAATTCTTTACTGTTTTTTAACTAACTGCTTATAGGAATAAAGTAAATTTCAAATTCAGCTACAATATCCTTTAGTCTTCCTGTACTTTAATTTCTCTTATGGAATCAGTTTTTGGGTTATTATTTATCCACTTTTTGTTCTGAAAAGCAAGTAATTTGCCTTTCCTTTTTTTTTTTCCAATCAGAGAACTGTTTACTACATTGCATGAGCTTATCATTTTCTCCCACAGAGAAGAATTTAATTGTACAATTAATATCTTATGAATCTTTGAGGATCCACTCTTTATCTACTTTAAAAAAATAATAAAGAGATTCGTTACTGGAAGACCTAACTAGGTAATTATTTTCTGATTTGAAGAAGGGGAGAATAAAGGCACTTTAACTACTGCCTTGACAGCATCCCATTTTGTTCTATATAAAGTGTTATGCTTATTAAATAAAATAATATCCAACTTTCCTTGGCATAAAGTTTTGCTATTAAGATGGGGTTACTGTTATTATTGTTAGGAACTGTTTCCACAGCCCCTTTACCAAAGAGTTTACAATCTGAATACACAAGACACAAAAAATGGTGAGGAAGGAGATGCAGGAAGTCTGTAGAAGAGCTGGGAATGAAAACCAGATCTCCTGAGACCTAGCTCAAAGGCTTAATTAACCACTGGTTATAAAATCAGAGTAGGGTGACCATATTTCCCAAAGTGGGGCTAGCGTGAGGGCTTCTCCCCCCAGCACAGAGCTGGCCCAAGCCACCCGCCCAAGGCCTGACACCCTCCCCACCCCAGGCTGGAGCCAGCATCACCGCTCACTCAAGCCTTGTCTGCCCCTCACTTGAGCCCTGGCTCTTGCCCCCTCTCTCCCCCCCGCTGGGCTGGCATGGCCACTAGCTCGCCCTCCTCTGCACTCCACTTTGATTTGATCCGTTGTCAAGAACAAATGGGACAAATCCACTTTTGCCAGTAAAGTCGGCATGGCCAGGACAGGGCTTAAAAAAGGGACTGTCCTGGCCAAAACGAGATGTGTGATCACCCTAAATCAGAGTCACACAAACCTGGGGCTGAAGGTTGGTTGTTTTTTGCTTTTGCACTGCTTACTGAAGGTGTTTTAGCACAATGTGAATGTGCTGGCACTAAGAAGCTGCACTAATGCTGGAGTTACTTTATCCCACAGATTATTGCCATATTAAAATTTAGGTTTTTTGCACACAAAAAAACCCCCCCGGTGTTCCAGTCTAATATGTCTTTGTTCTCCATTATATAAGACTCATTAATTGCTTTAATTTACAGTAGGATTCCCAAATCACATTCAAGCCAGGCTGAACAGTTTTTGCATGCACATAAAATACGCTCAAAGTTTATGAAGAAGTAATTGCCATAGACTCAGATCAGTAACAGTTAATTCTCAATAAATGTTGTAATAATCATATGGTATGTTAATTTGCACTAACTTATCAAATTTAAATAGACATTTAATCTGACAGCTAATAGGTGTTCAGATATGACCAGATTATGGAGAAGATAGAAAATAAAGAACAAGCTGAACAGCAATTGAACTTCCCTGTTAAAGAGTGCAGTGGCTGCACAGTTTTGCTTCCTTCAATGGACTCTCTTACTTCAGGGGTTCTCAAACTGGGAGTCAGGACCCCTCAGGGGGTCACAAGGTTATTACATGGGGGGTCGTGAGCTGTCAGCCTCCACCCCAAACCCCACTTTGCATCCAGCATTTATAATGGTGTTAAATATATAAATGTAACTCTTCTGCCCCTCTGAGTTGGCAGCAACAAGGGCCGGGTTCAGTATTCAGGGGTTCCATTTCAATAACACAATGCAAAACCGGCTCGAGCCCCCACCCAGTGACCTGGGACAATTACATACCACCCCCTGGGTGCTTTTAGGAGGCAATACTTCCCCACTCGCAAGCACAGAGTCCGAGTGTAGCAAAATCCTTTTAATAAAGGAGGGAAACAATGCGGCATCACGTGGGAGAGACACCACAAACAGGACTATACACAAACCATAAAAAAACCCCACCTCCAAGTACATTTGGCAATGTCCTTTCCCTCTTAGGGTCTTAAGTCCATCACCCCAAAGTCCAACAACCCAAAAGTGTCTGTCTCTGGTCAGTGCCACCCCAGAGTTCAAAAGTTTATCTGCAGAGTTTTACCCCCCCAGCCTGGGTGGAAATGGGGGGGCACACACAGGGTGTTAAGGGGCACCTTACGTGGGCCAGGGCCAACTGCTCCGCCTCTCCGTGGAGTTCTGCTGCAGCCTTCACCACAACTGGCTTCACTCCACCAGCAGTGCCGACCCGTGAACCACATCAGCCATCCCTGCAAACCGCTCCACACTGCTCACTGTTCCATGGGCTGCTCCAACGTGCTGCAGAGTGCTCCGCTCTGCCAGCTGCTTGGCAATAGATCTTCAGGCTCCCCCACTAGTTAACACAGCACTCCGTGATCTCAGCTCAATAAGCTTAGCTCTTTTAGTGATTTCAGCTCTTAGTGGTTTCAGCTTGTAGTAGGGGAGCCCAGGTGCTGGTGCACCATTGGCCCAATGTGAATTCAGGTCAGCAGCCTCTAGATAGACTCCTAAAGAATTTAAAATTAGCTCTGCTCTTCAACAGTGGAGAGAGAAGGATGTGCAATGGGTGTTCCAGGCCCTCAGAAGGAGCCCATACCATCAGGTACACACACCAGTCCCCAACTTCTTTCAATTCACTGGGTTTTGGAACCCATGTCCCTTGTCTAGCAAGTACTATTTAATGTAGGTTGAGTCATTTCTGTCATAAAGAAGTCTCATAGTTCCTCATTCACATAATTAGGGTGACAGCACTTTTTTCCTTCCTGCCCCAATAACAAAGAAATTGGGGATCCCAGCTGCCAAAATAACCATCCCATGCTGCCGTGGGCTATTGCAATGCAAATCCTTGCCACTCCTTGTAATTCTTTCCACACTCCCCATAATTCGCCACCAGATGTCAGGGTAGAGCTCATTCTGACTCTGCTTACATCAAAAAGGGTTTTTAATGTATAAGGGGAGGGGGGTCACACTCAGAGACTATGTGAAAGGGGTCACCAGTACAAAAGTCTAAGAACTACTGTCTTACTATCAAGGGCCCAATCTTACTAAGTGCTAATGCCCCTCAACACCCATAGAAATTGAAGTTGAGGGTCTCAGCACCTTCCAGGCTTGGACTCAGAGATAAACAGGAATAGAAAACATTTTTCTTTGAGACATACAATAAAACAGTTGTACTCCATGAGAATCACAAAGGCTTAATTTAAATTCTATTGTTGCTAGGTGATAGGTTTCCAAGGTCCTGATTCAGGAAGGCACGTGAGCAAGAGGTTATCTTTAAACATCCAACTAGTCCCATTGAATCTCTCTCTCTCTCTCTCTCTCTCTCTCACACACACACACACACACACACACACATACACACGTACGTACGTTGAACTGGGGCCCAAACATCAGCATTTAATGAGCTTGTGCAGTGGCTGTGCTCTCCTTGCTCTGCGGGCAGCACCATGCCTGCCTATCACATGTCTTTTCTGGAGCCTCCTCATTCTTGGATTGCAAGACTGTGGTATACCCCACAGTACCTCAGGAGCTGATGGTGTTTTGTTTTTTAGCACAGAACTTATTAAAACCAAATTTTAAAAGTTCAACTATTTGTATGCAAACTATTTTACTGAAGGATTTTGATGATTGTTTTCTGTATAAAGCCATTAGACAGCACTATTTCATAAATATATCAGATCTACTTACATCAGAAGTTTTCAGCTTGTTCATCCTCAGTAGCAATTTTCCAGAAGTCGTTCTGGCTATGTTAATAATGTTTGTGGTCTGTGATTATTTCCTTCTGGAGAGTCGTGTATCGGGGTCATATCACAAAGAGTGTGTCTGTTACAAGCTGTAGTTATTTAGGGCCAGATTCTGACGCCCTTGCTACTGATGAATAGTACCTTACTCGGTGTATTCTCTTTGAAATCAATGGGACTATATTGATGAAGTAAGCTGTTCTCAGAGTGAACACTGCTATCAGAATCTGGTCCTTAATATTTATGATGAACCACCTGGATTCGGTTCTCAAGCCTGCCACATACATCCTTGTCAAGCCACTTAATCTTTCCATGCCTCAGTTCTCCCTCTGTAAAATAATAATCCTCCCCTCCCTCTCAAGAATATTGTGTGGATATATTTGTTGTGAGATGCTCAGATACTATAGTGATGAAGGCCATAAAAATACCTATAACAACACCACATTATCTATGAGGGAAGTAAATATTTTCATATCCTGGCTCATGGGTGCTGAAAAGAGTTTTGTGATAAGACTATGAGGACCTGATTCTGAGAGAGAATGATCACCCTCATCCCCCATCTCAGCATCTCCAAGAAGCTCAACACTTTACAGAATGCAGCCCTACATCTGTGTTGATTTCAAAGGAAATCATTTCAAAGGCACATAATGTGCATTTATTCTTTTAGATGCATCTCAAGATTTGTCGTCCCTCAAAGTAAACACCAATTTATACTTCACTTTGGATTGGTAAATCTTGATTTTCACCTCAAGACAAGTCAAGGGCTAAATTCACCAATGGCAACTGAGTTGTCTCCTCTCATACAATAGTGGGGATTTCCCATATCTACAGACTACATCCATTTACCACATAAGTGAACTGGAGCACAGAAGTCTTATGAGACTTGCTGAAGGTCAAATAAGAGGTCAGTGGGAAGAGCAGGAACCAAATCTAAGAATTCTGACTCCCTGTCTCTTTCGCTAGCTGCTCCATCCGTTGCCTTTCCCCACATTTGTATTATACTTGTATATTGAAAATATGGCATGGCTGAGATGCACCATGGCACATTCCAGGACTTTAACACACTCATATTTGTTTTTGTCGGGATTCTGAGCAGAAAGCTTTTGCTGATTGGCTACCTTGATATCGCAAGTTCATAATTAACCTCATGGAATTAAACAAGTATGAATAGCATAATGCCCAACGCAGCATCAGATGTGACCTCAAGGAATAATGAAGGAGCTCAGCTTCAGGATGACAACATGGTGGCTTCTCCAGACTGGAACAGAGATGCCCAGAAAGATGATACTGCTCTGAAAGAAAAAGAGCAATCTAGCCTGGCTGCTGGAGCCAGGGAGCTAAGACTGAGGGAGCCACTGGGGCAGATAACTAGCTGGAGTTCGCAGACTTTGCGCAGTAAGGAGGATGAGGATGAATCCTTAAAATATTCCAAATATAGACTAGGGGGGTCAGTTGACAGTGTATTGTCTCTTGCTTCTTCTGAGCCTTTCGACCCACTTGAAAGGAAGACATTGAGATCTAAGCAATCACAGTGTGCTTTGGCACATTCCTCAAGCATAGCTCAAGGAGGCACATATGGAAGACATAAACCAACAGCAGATATTACTCAGGACATTGTGGATGATATAATAGGTGATGAAGTTGCTTTCAAAATACCTGTTCAGCTGATTAGTAATAATAATAGTCCAGGTGCTACTCACAGCATGACTTCCAGAGACATTTACTCCCAGATACACACTGGACCAGCAAGTCATAGTGAAGCTGCCTACTTAGAACATTCTCCAGATACTGCACCTTGTTTGCTTGCACCCTGCCCAAGGTCAGAGGGGCTTTCAGAAGCTGGGATGCCAGATGGACAAGCAGTCATCTTGGCTAATCCGCAGAATTTGCTTGATTCAGATGAAACGCTGATGTTGTCAGAGACAGAAACAACAGCATCACAATGCTCCTCTATTGGATCCTTTGCAGTAATGAATTAGGAAAGTCCTGGCTTAAACCATGGGATTAAGATGATTGCAGCATTGTCAAAGAGCGCATATGGCAGTGGCACATCATCATCGGCAGACAGGGTTTCTAACATTCATAAGGTAAAAAGCATACGTATGTGAGAGTGCTGAGAAGCAGTGCATTTTCTAGTGAATACAGAAACATATTAAACTCAGGCTTTCATGGTCTGGGGGACTGGAAATGGAATAGAATGCTTCCACCCTAGGTTACTGTTAAAATACAGATCACGTTGCTAGTGGATGGAATTTCCAAAATCATCTGAAGGAGTTAAGTGAAGAGCTCCTACTGGGTTTCAGTGGGAGTTGAGCCCCTAACTCTTTTGGTGACACTTGAAAATCCCACCCAATGACTGAATGTTTTATCACTTGGCTATTCGGTGGCCTCTGTGGTCCCCACTCCTCGTACACAGGGGAGCTCAAGAAGCCACTAACAACTGACTTTGGTTGGCTGTCGCAGCTAAGAGGCCAAGAATTGAACTAACCTCTTGTACCTAGTGGTACGGTGAAAGATGATTTCACCCAAACTGCCTGGAGCAAATAAATTCATGGGGACAGTTGCATATAAAAATAAATGCATATTTATTTTTGCATGGGGACTGTGCTGTTCCCTGTCATGGGAATAGACAAAGAACCTGAGACTCCAGCACTGCCATTTGTCAGCCCTAAATTCACAAACATTTTAAAGTAATGAAACCATATATAAATCTTGTCAGCTCTCCCTGCTGCCTCTGCCTAACTAGCTAAAATGTTTTTTTTTCTTTTTTTTTTTTAATCCATACATGTATCCTCTTAAGTTGAGAAAAATCCACTCATTAAAAACAAAAAGGAAGGGAAAAAACAGCTTCTGTTCATCTCCATTTCTAAAGCACACAGCAGGAGGGCTCGAAAGAAAGAATGAGCCTTTACAGAGAGCGCCTGCTGTTTCTCACACCAGAAGCAAAGGAGGATGGAGGTAGGGAGTGTGCAGGAAAAGCCAAGGATAGATGTGGGAGCAATATGACACACTTAGAACAAGGGGGAACGGGGAGGGGGAAGCATCTTTACAGTAGCCGCTCATCCGTACTGCAGGGGTCAGGTAAGGCTGCGGAATCTTCTTTGCAGTTAATAGCTGCTACACGGGGTAAAAAGTGCAGATACTCTTATTAAGGGCTATGCGTGGAGCGGGTTTATTGTGTGTGTGTGTTGATGGGCATAAGGAAGGAGAAGCTGCTTTACAGAAGCAGTTCAGGGCTGCACTTGGGGTTAAGGAGCACTGCATTATGTCTTCTTGTTCAGAGATTGAAGTAGGAATCAGGGCTTTTAATTTGCCAAGTCCTACTCCCTGCCTCATCATCCACTGTCTGTGCAAAGCTGGGCTCAGGGAGAAAATTAAACCGATGCTGATTGTACCAAACCAAAGCAATGTAAATCTATTTATTACTTGACTATTTTTAGTGATGCTCATGTTAGCAGGTGGTGATTGGTAGATTTTAAAACAATACTGTGGTCAAGGGGTAGAATACCGTTAACAACCAGCTTCATTATAGTTATTAGTACATGAACAAAGAGCGTTACCTTCAGCTTCACTCTAAGAAAGATAGTTTACTAAACAAAAAGAGTCAACACAGGAAAAGAAATGCAGGGCCTGGTTTTCTCATTTACACTAAGATTCCTTTACATTAGTCTGGCAGTGGAAAGGGATCTTCAGATGTGCTTTATTTACATTCAAAGCTACTTCAAGCCTCAGTGTAAGTGAGAATCAGGCCCCTACATTTCAAGTTACTAATAAAGATTTATTGAGAGTAGGGCTGTCAAGTGATTTAAAAAAATTAATCATGATTAATTGCACTGTTAACAATAAATACATTTAAATATTGTGGATGTTTTATACATTTTCAAATAAATTGATTTTAATTACAACAAAGTGTACAGTTCTCACTACATTTATTTTTATTACAAATATTTGCACTGTAAAGAAACAAAAGAAATAGTATTTTTCAATTCACCTAATACAAGTACTGTAGTGCAATCTCTTTATCGTGAAAGTTGAACTTACAAATGTAGAAATATATACAAAAAATAACTGCATTAAAAAATAAAACAATGTAAATCTTTAGAGCCTACAAATCCACTCAGTCCTATTTTTGTTCTGACAATTGCTCAGACAAACAAGTTTGTTTACATTTGCAGGAGATAATGCTGCCCCCTTCTTGTTCACAATGTCACCTGAAAATGAGAACAGTTAGATCTGGCAAGTTATTTACGTGCCAGCTGTACTAAAGATTCATATGTCCCTTCATACTTCAACCACCATTCCAGAGGACATACGCCCATGCTGATGACGGGTTCTGCTCGATAACAATCCAAAGCAGTGCAGATCAACGCATGTTCATTTTCATCATGAGTCAGATGCCAACAGCAGAAGGTTCATTTTCTTTTTTGATGGTTCAGATTCTGTAGTTTCCACATCAGAGTGTTGCTTTTTAAGACTTCTGAAAAAGCATGCTCCACATCTCATCCCTCTCAGATTTTGGACGGCACTTTAGATTCTTAAACCTTGGGTCGAGTGCTGTAGCTATATTTAGAAATCTCACGTTGGTACCTTCTTTGTATTTTGTCAAATCTGCAACATGTGCCGAGTCATCATCCAAGACTAACATGAAATATATGGCAGAATGAGGGTAAAAGAACAGGATACAATTTTCCCCCAAGGAGTTCAGTCACAAATTTAATTAACACTTTTTTTTAACAAGCGTCATCAGCATAGAAGCACATCCTCTGGAATGGTGGCTGAAGCATGAAGGGGTATATGAATGTTTATCATATTTGACACATAAATACTTTGCGATGCTGGCTATAAAAGTCCCATGTGAATGCATGTTTTCACTTTGTTGTGACATTATGAGTAAGAAGCAGGCAGCAGTATCTCCCGTAAATATAAACAAGCTTATTTGTCTTAGCGCTTGGCTGAACGAGAAGTAGGACTGAGTGGACTTGTAGGCTCTAAATCTTTGTATTGTTTTGTTTTTGAGTACAGTTATGTAACAAAAAAAATCTATATTTATAATTTGACCTTTCACAATAGAGAGATTGCGCTACAGGTGAATTGAAAAATACTGTTTCTTTTATCATTTTTACAGTGCAAATAGTTGTAATAAAAAAAGTAAAGTGAGCAGTGTACACTTTATATTGTGTTATAATTGAAATCAATGTTTGAAAATGTAGAAAAACATCCAAAAATATTTAATACATTTCAATTGCTATTCTATTGTTTAACAATGTGATTAAAAGTGTGATTAATTGCAATTTTTTTAATCACGATTAATTTTTTAAAGTTAATTGCGTGAGTTAACTGCGATTAATCGACAGCCCTAATCGAGAGTAATGGCAGTAATTGCCTACGTACTATTAACTCAAAAAAAACCCAGTGACGAGCACACACACTCAAGAGACATATTGTATATTTATGAATAGAGTAAATCGACCAGGCACTATATGTTGCTGTTGCAGACGATGGTATAAGTCCGAACCTTTCACAATAGGCGGGATTTGGTGGTATCCCAAACAACATGAGCAGAAATTCTCCTTTGCTGTAGGCTAACAATTACCCTGCACAGTGCCTTTTTAAGTAGCTGGATGTTACACAAGTTATGATTATAAATGTTGGAGATGGCCAAAATTAAAAATGTCTCTCTCAGTTTAATGAGTCCTGCCCCTTCTCTGTACATTGAAGTGATGATCAGATTTTGCTACGAAGCGACTATTCAGACTCTCTGATCCCCATGGTATTGACTGACATTTTTAATGGGAGGCCTCAACTGCAGCTGCTCCAACAGTCTTGCTGGCTGAAGCCTCATCTCTTGTGCTTTGTGTCGTTTAAAGCCTAACACAAAGGGTGATATGGATGTAAATGGAAGGTAATGGCCTCGCACAAGGAGCTTTGGGGATGCTGAATTTGGGATGCAGGAGCACAGAGTGACTAACTAGGACAATGAAGGTAAAATGAAAGAAACAGCTGTTAAGTTTGGACAGGGATTTAAAACAAAAAACCTGAAATACAGTCTTTGTGCACAAAACAATAAAAGAAAAGGGCCTTCTTGATGGCAGCTTGTCTAAAATAAAGCCTTGTGTGTGTAAAAACCAGATAAATCATTCCAGTTGCTATTTAGAGTCTGACATGGTATGATGTTTGTGTGATTATATGCTGATGCCTAGAAGATGTTTTGCAGCAAACAGTATTTAAATACCCTGAATACTGATTATCTGCCAGAAAAATACATTTATAATTTGATCTGCTTAACAGTCATTACCTTCAGGGACATTTTTGGTTCAACAAAACTGTTAAACCACTGCAGAAATTTCATTTGATTGGTTTCTTTTCTCATCTTGAATGCACTGTGTTGCTCCAACATCCCACTTCTATTGATTCTTTTATGTTGTATTTATATTTAGTCTTTGAGATCTAATTTTAATGGCTCTCTGCTTGTGTAACTGTTTATTCAACTTTAAAAGTTTACCCTATACAAATGTAGGTGACTTAAAAAGAAAAATATAATCTGTATCATAGGAACATAAACGTTCTGAAACTATACTTCTTGTTTACGTGTTCGTTCAAATACACCAACCAACCACTAATTATGATATATATTATAGAGGTAACAAGCTAAGAATTGTTTGCCTGACATTTAAAATACCATATTTCACTGGGTCAAATGGTAAATGGTTCTTCTATTTCAGCTACATGGTATATTTTTAATACATAATTTAACATATGAACTCATTCATTGTATCTATGGTCTCAGCTGCTTTAGAGCTCTCACTTTGCTGCCAGCAGCAGACTGTTAATAACTAGAATACCCTTTGTTATACTTTAAAAACTAGGCAACAGAGACAGAAGAATCTCAGGATATATCCGTGCATCTGCTGCAATCCCTGGTTGAGAGAGCAGAGGAAATTAATCAGCTCACAAAGAAAGTGCAGATTGAGAACCAGCAGCAGTTGGAGGAATGGTGCCTACGTTCTGCAGAAAATGAAAGGTTCAAAAGGGAGGTAAAAGGATTTTGCTCTTTTTTTTTTTTTTTTTTTAAACACTGTGACTTTTCTGTATCTCAAGTGTGTGATGCCTCGTTCTGGTAAAAATAGCTGTGAAATCCTGAAAAGGGAATGATGTGTTCATGCAAGGTTTGTTTTAGAATCACAGAATTGGAAGAATGTAGGGCTAGAAGGGACCTCAAGAAGTCATTGAGTCCAGCTTCCTGTGCTGAAGCAGGAGAAACTAAATCTAGACTGCCACCAATCTGTTCTTATAAACCTCCAGTTATGGGGTTTCTACCAACTGCCCCCCCCCCCCAGAAGCCTATTCCAGAGCTAACTACCCTTAATTTTTCCTAAAGTCTAACCTAAGTCTCCCTTGCTGCAGATTAAGCCTATTATTTCTTTTCCTACCTTCAGTGGACATGGAGAACAACTGATCACAGTCCTTTTTATACCAGCCCTTAACATATTTGAAGACTATCAGGTCCCCCTCAGTCATCTTTTCTCAAGACTAAATGTGCCATTTCTTTTAAACCTTTCCTCATTATGTTTTCTAAAACTGTTTTCATTTTTGTTGCTCTTCTCTAATCTCTCTATTTGTCAACATCTTTCCTAAAGTGTGGCACTCAGAGCTGCACACAGTACTCCAACAGAGGCCTTACCAGTGCTGAGTAGAGCAGGACAATTACCTCCCGTGTTTTACATACGACTATCCTGTTAATACAGCTCAGAATGATATCAGCCCTTTTTGCAACTGCATCACATTGTGGACTCTCATTCAATTTGTGATCCACTATTATCCCCAGATCTTTTTCAGCAGTACTACCACCTACCCAATTATTCTCCATTTTGTAGCTGTACATTGCACTTTATTGAATTTTATCTAGTTGATTTCATCCCAATTCTCTAATTTGTCAAAGTCATTTTGAATTCTAAGCTTATCCTCCAAAGTGCTTGAATTCCTCCCATTTTGTTGTCATCAGCAAATTTTATAAGCATACTTTCCACTGCGTTTTCCAAGTCATTAATGAAAAGATTGAATAGTACCAGGCCCCGGCCTGACCCCAATGAGACCTCACTACATACATCCTTCCAGTTTGAGTGTGAACCATTGATAACTTTGAGTGTGGTCTTTGAACTAGCTGTGCATCCAACTTTATAGTAATCTAATCTAAACAATTTCCCTAGTTTGCTTATGAGAATATCATGTGGGACTGTGTCAAATGTCTTACTAAAAGTCAATATATATCACCTCTACTGCTTCCACCCCCACCCATCCCATCTACTAGCACAGTAATCCTGTCAAAGAAGAAAATATAGGATGGTATTATATATAACAGCACTTTAAAAAATGAGACACAGCTAGAACAGAGGACATATTTCTTTAGTTTGATACCAGTAATACTAGTTGATGTAGTGTCCTGATCTTGCTACACTTTACATTCCTGCTGCTAAATGTCTGTGAAATTAGTCAGCTGCCAATATTGTATAGAAGTGAAACCTCTGAATACATGCAGATAATTATCTGTGGTCAGGCTCTCTTTCAACATGTGAAAGATATGAAATGTATTGATATTGCAAATGCAATTCTTTGTTATCCACATAATCCTTTGCCTCTGTCTTTTGTGACCAGTACAGTTCAACTATATTTAATACAATGTCTGGGCAGAACCTAATCCTAAGAGTTGGGAATAAATCTTTATAAACTACTGACGATTCCAGATTTGTTCCTTTGTTCCTCTTTTGAAGATATCCAAAAAACAGTAATTATATAATTGGAGATTAATTTGTTGATACTAGTCCTTTTTCTCCACTTTGCCATCCCCAGAATAGTCACATGAATAAAAAGAGGGTTGCAAAAATCAAGGATGTGTCCATGTGTGTATGGGTCTTTGTCTCAATAGCAGTGCAGTTCATTTTAGATTTGGTACTGTTGCATTGCATATACTTTGGTGTGATAGCTTTTTACTGAATGCTACATGTTCAGTGGGCAAATTTGATTAGATTTTTTTTCCCCTAACAAGCAGGGTGTGTTTAACAATTGCATATGCAGATGAAAGATCAGCATGTAAAAGTTCTTAGAATGGGCCCTTTGAACTCTGTTACCTGATTCATTCAGTCACTGCAACTAAATGCAACTTGAGCATGGACTGTCCCATGTAACTCCTTTGAAAATCTAGTCCATAATTCCCATTAATGAGAAGTGCAGCTATGTGCATGTATCGAGAAGAGAATATACCTTGCGGGCTTAGTGTCAACTAGATTTGAAATATATATACACACACAATTTAAAACCATTAGTTCAAGGCCTGGTCCTGTGCTCCCTGTGAGTTGTGTGTGTCTGACAGATTTCAGGGGTGCTTCCTTTTTGGTGGTGGTGGTAGGGTGTGGGGGGAGGGGGAGAGGGGGGCAGTGCTAATTGCTCCCTGCTCCTGGAGTTCAGATGCCTGGTTGCCAGCAGGTTGTGGCCCACTGGTCATGGTCAACTCTGTCATAAAAAAGAAAATCATAAAATTAGTTATTCAATATCCCCAATTTCATTTTTGAGAAATGATGTGGTGAGCTGGAGGAGGCATTTGAATCAGAAACTGCTGCTGGGTAACAGAAGAAAAGAGGGACCCAAAGAGTCCAGAGATCTTCAGAAGAAAAAAATAAGACAAGTGTTATAAAAAAACTAAGCTAACAAGAATAGAGAGAACCATTCTTTCACCATGAACTGTGTTTTAGCAGGAAGGACACATTGCACACACGTGCTCCACCTCACAAAGAAAAGTCTTTTAGCAAGGATACCAGTGGGCAAATTAGTGACCAATAGTGGCTTCTTTCTACTCCTATTGAAGTCACTGGGAAGACTCCCATTGGCCACTATGATGCAATCAGGGCCAAAGTGCACTTTTGGGGCAGTTGAAGGCTGTTTGTGGTCTCCTGTCTTGCAGTATACTTGGAACTGTGCCATCACCCAATCAATGCACACTCTGTTGCAACTTACTGGCACACACAGTGCCCACTCCTCCCTCCTCTGTCTAAAGTAGACATGCCATTATACATTAGTGTGATCACAGGCATACCTCCTACAGAGCTTAGGAGACATGTTTAGTTTGGCCCACTTGCTGTTGAAAATGAGAATTTGTCCTTGGTGTATATTACCCATTGATAAAAGGTTTTGATTGAGTGATAGCTGGAAAAACAACTGACATAACCCCCTTAATGACTATTTAATGCACTCTGTAACAGTAATGCTGTGCATAACATCAAGCAGGCAAAGTGAAAAAATGGTATTTGAAGTACATTCAGTTAAGTTGATATAAGGATCAGTCCTTGAATAAAATCAAAATTAATCATTTAGCTGCAGTATATTGTGAAGTAACATTTAAAGCAGCAGCAATTACAAAAGCTATTTTTTTCATCCTGTTTCCTTGCCTCTCTGTTTTGCTTATGTGAATAAATAACCAACTTCAACCAAAACACTGGTGTAAATTTGTGGTACTCAGGATCAGAATGTACAGCCATGCAGTTAACACCAGCAAGGAATTTCTTTTAAAAAGGGCTGTAGCAAATCTGGGACACAGGAATGAAATGCTTTAGAAACAGATAATCTGGGCTCTTCACTAGACAGATGGCAATGCCAGGAAAGGAGATAAAAATAGTTTTGAACTGTTGAGCTGCTGCAGATTCATGGTCAGAACAGACGATGCGCTGCAATACTGAAACTCAGAGCAGCTTCGCATTTTTATTTACTAAGGAGCATAAGAATGAAGGAGAACAATAGGGAGACACATGGGGTGAACAGTAAATGTATGCATAATAATAAGAATGAAAAGAAAACTAAACCAAGTAATAAAGGGAAGAAAATTCTGGAAAGGTGTTAACATTTCCTTGGTAATAAATGCTAAACAAATGGATTTCATTAGCAGGAGGCAAGGAGTTTTAAGGAAAAGATGGCAACCCCCAGTCACCTCAGCTTGGACCACAGCTCAGCTTTAATACTACAGCAGCAAATTGGTATGAAGCAATGTCATTTATCTGGGTCTGTTGTTCCTTTTCTTTGTTGAACACATTCACAGATTAGCACATTCTTTTTGGCAGGACATCTTTCACCCAGCAATTAGAAGCTACAGTAGAACCTCAGAGTTACAAACACCAGAGTTATGAACTGACCAGTTAACCACACACTTCATTTGAAACCAGAAGTACGCAATCAGGCAGCAGCAGAGACCCACCCCCCCAGACACACACAAAAAGCAAATAAAGGACAGTACTGTGTTAAATGTAAACTACTAAAAAATAAAGAGAAAGCAGCATTTTCATTCTGCATAGTAAAGTTTCAAAGCTCTATTAAGTCAATGTTCAGTTGCAAACTTTTGAAAGAACCATCACTTTTTGTTCAGAGTTACGAACAACCTCCATTCCCAAAAGTGTTCATAACTCTGAGGTTCTGCTGTAGCTTAAAACAAGGAGCTGAGGCAGAATTTGCTAAATGCCATATGGGTATGAAATATCACTGAAGAGTTTGAGGACCACTGGTCTAGGCACACGATTACAGAAAATACATGTAGTTATATTATCCAGGTACTATCTGAAACTTACTCAGACCTCATCACCATCCTACCACACAATCATCATGGCATTTTCCCTCACATCTCTCTTCATGATGTAACAAAATATTTCTCCCAGTTTACAGTGCAGATTAACTGATTATGCAAAATCATACAAGGAGCCTGTGACTTGTATGTAAAACCAGGTCTTCTGCATCCCGGTCAGTGCCCTATTCACTAAACCATGTATTTTGCTTTATATTGCCACATTAAAAGCTATGAGTGTAGTAACGTGAGTGATGGAGTTTAGTTGTAACTCTTACTAACATTAAAGGGAGCCACACATCAAAACTCTTAGCTAATCACATTGAGCATTTATTCCTGGTACTCAACTTTGCCCTCCACTAACACAACTAGCTAATCCAATATTTGTAAAATAACTGTACAGTACAAGGGAAAAAAGACTATTTAGAAACTTAATGGATTTTTTCCCCCTTGAGCTTGCTCTTCATTATTTCTCTCCTCTAATACACAAATAAGGAATCACATGAGCAAAAATAGTGGCTGCTAGGGTAGCATTTCCACCTGGGAATGGGCAAATTTTAATCAGTAGAACTTCCTACTAACTAAGACCCCGACCCCCTAAACACGTACTTACTAAACTCTAGGCACATTAATAGTTCCACTGACCTCAAGGGGACTGCTCACGTACCAGCAGTTAAGCACCTACATAAGTGTATGCAGGATCAGACCTCAAGAAACCTTCTCTGTATTCAGCTTCATGTTGTCTTTCATTCCATGTATATTGCATTGGAAAGACACTATATATGGTTATTCAGTATTTATTAAGCATAATATTCAGCACTGGCTAAACATTAAGCACTTCTCAAACTTCACTGCACCACAACCCCCTTCTAATAACAAAAATTACTACATGACCCTAAACCCAAGCCCCACCGCCCCAGGTGCGGGGGGGGGGGGGGGGGGGGGGAAGGGAGGTGGGGACGAAGCCAAAGCTGAAGCCCCAGATGCAGGGGGCTGTAACCTGAGCCCCACTGTCCAGGGCTGACGTCTTTTGGCTGGGCCTGAGCAAGTCTAATGCCAGCCCTGGTGACCCCATTGAAATGGGGCCATGACCCACTTTGGGGGTCCGATCTACAGTATGAGACCCACTAACCTCTAATCCCTTTGCCAGAGATGCAGCTACATTTTATTACCCACCCTCCCCACCCCCATTTAAAGAGTTGCTCCAGGCCACAGATGGATTTGGTGTCATTAAGACTTAGGAGTTCTCATTTCCTAACTGGATGCTCAGAGCACTAGGCCGCCGCTCTCTCCCCCTAGGAGTGCATTGTCAAAAAAAGAATAAGAGGTATGTTTCCCTTTTGACATATCCAAGTCACACATGCTGGTACGTTTGTTTTACAGTGAGTCTTAAGAATCAGGTCGGTGATCTTCTGGAGGCCAATGAGGCTGCTGTTCTGGAGCTGGCAAATGCAGACGAAGAGATTTCACAACTGAAAAATGAAATGGCTCAGTTAAAATCTGAATATCTGCAGAAGATAAAAGAATCCAAAGAAGAAAATAATCTTCTCAAGGAAATGGTAAGGAATCTCCCAGGCCCGAGAAAGCCTAGCTCAGGGGTAGCTCTGAGCTGCATACGACAAACTTCAGAAGTTTGAGAGCCGGGATACGCCTGCCCTGGGGGGAACGAGGTCTTGGGGCTTCTGCCCTGCGGGGACGGAGGTCTTCCGCCCCACAGGTAACACCTTCAGGGGGTCAGGGCTTTAGCCCTGCTCCTACTGAAGCCCCAAGACTCCCCACCCTGCTGGGCAAAAGCCAGAGATGACATGGGCTGGGGCACGTAGGGTCATGTACCACCCCCCATCTTTGCAGAGTTTGCTGGCTCCACTTAGTCACATGCTGCTGCCAGGCCCCCTCTGTGCATGGCAGCTGCTGAAGCCAACATGCTGGGAGTGGCAGCTGCGGGGGGAGGCAGCAGCAAACACCTGGGAGCTGCAGGGAGGGGCCCACTGAGATTAGAGAGGAGTGCGCTTGGGTTTGGGGGGCATGATTCAAGCTGTCGGGGGGCCAACCTTTAAATTGTGCCCCCGCCCCCTGATTACGGGGAAAGAAGGATGATGCAAAGTTGGGTAAGGAGAACGTGCACTGGCTGTGCTAGCTCTGTAGTACAGTGGGAACAGAAAGCTGAGGGGAATTTGAATTTGGATGCCTAGAGTTTCTCCAGCTTTCCCTTCTGGCTGATGGACAGTGTGTTACTGGCAAACTCAGGAGAAAGCCACATCCAGCCCCACAGCCATCCCAATATGTGACCTTCTGGAAAGGGGAAGGGGGGAAAAAGGAGCAGAGCCGTAAGGGGACTCGGTCTCACAAGACTGTCCCTTCTCACAAGAGTCCTTTGCATTTTGTTGCTTTTTTTGGCTAACCAAATGGAGACTTCTATGCAATTTAATGCATAAAATATATGTACAGTTATCTTGTATTGTAGCAAAATGAACCAAGGAGAATATCTGGTTTATCAAACAGACTCAGGCCTGTGCATTCTTTCCTCCCACTCCCACCATGCTGGCTTTGTACTGTGTTTTTTATACAGTACCTCGAGTCCTTACAACAGGACATCAGCTCCATCTCATTGATAACAGAAGTGTACAGTAATTAAGCCCTGATCCGTCAAGTCTTTACTCCTGAGAGCAATCCAATTGAAGTCAATTCCTTCATCACATGGGATTGTCCCTGTGCGTATGGGTTGTGGGATTAGGCCCCTAACTGTAAGAAATGTCCCAATATTGACAAAGTAGCTACTTTAGTAAAACAAACTTGTTTTTTGTAGTATTTATGAGCAATCCAGGGCCATATGGTTATATTTCAATTCCAGTTTTAAAGAACAGCACTGAAAGCTACTGGGAAACATCTCCACATCTTTTATGGCTATAATAAAATTTGTTTTCAGTTTTAAAGGTAGGCAACGCAGTATGGGGATTTCATGATACACTTGGTGATTTGTATGGCTCATGAACACATGTACATTTCTCTCCTTGGTTGATAGATTATTAGAGTCACAACCAGCCTGCGCTTAAATAGTTTAACCATATTTTGCATAGTACCGTGCTATTACTCTATTAGCATCGTTGTTGTTATATTTCAACCATTTTTTTTAATCTTATAGGCTTTCCTATACTACTGCAACTTCCCAAGCAATTATTCTTGCTGTGGAAAGCATGCAGGTAGAATTCAAAGCAATTCTATGAATTCTTTTAACTCATATCTGTATTTAAATGAGCATTACAAGAGCTCAGAGAAGATGTATTTGACTTCAAAAGCACATTTAAGAAGTTAGCTTCCACTCTTATGTCTATACTTTACACACACACACGCACACACACTCACAGTTTCTCTCTCCAAAATGTAAAATCTCACCACAGTTACCCTCAAGGCATTATCTACATGCTATAGGCAATGAAATAATGCCGTGCCATTTTTATTTTAAAGATGAACACAGTGAGCAAGAGGCACACTCCACTAGCAACCTATGATCAGGACCTTCATGAGGAGATTTTTCAACTAAGACGCGAGTCCAGGAGGTTGAGAGAACTCTGTCACCAACTAAGTGAGGAAAACCACAGACTGAAAGAAGAGCTATGGGATGTTAAGAGAGAATATGAACGGCTAGCAGAGATGGCAACAGCCAGAAAGAAAGGTAAAGCAGGCAGCCTCAAAATATGTCATTTCACAGTTTATTTCTCAGGCTCTTTAGAGGTCTAGGAAAAGACAAGCAATGAAATGCATGACACTGATGCATGGCATTTGAAACATTTTAACGAGTCTACTTGAATTGATTAGAGTTTAAATAAAATGCTTCTTCATGAAAAACATGTAGCTCCCCTGTACAGCATGTGATACCCCATCATTTTGGAAGTAAAATACAGAGCAGGGTGTTCTAAACCCTGTTCTGTATTTTCTGCCACCATGAAGTACACTGTTTTACCCCAGGCTCTCATAAGAACAAGAGCTATAAAAGAGTGTCTTGGTGAAATGTAATGCACGCTTGTTTTATTTCTAAGACTTCAGCTTTTACTGGAAAAACAGACTAGTCAATCTGTTTCGATTTCAGTCATTACTCTTCTTCCCTATATTGTATCGTGAATGTGGTGCCTTGCATAAGTACACAATTTACAACTAGGGCTGTATACTTCAGAACAATATTTCTTGTTATGATTGGAACTCTGTGCCATACCGATCACACTGGAGACTGTGCAAATGCGCCTTTACAGGATGGATGTTATTCAGTTTGAATTCTATAATGTACCCAACACCCCAAGGGCTCAGGACAGCCAATAGCCTTTCAAGACAGGCCTATAGAATGGCCCCATAATCTTACTTGGTGAACTTTCTGCTGCTCTCGTTTTAAACAGTCCACCTTTTTGAAGCTGCAGTTCCCCTTTAGAAAAGTTCTGAGCCCCAGTTTGAATGGTCTTCAACTAATGAGAGACTGATTGAAACCAATTGGAAAACCTGTGTGTACACAAAGGGCAAAGCAGGACCTACCAATGGTCCAGCTTGAAAAGTCATTGGGATGGGAGAGTGAAGGACACAGCTATGCAAGAATGAATAGACAAAGAAATGGCACCATTCTGTGCATATAGAAGCTGGTTCAAATGCTCATTAGAAAGCACTAAAAAGTTATAAATGAATTAGATATTTAGTTTTTTAGATGGATTGTATCCCTTCTGCCATTTACTGAGGGGACACATTTGTGCCACTAGAAACCTTATTCATAAGAGAACAGCTATTGAGCATGGCAGCATGCACACATTCCAAAGGTTCCACATATTTGCTGCATTGAAGGCCCTGATTCAGCAAAAGCCTTCAACACATAGCTAAGTGCAGGGCTGAAGCCCCATTGGCAAATGAAGGCCAAGGAAAAGGTTGCAAGAGGGAGACGACTATAAAGGGAAAATGAAGGATGGAGAGGAACAGGAAGAGCAAGGCTTATACCGGAAGGATAAAAGGAAGGAACAAGACAAAGCAAACAACCAGTCAATTAGCACAGTGCACATGGGTGAAAATGGTAGGAATTTAGGTAGATTTTAGCAATTAGAGGTGTTTCAAATCCTTCAAAGATCAAAATCTCCTTCCTTTACAAAGTTTAAACTTGAATTTTCAGAAATCAGCCCATTTATTTTTTCATTTCATTTTTATTATTCAAAAATGGTCTTGTTAATGTAAAAATCGCCATCTCATGCCAGCGATTTCAAAGCTCTAAAACAGGGGTAGGCAACCTATGGCATGCATGCCGAAGGTGGCATGTGAGCTGATTTTCAGTGGCACTCACACTGCCTGGGTCCTGGCCAGCAGTCAAGGGGGCTCTGCATTTTAATTTAATTTTAAATGAAGCTTCTTAAACATTTTTAAAACCTTATTTACTTTACACCCAACAACAGTTTCATTATAGACTTATAGAAAGAGACCTTCTAAAAACGTTAAAATCTATGACTGGCACACAAAACCTTAAATTAGAGTGAATAAATGAAGACTCGACACACCACTTCTGAAAGGTTGCCGCCCCCTGCTCTAAAAACTATCCTGAGAAAAACCAAGTAGTGAAAGGCTGGAAATTCAACAATAGACATATTAATAGACAGTATAAAAAAATAAACTCTGCATTCAACTACTCTTTTTTAGGCCAGACCACAACATTAATTCCTTGGACTGATCTTTGCAAAAAAGACACACAGACTAGAATTCTATCATCAGTGCAGTATGGGTAAGTCTTGGGAGAAATGCATGTAATCTTCTTCTATTACCTTATTATGCTAACCAGGGAATGACACTATAAGCAAGCAGCACACATTGAGAAGAAATGAGTCAAACTGGACATCATGGAAAAAAGCTGCATGAAGTGTAAAATAATGGTATCACCACAACAAACACTTTACCTCCCCCCTTATCAGTACAGCAAGTTGCACTCCACCCTTTACAAGCCCCTTTTGTATTTTGTTTTTGTACTGAATGTCCATCTATGCTGAGCAATTCTATAAGAACACAGTTTTTACAACCTAAACAAGTAGTGAAAATATGTAATAGATGTATCTTATTCAGTTTCCCACCCACAGAATGTGATAAATTGTACCTTGCAGTCAAAAATCTGCTTTAACCACCCAGCATGTCAGAATCTGTTCTGGATCGGATGTGCTAAGATTTGAGCATTTCTGATAAGGTGGTATAATTCTCCCCAGGCTGCCATCTGCTTTCAGCAGCTTTGGAAATCTTTGTTTTGATAGGAGCTGTATACAAAAAGAAAAAAAAACTAATGGTCATGATCCCTCATGTTCTTTAAAGAGCAACAAACAATCAGTGGTAGTGTTTTCCCATATCTTTGCTCTTAGCAGGAAAGAAGGTTTACAAACAGATGAGACGAATGGAATTCCCAGCAGCAGAATGGTGTCTATACTCAAAGTTTACAGCCCCCATGCGTGTGATGGTAAGTGACATTGAGTTTGGAAATTGCCATGCTGGGATTAAAATATAAAACTAAATTTTAAATTGGGCCTTCACTGTTTTGTGCTTCGGTAATAAAGGTGTGATACTGGGATTCTTAGCTGTATTTCCAAAAACTTCCCAATTGAGGGTTAACATGCATGTGCAATGAGCTCTGTGCGGGCTCCCTATGCACAGCTCATTACAGGGCTATGGTGTGAAACAAGTTAAATGAGGAGCCAACATAAAGGATCCAGATATAGCGGCTATCATTTTGTCTTTCTGATGAAGAACAACTTTACTATTGTAGTGTGTTCCTTACCAGCAGCATAAGCAGTAAGTTTAAAACAAGCAAACAAGCAGAAGATTTTTTCCCCTTAGACATTTTATACCCTGTAACTTTTATGGTTAGAATATTTCCCTCATTTTTTAATTTGTTTAACACCAGGTAGCCTAATGCCCACATTTTTAAGCCATCCACACTGCAGTTAAAGCTAAATGATCCATAACCAGTGCTGAGACGCCTTGGTCTACAAGAGGTGATAAGCAAGAACTTCTCTTTTGCTTTCTTACCTTCATCACTTTTATGTGCTGTTCCTGATAGTAGAAATATTGCTTAAGAATGTATAGGATACATGGACCTGTACATCAGTTTAGAAAACACTGATATACAAGTGATTTGTGACGTGAGTTCAAGTATGTTGTTTTCCTATTGTTTCACTGCTTTCTGCATTAGTGTTCAAATTTAAATAAACAAACACATTTATAGGCAAAAATTACATGTGTAAGTCTCAGAGAATGGAAAAAATAGCCTCTTAAAAAAATTGTTTAGCCTAGTATATTCCGTTATTAATAAATAGAATAGTAATTGTACTAGTAAGCCTGAGGTTCATCATAAGCAGCTTAGCTTTTCTTTTCTTAATGTATCAAATTCCGCTTTCTGTTTAAAACTAAGATCTGCTCCATCATCCATGATGGTGGCTATTAGGTGCTACACCATTACAAACATAATAATACAAAACTATTAACCCTTAGTGAATTTTTACTGATCAAAATAGTAATTGCATCTTTACAGTAATATCTAGAGCTGGTGAAGTCAATATGAGCAAGCCTTTTTCTTTCTTTCTTTAGAAAGGCAACAAGAATGTTCTAAAAGCAATGCCTCCTCAGTGTCTATGAATAGTGAGTCTACAGAGATTCTGATCACTGGATACCATGATACAGGCTTGAAGAAAGAATCTAAGAGAAACACAAAAGGTACATTTTTTAACTACATACTGATTAGAGTTGCTCATTAAAACTCTCTCCAGGTCAATTGATGCTTTTTCTATTGCATTACATAGAATTTTTATTTCCAATACCTTTTATATCAGTATATATTCTACCTGAACAGAAGAGTTAATTCTGTGGTCAGAACCCTGCTGATGGTTAAATAATCTTGCCATATTTTCACATGCAATCTACTGTTGTCTTAATATTCAAACAAAGCATTGTGACTGCCTTTTATTCATATTTTTGGGAAATATTTGTATCAGAATGATCACTGCTTCTCAGCTGGGATTACAATAGTACTTCTTTTTGAAAAAGCTGAATATTCACAATAGCAATCAAACATGTTCTCTGATATATACAGTTGGCCCTGGGGTTCAGATACTGCACTGATAGGTATCCTGCAAGTACTTTAGATATGGAAGCGTGTTGTACAAATAATATCAAGGAAGTTTTTAGCTTTTAAAGTAAATTCTAATTATTTAACTTTTGTAAGTATTATACTTATTTAGCTCTGTTTTCCCTACGAAAAAAAACCACAAGAGGGGCCTCACCTCTGTGAGGATCCTCTTACCTGTACCATCTTTGTCCACCCATAGAAGAGGCCAGAGACCATACATGGCTTGGGATCTTGTAGATCACAGAGGGTCCTGCAGGAGCCCATACCCATCGGCATGGAAGTTTTGCAACCCTGCACCAGCTCTGGTGTTGGTGGCTCCTTGGCAGCACAGCCCCAGATTGATTTATTTTTTTGATCAACTTCCTCAGGATTATGGAGCTCAGTCTCTGCCCTTCCCCCAAGCCTTCAAAGGGCGGGGGGTGTAGTGGCTGATTCTTCCTGGAAAGCCAACACAGAGATTCCCCTACATGCATTGATCCATGGGAGATGAGCTGTTTGGTAAGAAAGGATTTGATCAATAGGGATGGCACACCTGCTGCTAGAGATTACTTAGCTTTGTAGTGTCATCTGGAATTTCCAAATTCATAGATCATTAGCCTCTTTTTTCTTTTAATTACACAAAGTTAGGGCTTGTGACATGTGCTGGCTCTTTTGCTCGGGAGACTGAATCTGCTGAATCTACATCACTAGTGGACAGGAGCAGTGGCCGTTCAAGTTCCCCGCACTGCCTTAAAGTACTTCAGCAAGGTGCTAGAGACTGACTACTCTCTGTGTATGCACACAGTTCCAGTTCAGTTAGCCTTTGGGCCCACCTTTGAGACTACCTGTAACACTGCCTCCTGTGATGATAGGATATTTAGGGTACGTCTTCACTACCTGCCATATTGGCGGGTAGCAATCGATTTCTCGGAGTTCGATATATCGCGTCTCATCTAGACGCAATATATCGAACTCCGAACGCGCTCCCGTTGACTCCGGAACTCCACCACCGCGAATGGCGGTGGCGGAGTCGAAGGGGGGGCCGCGGACGTCGATCCCATGCCGTGAGGACGGGTAAGTAGTTCGAACTAAGGTAGTTGCGTACCTTAGTTCGACCCCCCCCCCCCCCCGCAGTGTAGACCAGGCCTTAGTTTATTAGACAAATCAAACATATGACCATTAGACATTGAATTGTGTCCGCAGTTAAGTTCACATAGGTCAGCTGACAACCACTTTTGCTCTAAACTGGCATTGAACTACTTCATCTATCATTATGAGACATTCTGTTGATGCATCAATCTGTTACTTCCAGACAGATGACTAAGTTGCCGTATGTAACCAAGTTTGGTATACATTTCTGAGGATACCTTTCTAGTCTTCGGTTTAGAAAATCAAACTATATACAACTTCAGTGCACCCTCTGACCATGCTGGTTTTTTGCTGCTTTCAAGATGGTGCATGTGAGGAGATCCCAGAACCGTGTGATGATGATTTGTCTGCAGTCAGTCAGCAAAATAGGACACATCATCAGAACTCTCTACAGCATGATGCAGATATAACAACAGGCAGCCTCTCTGCAATGGATACCTGCAGTAAAAGTGCCATGAGCAGGTAATTTAGAATTAAGCATTAATTACAATTAATTATTGAACTTAAAGCAAGAAAATTTTGCTAGAAATTTTAAGTTTTCTAATCCTATTGAAAATTTATTCTAAAACAAACCCTACCCCAAGCAGAGCTTTCTATTACCTGGAAAGGAAGAAGAGGAAGAGACTCCATGAAGTCTACTACAGACTTGGCTAGTGCTTTCCCAGAAGATGCTCAGAAGCTTTGGTGATGGGCTACAGTATAAAACCTTAACATAGAGATGTTGATGAGCGCATCCAGAAACATTTCAGCTGTTCAGGCACTGGTAGAATTAAGGTCTCCCTCTCAATTTAATTTTCAGTGAAAAGAAATGCATGTTTAAATCTGCTTAGGAACATGTGTTGTGTAACTGGGCTAGCTTCCCTTCTTTGCCCTCACTTCCTGAGGAATTAGGAATGGTGAGAGAGGTTGAGGGACTGCTTGTATGGCCACTTTCTTAAGTCACTATATTGTTAAAAGCACTTAGTCTCCTGACACTCACGCCAGCGGCCTCCCACGTACAACAGCCATTGTTAAAATGTCAGCTAAAATCTTCAAGTCACCATCCACAAGCAAAGACCCAACTGTAATGGTAGTGATATGCCTTCCAGAATTCCCTGATGGGCCACACTTTGTGGCTTTGTCAAACCAATGGGTGAAGTGGATTCAAGGGTTCAGCACATCCTGCTTCTAGTTTCTCAACAGAAAAGTTTATTTCAATCACTGTGGAGGAGCATGAAGAGATAACACTGGTCTACAATTTTTGAGAAGTCGTCTGCTTCAGTGATAAAATATCCTTTTTATTATGTATTTTGATGTGCTGAATTCAAATATGACAATTAAAACAACTGATTGGCTACTGTTTCTAAGATATTTAAGTTTTTACATTTTATGTCTATGTATATTGTGTAGATAGTAGAGTTTTAATCATAAATTGTAAACCTAGGTCTTTTCATGTGTTTATGGTTGCTTTACATGATAATATTTCACCTGTCCTGTTTATGTAACACTTTAAAAATCAGCAAAAGGGTTATATAACTAAAATTTATTATGAAACAAAAGGCAAAAAACTATTATGTACATAGTTTAGTCCTATTCAGTGTCTACTCAGCGCTTCTTGGCTTGTCTCTTGTATTCATTAAATGGAGCATCTCTTGTCACTGTCCAGCAATAGTCTGCAAGCATTGATGGGCTCCATTTGCCCTGATAGCGTTTCTCCATTGTTGCAATGTCCTGGTGAAATCGCTCGCCGTGCTCATCACTCACTGCTCCGCAGTTCGGTGGAAAAAAATCTAGATGCGAGTGCAAAAAATATATCTTTAGTGACATGTTCCAATCAAGGCTTTTGTATGCCTTGAGGAGGTTTGCCACCAACAACCTGTAGTTGTCTGCCTTGTTGTTTCTGAGAAAATTTATTGCCACTAACTGGAAGGCTTTCCATGCCGTCTTTTCCTTGCCACGCAGTGCATGGTCAAATGCATCATCTCAAAGAAGTTCACGAATCTGAGGACCAACAAAGACACCTTCCTTTATCTTAGCTTCACTTAACCTTGGAAATTTTCCACAGAGGTACTTGAAAGCTGCTTGTGTTTTGTCAATGGCCTTGACAAAGTTCTTCATCAGACCCAGCTTGATGTGTAAGGGTGGTAACAAAATCTTCCTTGATTCAACACTTTTCCTCCCAGGCTCCAATGACTGTCGGAGTGGCCAATCTTTCTTGATGTAGTGGGAATCTCTTGCACGACTATCCCATTCGCAGAGAAAACAGCAGTACTTTGTGTATCCAGTCTGCAGACCAAGCAAGAGAGCAACAACCTTCAAATCGCCACAAAGCTGCCACTGATGTTGGTCATAGTTTATGCACCTCAAAAGTTGTTTCATGTTGTCATAGGTTTCCTTCATATGGACTGCATGACCAACTGGAATTGATGGCAAAACATTGCCATTATGCAGTAAAACAGCTTTAAGACTCATCTTCGATGAATCAATGAACAGTCTCCACTCATCTGGATCATGAACGATGTTGAGGGCTGCCATCACACCATCGATGTTGTTGCAGGCTACAAGATCACCTTCCATGAAGAAGAATGGGACAAGATCCTTTTGAGGGTCACGGAACATGGAAACCCTAACATCACCTGCCAGGAGATTCCACTGCTGTAGTCTGGAGCCCAACAGCTCTGCCTTAATCTTGGGTAGTTCCAAATCCCTGACAAGGTCATTCAGTTCACTTTGTGTTATGAGGTGTGGTTCAGAGGAGGAGGATGGGAGAAAATGTGGGTCCTGTGACATTGATGGTTCAGGACCAGAAGTTTCATCCTCTTCCTTGTCTGACTCAAGTGAGAATGATTCTGGTGCATCAGGAACCGGCAGTCCTTCTCCGTGGGGTACTGGGCGTATAGCTGATGGAATGTTTGGATAATGCACAGTCCACTTTTTCTTCTTTGACACACCTTTCCCAACTGGAGGCACCATGCAGAAGTAACAATTGCTGGTATGATCTGTTGACCTCCTACTGCAAGACAAACCCAAGAAAGAAACCAACAGGACTCCACTGGCCATCACATACAGTCCCCAGCTAAAACCCCTCCAGCGCATCATCAGGGATCTACAACCCATCCTGGAGAATGATCCCACACTTTCACAGGCCTTGGGTGGCAGGCCAGTCCTCGCCCACAGACAACCTGCCAACCTGAAGCATATTCTCACCAGTAACTGCACACCGCACCATAGTAACTCTAGCTCAGGAACCAACCCATGCAACAAACCTCGATGCCAACTCTGCCCACATATCTACACCAGCAACACCATCACAGGACCTAACCAGATCAGCCACACCATCACCGGTTCATTCACCTGCACGTCCACCAATGTAATATATGCCATCATATGCCAGCAATGCCCCTCTGCTATGTACATCGGCCAAACTGGACAGTCTCTAAGGAAAAGGATAAATGGACACAAATCAGATATTAGGAATGGCAATATACAAAAACCTGTAGGAGAACACTTCAACCTCCCTGGCCACACAATAGCAGATCTTAAGGTGGCCATCCTGCAGCAAAAAAACTTCAGGACCAGACTTCAAAGAGAAACTGCTGAGCTCCAGTTCATCTGCAAATTTGACACCATCAGCTCAGGATTAAACAAAGACTGTGAATGGCTTGCCAATTACAGAACCAGTTTCTCCTCCCTTGGTTTTCACACCTCAACTGCTAGAACAGGGCCTCATCCTCCCTGATTGAACTAACCTCCTTATCTCTAGCTTGCTTCTTGCTTGCATATATAAACCTGCCCCTGGAAATTTCCACCACTTGCATCCGAAGAAGTGGGTATTCACCCACGAAAGCTCATGCTGCAAAACGTCTGTTAGTCTATAAGGTGCCACAGGATTCTTTGTTGCTATCTCTACACAGAGACTTTCCAAATGGATTGGTGACTGCATATGCCTTTGTTACCAACTCAGGCAAATACACCCTCCTACATCAATTAGGACACACTCTACCAGAGCTGTCTCCACCTCCACAGCCTTTCTCCGTAATGTCCCACTGCCTGACACATGCAAGGCAGCTACTTGGGCATCGAACCTTACCTTCGCCAATCACTACGCTCTCATCCATACTGCAGCGTCTGACACGAATGGGTAGAGCTGTCTTGTCAACAGCCTTCTTGCCTCATCTGAAGTCCCAACCATCCTAAAGAGTACTGCTTTTCAGTCACCTGGAGTGGAGCACCCACAGAGGTGCTTGAAGAAGAGGTTACTCACCCTGTGCAGTAACTGACGTTCTTGGAGAGGAGTGTCCCTGTTGATGCTTCACTACCTGCCCTCCTCCCCTCTACTTTGGAATTCATAATGCACTCTGTTGTAGAGAAGGAACTGAGGAGCCCAGGCCATGCACGTGCTATTCAAACACTGACCGCTCGAGAGGCAGGCACAGCACGTGCGCAGCCTGTAGGGGTACTGCTGTAGAAATCTCCGATAGAAGGCATGGGACGCACCTTGACCTGAAGTGGAACACCCACAGGGACACTCATCTCGAAGAATGTCAGTTACTGCACAGGGTGAGTAACCCTCTCTTCTTTAAGAGATATTTTTAGATATACTGTTTGTTTTTAAAATATAGAAAAAAACCTCAGCCTAATTATATATAATTTAATTTAGTGATGATGGGTGCCAGGTTGGCACCCAAGGTCAGTGAAGTACCATAGACCAAAACCAGGATGGCACCGGCTACCCCAGGGCATGCTGACTTGTATCACTGTGCCAGTGCGCACACTCCTTTTTCTCTAAGGACCACCTCAAAAGGGCAAGAGGGTAGTACTGTTTCCATGCTTATTCAGTCTGGTAAGACTAACAAGGTATTGGAGAGCTTGTAAACAGCACAAAATTAAGGTAATATTTGACAAGTTATTACTGTTAGGGAAAAATAAGCAGTTTTCATGATACTTGTCGACCTCAGTGGAATCTTAGGCCAGTGACTTTAGCCCATTGCCAATTAAATGGCTGTATATTTGGGGGGCAAGCATTTATACAGCCCCCGGTACATGGATGGAATTGGCATGATTGAGTACAAAGGCTTCCAAATTTATAGGGAACAAAACACACAAGCCGCTAATCATTTCCACCTTCCCCTCCATCTTATAGCCACTTAAATCAGCAAACTTCCCATTCAGAACTCCAGAATATTAATTTCCTATCCATGAGCAATCGGCCCAGGATCATTCACTCAGGAAGTCTAGGCATGAAGCTTGGAGGGGCTGAAAAAGAGTGGCACTTGCAGAACCAAAGAACTTGTGCAGCTGGAGCTCTGATACAAAGCTAGCAGTAGCTCTTAGGAGACAAGAGTTAGCTCCTGTTCTGTCCAGGGATCACAGAGCGGCCACACATCCCTGCAAGAGTTCCATAGCTATTTCATTTTGCAATAGCAGAACTGGACTGAATGCCCATTGGGGAGCTAGCTGGGGCCAGCACTGGCTGAGTAAGCAGCCTGGCTAAGGGATGTATAGCCTCACAGTAGTTTCCATTAACGGGGGTTCCTATGAAGTCCCTGGTACAATTTAAAACTTCTCTGATACAGCTCCAAGGGAGAAGCCAGTTCGCCTGGGTTGTCGGTATTCATGCATCAGTGAATGTAAATCCTGCCTCTGGCATTTGTACTGAATGATGGCAAAAGAATGTTGCCAGCCACCATGCAACAAGAATTCCATCTTCGGTCTTGGCTCAGGCTCCTGGCCCTTGTGAACTACTGCTAGAGAAAACATCCCAGGACTTCACCCAGGAAAGCTTTCGTGGGGTCAGTTTTCTTACCTTGTGACATGCAGGTAATTTTAGCCTGGTGTGGTTCGGGTGGGCCATGGAGTAACTGTTCCCTGAGTACAGTATCCAGTTTGCTGGCACTCCTCAGTGTATTATTTATACCCTATGTGGCACTTACAGGTGCATCACGTTTTCACAAGCTGTTCAAATATGCACTATGGTTCCAATCCTTTGCCCACTTAAGTCTATGACAAAGTCTCCCATTGACTTAGATGGTGCAGGATCAGGCCCAAGTCCTCATAATGCCCCCTTGATAGGATCACCTCCATTTTAGAGGAGAAAGCAGAAGCTTGTGGACTTGCCCAAGGCCACACAAAGTCAGTGGCAGAACCAGGATTATAACTCCGGAGCTGATGGACTAAACATGGGACTGAGAGCTAGTACCCAGCACTGCCTCTGTGCTCTGGCACGCAGTGAAAGAAGACAGGCATTAATCCAAGCCCAGCCCATAACACAGAGAAGGCATCAGTCATTAAATTTCCTTGAGTGTCATGAGTAATAAAGGAAACTTTCCGTTGGGCTTCATGCAGAGATCCAACTCCCTGAATAGTTCCAGTCACAAAAATAGGAAATTCATCACAAAACTGACACTTCTCCTGGGAGCCACATCTGTTCTGCTCAGGTCAGCAGCTCCCTTGCTCAGGCTGATAAGAAGATGTACAGCATCGCATACTCTGCTTATTGCTTCTCATCTAGATTGGTGGCTTTTGGTCCCTTCTTGCAGACGTGTAAGACCCTGGCTGTGCTGATGTCACATTACACTATGATCATTTGGTTTTTCAGTGCGAGTACAAGTCACTTCATGGTGTGAACTGCCTGCTTTAAACTCCAATACATTTTTGAAGGACCTAGAAAGAAAATCTATTTGTAGATTTAGCTTTGTGCAAGCCGGCAATTTCTTTGCTCGAGGCTAAGTAAGATCTGTCTGTGTGTAACAAAGTCAAAGCAGTTGATAAATCACAATCCCAATTCAAGGCCTCTTCCATTCTTTTACTTAACATATATAAAGGGAATTCAGACCTGCACAGGAATCTGAATCTGTCAGGACTGGAATAGATGTATGCACTTTGAGTTTGAAGAACTGTATTGGTTCTTTATCGCTGACCTTATAACCTTTTACACATTCTCTCTTCCCCTCAGTCACGGTTTCTCACTACTCCACTTTTCTCCAGAGATTCTGTATTTGGGAATGAGACCTCAATCCTAGTTTTAGAGAACTCTTGAACTAAGAACAGATAGTTCAGAATCTTGTCCAATAAAGTGTGCTGAAGGATTTCTTAACCCTCTGCTTTGGTGTAAACCAGACTCCAAAGCTGTTCGCCTGTACTAAAACAGTTTGTTTGCACAATAAGTTTTTATCAGGCACAATGATAAATACTTAGGCTGATGCTTCATTAAGAAATTGAGAGGTCTGGAACTTTGGCCCCTTGGAGATGAGGGAAATGGGAAATATGCTGAAGGGAAGAACATACATGAATATTTCAGGATAGTGACAGGACACGTTAGGCTTCTGATCCACTCATTCAGTACATTTTGGTGTACGCATCCACCATGATATGCTTAGTTCAGGTCCTCTCATCTGGAATGTCTTTCTAGGCTCCTGCTGCCTAAGGAGAAGGCAGGTGAAATCAGAAGTGTTAACTTAGGATGGGAGTGACTGTGCTAGCCTGGAATTTTGCCAGATGGCAAAAATCAATCACCACATCTGCAAAGCCCTGAGGAGCTCTCCCCCCCATTCCCTAACTCCCCCCATTCTCTTTGATCCTTTTATGTGTCATGGTGCCTTCAACAGGCCCAGTTCCATTTGGGTGATCTGTTTTAAGGCTGCATCTTGGCATGGTGCTCCCATGAGTTCAGTGGGCTGGGTTAAGCCACAGTCTCACGAGTAGGGGGAATGCTTGGCACTGCAATTGGTCCAGCAGGCACCAAAAGGAGAAAGGGAGGGGAAGTGAAAGAATTGAGAGGCATAACAATTAGTGACATCAGATTTACTAGGTCACCTATTCCATTCCCTGACAGAATAGGTTTACTCCATACAATACATTTCTAGTGCTTTGTCCGATTCATTGTTAGTAAGTCCCAAGTGATGGGCTTTCACTAATTCAGTTCCAGTGGAGAAGCAAATTATTTTCTTGCTGTGGTTAGTAACTATGCAGGCAACCAGTGATCAGGAAGTGAAGTGGGACTGTTTATGCATTCCTATCCCTTTATAGTGAACAAATGTAAACAGGAGAAAAATGCAAAACAAATCTACCTGAGCTGCCGCTGTGCTGTGGTGAGGCAGATCCTCCCTCCCCACAGAAAACTTTCTGGATTGGCAATTGAGAATGAAGTTTTAAGAAATGTAAGAATTCTAACTGGAATTCACAAGGCATTTATCAAAGTGGATCACAAACGCAAAGTTATTTGGTACTCTGAAAAGAAGCCAGCAAAGTTTTCTTCAGAATTTAAAATTAGTTTCACTCTTTTAGAAAAAGGTTTTGCTTTTAATTTTTTTTTGTTTTACACCAGGACTCCTGTGGGTAAGATGGTGTTACCAGGACGACCATTTGCACCAAGAAATGTTACAGACTTGAAAGTTGGAAACCTGGTGAAATTCTCCCATCCAGCAGGGAAAATCAGTAAAGGAACAATCAAGTACTTGGGGCACCTGCTTGGGAGAGAGGATGTATATCTTGGGGTAGAACTGGAGGGCAGCGAAGGGGGAAAACATGATGGAACATTTCAGGGAACACGATACTATCTCTGGTAAGATTAACCCTATAGTTAGTTTAAACAAAAAATCCTCTTACTATTCCCCTGAAAAAAATCTGTAATTTATGGTTCTATAAATATCAGAAATTATTAATATATGTCACAATATAATGTTCTGCTGATAGATTGTTTTATTTAATCAAAATATGTATAAACAAAGCAAATGTATTTTTAAAACCATTGATCCTGTTCTACTATTTCATTTCTATTGTACCAAATGAGCAATGCAGATTTTTATTTTGTCTGGCAGAAGTTGGTGCACTGGAGGTGACAGTTCTAGTCTGTACTATTTACCTCTTTTCTGAATGGTCTACAGAGTTATTATGGAGTCAGCAAGTTACTGTCATGTTTCTCAAAACAAGCAATTTTAATAAAAGTATCCTAGATTTTTACCAATTAACTAACAGTAGGAGGGTTCCCCCACAGTGAATAGTCACCCATTAAACAAACTGCTTAGCTAGCAATGTTTCCATTTTGCATAATACACTGAACTACAATACAAACATAGTTTAACAAGTATAGTATATGCATATGCTGGATTAACCAGTTACTGCAGTTTTAGAACTAATGACTCAAAAAAGTGGAAAACAGAAAACAAAATATGGATGACTCAATACGTCTGTTTAACAAGATTCCATCTCCAATGATCAGGCACAACTCCCCAGATAAGTTATTGGTTTCCAAGACAAAGGTTCTTTGATAGGCATCTCTTGTGTTTCTTGATTGTTATAGATTGTTTTTAGATTTTTCTTGAACAGCAACCATTCCTATAACACAGTTAAGCCTCAACATCTCCTGTGATGGAACACACCCAAATACCCATCAAAATATATAACATTTTAAAAAGTGAAGTTGGCCACTACTTAGAAAGCAAAGCAAATATCTCTTCATCTGTTCTTGAGGCAGCAGTCACTCCTCAAAGTTTTCCCGAGCTTAAATCACTTTATAAACTGAATTGGATTAGCCCTAGGAACCAACAGAGAGTCAGTTTTCATTTGAGGGGACTTCTTCAGGGCCACCAGAATAAGAAGCAGAGAGCAGGACCAGATACAGAGTCACGCCAGGTATCCCAGTTACACAACTAACATTGATAGGAAGCATTAATGGTAATCAGGGGCACAAATAAGACTCCTGGCTGTCCTGGATCATCAGTGCGAATGGATGGGACCTCTACTCAGAGATTGTTAACATCTCCTTTGGCAAGGAGAAACTGTCCCCAAACCTAAAGCATGCCATTGTCTGGTCAGTATAAATCACTATACAGACTGAAATACATATGGCATCCAAAACACGATATCCATTTTTGTTCTTGTTTTTCTGACTATTGCTGCCCCTTGTTTAGGCTTCATTCCTTTTGTATTCTTGTTAGTGTGTGAAAATGTTGAAACTTCCAAATTCTGAGGTTTTTACAAACAGGAACAACAATAATAATAATAAAAAAATCACATCTTCTGTGATTTTCTCCCTACTTTCTCCCTCAAGAACAGTATAATTCTTAAGAGACAATGAGCCCATTTTCACCGCCAGGTCAAATGAATAAATTTTCAAATGTATTTAGGATAAAGATTGCAATGCATGGTATGGCCGCCTATCCCTGCTTGCAAGTTAATAGTTGGGGCACTTACCAAATCATTTAGCATTTCCTAGACCAGACCAGCAAAAAGGGGTGTCAAGCCATAATGGCCTTCCAGGTTCAACATACACATTAGGCCGAATCAGCAGACTGAGTTCAAATCAAAGGTGAAAAAAATGGTTTTCACTTTGATTTAGGGCAAAGTCCTACTGTTAGTTCTGCAACATTTGGTATCAGTTGAAATTTTGCATATTTAGGAGCAACAAAAGTTTGGAATTGTCAAAGTTAGACTCAGGACTCACAGTTTGTCAGACCACTCTGTTTTATTAGCACAGTGCTCTGCTAATAACACCCAGATAATGTGAGCACCATGCAAGACACAAACTATCTTATTTATACAGATAAAAGGGTGAGAACTTAACAAGATAACAAAGGGAGCAGAATCAGATAAGTTTACCTGGGCTAGGCATGCATATCTTATTTCCTTACTAACTATTACCCATCTTCTGTTAATGTTTCGCCATTAGCACCATTGTTTATGCCTAATGTTTCTTTTCCTGGCACCTGTATTTCAACATTTCTTATTTCTGCTTAAAGGTACATACAACATTTCTTTAATCCATTCTTATTTTTACAATATAATTCATTCTACTTTCACAGAATCCAGATCTTTCAGATCCAACAGCAGAATTTTATTCCGTTAGCAAAACCAGATTTTGCTATACTGATTTGCAGAAATGAAAAATTTTCACTTTATTTAATTAAAAATCATGAAATACACCCCATATATGTGTTTTATTTGGAGAGAGGGAGGAAAGCCGCATTTTGTTCTTAACTACTGTGGGGGTTTTTACATGAGCCTTAAGACAGACCTTTTGTGAACATTAACTGAATGTTTTGTATGGGTTTTCTTCCCCTAGCAAACCTAACAAAGGAGTATTTGTGAACTTCAGCAAGGTCATTATGGCATGGGAATAATGAATCCAGGACAAACCCCTCATATAAGCCTATGGACTTTTACAGCAAGTTACTGGCATGCTATGCCTTTTGACTATCTGCAAAGAAACTAATTACATTGTTATACACAGTGCATTTGCTAAAAGTCTATTGATGTATTCTCTACACATTTTTATAGAAATGTTTATTTTAAAATATTTTCTGGAACCTTTGTAGACCTTTTTGTAAAATAAATGTGAAGTGTTGTCATTCCTGACACTCTTTGATGACTTGATTGGAATTTACTTACCTGACAACATAGCATAATCAGCAATTTAGCAAACCTTCCAAATAAGGAATTACCTGTTAAATAAACACCCATTCCTATAAAACTTCACTTAGCAGATCTATAATATACCAGAAGAAAAAGATTCATGCAACTGAAAATCTGAAGTGTTTCACTTATAGGAATGTTTTATGGACATAATTTATATACAGAAGCAAAAGGAAGCTAAGACCTGATCTACATTAGAAAATTTGGGTTAATTAAACTGGTTCAAACCTGTAATTTAGTTTAATTTAAACCAGGGTAACCCTCACTTTAAATTGGTTTAAGTTAAACCAATTTAAATAGGGGATAAGCCACTTTAAGTGCATCTAGAGGTTTGCAATGGTTTAACTACACCAATTTAAAAATTAATTTAGTTAATCCACTAAAAATTTTTTAATATAGACAAACCCTAGTTATCTCAAAGTATAGGACACGGATAAAACCAAAAATCAGCCTTTGCAACATTTTAACAACTGCAGATATTTGCTACTCTAACTTCATTATTATTTTAATGTTCAAATTAAAAATAACCCCTATTTGTTCACATTTAGCACCATGAAGCATGCTCTTAAGGTAGCATAACAATGAGCTTTCAGGAAAAGATACTTGTTTTTTAATTTTGAGAAATTAAGGGCTTGTCTACACACAAAAGCAGCATTTGTTTAACTAAAAGTGTGCTTTAAAAAACAATGTACTGAGTGCAAATCCCAGCATGGACAATCATATCAATTTAAACCTTGTTTATATTACTTTAGCATCAAAGCTAAAACCAACGTAAACCAGATTTAAACCAATGTAAATGTCTCACACACAAAGGTCTAGTCTACACCAGGATATTTACCAAACTAGTTAAACCATTATTATTGTTTTTGTGGCTGCAAACCAAAAAAAGTCCAATTACTCTAAGAGTGTTGACGAGGCGTTATATGAGTAATTATGGTGGTATAATATACCAGTATAGTAATTCTGGTACATTTCCCTAGTAACAAGCCCACGTTGTACCATTTTAAATAAATTAGTTTTAAAACTACACCTTTAGTTAAATTAGTGCAACATTGGGTGTGGCATTGTGAAGTAATTAGAGGAGTTTGTAGTGTGGAACAAATTTATTATCTCGTTCAATACTGTATATTCAGTACTTCAATTTCTATTTGGTGCTGATTTTCCAGCTCACATGCTAAGCTGATGCTTCATCCATTCACATTCTGTTGAAATCAAAGTGTTAAAACATATCTTGTTTCTTCCACCTTGCCACAACAAACACTGCAGCTGCAGTAAGGATATTAATGTTTGATTTGTAGACTACGTGGGAGCAAAGTTTACCTGATCAGAGCTGGCTTCCTTTGACAAAAAACTTGATGGACATGGGAAGTTTTGTCAATGCCACATTCTATAGGTCACGCTCCTTGTAAGAGGTCACCTTTTTAGTGATTGTAGATGGGGGAATAAAGCATGCAGGGAAGAGCCTACAATGGAGCCCCTTTCCCCCTCTCATTGTGTGAGAGGGGGAAAGGGGCTCAAGGTATGGAAGATGCCCCGGGGGACCAACGATGATGGTATAGGGCATAAGCAAAGCTCCTGAGGCAGCATCCAGCAGATGAGTGAAGGAAAAAGCAAGGGAATGTTAGTTTTCTCCAAACTTCTGTATGGGACAGACTGGCAATGGTCCAAGTGCTGCATCAGTTCTTCTCCACACCTAGCTAATCAGCAGCTCCTCACACACTAGACAAGGATGCAGCCCACAAACACAAACTTAACTCTGAACCCATAGCTAAGCTTGTACAGCGAGTATGAACTAGAGGAAGTGAACCTGCATGCTGTGTATGTTGAAAGTAAATGTAAGTTTGTCATGAAGGTAAAGAGTCTGCGTGCAGGCGCTGTGTTTGAAAGTGGGGAAGACCTGTACATTGAGGTTATTCTAGATGTTTATGTAGCCTAATTTGATGATTTCCCTGATTTTTATTGATTGCTGTAATACAAACTGCACTTGTGCAACCTTAACTCTAAGTCAACCAAGTTTGTGTGGTAATATTATGTAAGGCAATCCCTTCCCTCATAGCAGGTTATCCCCCCCACCCCAGTTATGCTACATTGGCTTTTTAGAAGCTTGAACATTTCTTCATTTGCTACAAAACAAGAACCCAAGAAACTACAAAAACATTCAGGTAGCTCCCACAGTGGAAACCATTGCTCTCTTCACTGGCATTGGCAGCACCAGGAAGACCCATCCTTGCTCAATTACAACATAATGGTTTAGATTTTAGACAATAGTCCCAAACTAGAGTTTTGAGCTAGATCAAACTGGGTATCCAGAGTTTGCTTGGGATTAGTTAGCTTGACTGTTCCCACTGAAGTCAATGGTTAAACACCCAATGAGTTAAATGGGAGAAGAGTTAGGCCAACTCTGAACACTTCGGAAAATCCTGCTCATGGAGCTTGAATAGTCCTCATTCAGAGGATGGAAAATCTTTGATTTAGAATTCAATAGACATCAACAAGCCACTATTTGAGACTGATTTTCATATAAATTAGATTAAGTGTATCGTGGCTAGACAACCGACTTCACCTGAGAAGCCACAATTAAAGCTAGTATTTACCTAGCACCATACTTCATATAGAACGGTTAAAAGGATCAGCTGAAAAGAATAATTCCTATAAAACCTACCAGATCACACGACAAATCAATGTAATAAACCTTATAGTTTGAAGAAAGATACTGCGCTAAGGAAACTACCTTTGCAGTGATTCAACAGTCACACCTGAGTCATTCTTAGAAAAAAAATGAAAAAAATTCTACACCATTCATTCAATAGAAGAACCTTTTCCTCAAGCCTCTTGGGGAGGTGTGGGGTGGAAATCTACAATAAATGTTCAACTGCCATTAACAACAGCATCTTCTGGAATCAGAATGTTCTCTGGCTTACTGCTGAAAGGAAGAGAGACCAAAACACTTTGTGAACATCATTTGTGCACAGTCCCAGTCCTGCAATCTGATCTGCACAAAGCACCTTTGACTTTAGTGGGACATCACAAACCTCTAAGGTCTGCCCCTGTAGATCCACTTGCAAGTTTGGGGCCCAAGTCCAACACAGAGCAGTTGTTCAGGGGGAAATATATTGATTTACAAGGACACAAACAAAAGTGTGATATAGCTATGGCTTTATGGAGAATGCTACACTTTAACAGAAACATGTTTAGTTGTCAAAGCAAGAAAATTTGGTATTTTGGAAATGTCTTCTACTACACACGAGAACAAATGCAGGAAGTGACGTTTTCTTAATTTATTAATTTATTTTTTGCAGAAATCTGCAACTTTACGAGTATGCACTCTCTGGAGATACCATGCATGCATCGCCTCTTAATGCTTTTGTACAATTTCATCTCTTGGTAATAATCTCATTCACAGCATATACATCTAAAAACTAAAGACATCATATTTACAGGATTTAACAAGATCTTGTCTTGTTGTTTTAATGAAAAAATTTAACAGGGTTTCACACAGCAGGAAATATGGATTAGATACATCGGTGCCACCATAAATAAATAAATTTCAAGAACAGAGTTTTAAAAAATTCTTTCAGGTCTTGAAAATCCAAAATTATAATATTGCATTAACTCCAATGACCTCTTATTATTCAAACAAGTCGAGAAAAACCTACCTGTATTAATATTTATAGACAAGCAATGAGAATGCCCCAAACTAAAACATACAGCAAGTTTAAATCATGGCCAACTTTAAATAATTATGTTAACATTTGGAAAGGAAATAAAATAGGTGCAGAACACAGAAGCAATATTGACTACAAAACGCATTGTTTGCGTGCATGTCTTCTCTTTATCGGGTGGAGAGTCACAGTAGTATCATAGCACGTAAATTTTACAGTCTCAGAGAAGCAGTTAAGTATCTATGAGTCCAACTGTCCACCTTGAACTATGAAAGCCATTTTCACATTCCTGGGTACACCAGTGAATATTAAAAAGGATCAAGATGACAATTTCATTTTTAACTTATTTGATATTCTCACATTCTTTATTCCCCTTCCCCCCATTTTGTTTTGTCCCAATTTCAGCTCTTAAATATTTCTGAATTCAGTTTCAAGAGATTTTACAATCAATCAATCTTATTGTCCACATGTATTGCCATGGAAAAATTGAAATGAGAGTATAACTGGGACAGATACAGTAACTGAAAGAAAGCAATATATTTTTTAAGAAAACATGATTTAGTAGCACATGATTACAAAGTACTAAGACTGAGACCAGCTCTTTAAAAATTATTACACCTTCTCATCACACCTCCCATCTTAAGGGAAAACACACGTACCACAGACACACAAATGTACAACTCAATCTGATCTTAGACTATATTTTACAAATTATTTTCTTCTTAGCCTCCACCCACCCTACACCCTCCCAAACAAGCAAGGTTGATAATTACATCAAATTCGAAGCATAGCCAAGTTTAGGATTTGTTTTGGTTTGCTATACCCTGAAATATTGTTCAAAAGTCACACTCTGACTAAAACTTTTAAAGAACTATGGTAGTAGAAAGGGATAATTGATACTAATAGATGATAAATATAAAATAAGTTTTTATAAAAGTTAATTTAGATGAATAGTGAAATCCTTTTGAATACCTAAAGTCCAAGTAAGTTACCAACTGTACCATACTAGTCTAATAGCACAGTTGAGGGAAAGCTTGTTATTAAAAATAAGTAGCGCATTACCACCACAATGGCATCGGCTTCCTGCCATCCACACACAAATACACTCAAAATTTTATACAATACAGTGCATTTTATATGCCAGCTGACATTGGGGTTTTGTGTGCATTAAATAAATATTACACAAAGAAACCTTTTTTGGCATAGTCTACATTTCAGTTGGAGTGTGAAAGGGTGTTGCCTGCTTCCAGAAAGTAAAAGGGATGATCTAATATTCAAATACAACTTATGTTCTAACAAACTGAAGATTCAAGTACCATAAATAGTTCTTTTACTGCTACTGTTTGTGCATGGACATTTACAAGTAAATGAGTACAACAGAAAAAAATTTCAATACTTTTTGTACAACCAACAAATGAGAACTGAAAAAAAGCTCAAATAAAAATCAGCTTTGCTCTTAAAATCAACTTGCCCACCCTCCCAATAGCATCTCCTCATAGGTTGCCTCTTTTTTGTCTTCTGCTAGCTGGTGAAAGCTGACTAAGCCTAGAATGTCTTCATCCCACCAGAAACCATGCATTTAGGATTATTAGAGCTCACAGAATGAGAGAGTTGCAAGCATTTTTCTTTTTTAATCAACAGCATCTACACTGTCTTAAAACAAAGTGGCACAACTGTTCTCAAGCATGCTACTGTTACTCTCATCTGATGACTCATTTTAGTCATCATTTTTGCTATTCCAGCAGAAACTTAAGCAGTTAAAAAGTCAACATAAATAGGATTGAAAATTGAAATCATACAAAAAGAAAAGGCAACATCACTGAAGAACTATGACAGAATTGGTATCGTATTGAATACCTGAATAGACAACAGGTAATGGCGTTGCTAATCTCTCAAGGAAGAAAAATGTTTTAGGTAAAATGCTTCAGCTCATCTGTTTTCCACACTGTCCCTTCAGTTTTGCCACACTGTCCATTTATACAAACAGAATTACAAAAATGTACTCTTATTTTTAACTTCATCTGGACAGCGGGAATTTTTTTCTTCTTTCAGATATGAGCTCCTTCTCTCACAGTGCAAAATCATCATCAACTTAAAAAGAAATCTCAACTCTGATGCCTTTGACTTCATTTTGCTTATTAATGATGCACACTTCAATTGATCTCAAGCAGACTTATTACATAGATTTTAGATTATGTTTAGGATTTAAGGAGTGAAGGAACATATTTCAATATCATACCAGATAAAGGCAGTCAGTTCCAGATCTGAATCACAAGACAGCAGTTTTTGCTGCTATCTTTTTAAACTGCATGGAGGGAAGACATCAGAAAGGCAATACAGGCAAAACAACAAAAAACCCCTCTCCCTTTCAAATGCTGTGAAAATGTTGGATTTTAAACAAAGTTACAGTGTAAAAATTCAAATGCATTGTACCAGCTTCTTAAAAACATCCTCAATCAGTCACACAATTTCACATCATAATCATTCAGCTGCCCAAATCCAGAAGTTCTGATTTCACAAATGACTGCTTTATTACAGCAAACTGAAGCGTTTAAACAAAACTGATCATTTTATATAATACAATATATTATATGCATAAAAGTACCAGTATGGTTTTTAGTTTGCAAGTAAGTGTTTTGTATTCTTCACTGTATTGCAAACATTTCTTGACCAAAATAAAAAAAATGCAGTGTGCAACTTTTCCAGATCTGCCATCTGCTATTTATACAGGCTGGTTTATTAACAATGTGCAAATAAACCTTTATTGAAGAGCTAATATTGATTCTTTTTCAGCTAAATCAGGATTGGGGCACAAAGTACCTTCTGTGCTGTAAACATCATGAATTCTTCACAAAATTGGAAGCTGAAAAGGCCTAAGTAACAGGGTGCAAACACTTCTCATACATAACCATGGCTGAGCTCAAAACTTCCAAAACAGAATTTGGAACAGTTCTGGCATTTGGCATACGTTCACTGTACTGCTACAGAGCAGTCTTAGGAGAACGTTATTTATAAAAGCAATTTACTGTTAGCTTTACCACACAATGGCCTAATAAAAGCATGCAGCAATCTTTTCATCAGTAATATGGTAGAACTGGTTCTTAGTTAATTACCAGTGTTGACACTGCTTGATGAGCACTATACAAGCAAAAGGGATTGTAGAATCACCTCGGATTCTACTTTTTATAAAGGCTCATACAGTACCTCATTTTCGCACCAGAAGTCACAATCTCAAAACAGCAAATTTGTGTAGACTTAAATCACCCTGAAAAAAAGCAGCAATTACAAATACCCCTCTCTCTGTTTTTTATCTGTTGTAAAATTTACAGTTGCATTTTCCTGTCTTCTTTTTCAGTAGTTTACAATCCAGAAGCACAGGGAGCCTTTGTTTTCCAGCTAGCTGGGACCAGGTAGGTCAGCTATGGCTTCAGTTTTTTGGGATAACTGTAATATTTCACATCATTACTAAAAATTCTATATTTAAAAATTAAGAGCCACTAAGCAGTAACTGCAGCCACAGGATTAAACGGCAGCAATTATCTGCTTTCCTGTATACATTCTTCAAAGAGTGAATCCTTTCTGCTTTGCTCACTGCAATGGGATAAGAAAATAATATTTCCCTCCCCGCACCCCAAATTTATTCTTTAGTGCAGTACAAGTGGAAACAGTTTCACATCTTTTCCTCCCCCCTTGTAATCTGAAAATAGTTGACTGGCAAAGGCCTGGCAGATGGACTGAAAGGTTCCCCATGTTTCCTTCTCCTATGGCTGTGGGCTCAAGAACTGGTTTTCAACTTAATGCAGACCCTTTCCAGATTCAGGTGTAATGTGGCATTTCACACTGCTCGCAGCGGTTTAGCGCTGGATGGTTCAGAAAGGTGCAGCTATCACAATTCCATGGAGCCCCTTCAAAGTCTTCATCTCTTGGCTGAGTCTGTGGAGTCTGTTTGGAGCTGGTTTGATGCTCTAAAGAAAAAATAATGTTATTTTTCAAACAAAGCCTTCATAAGAAAGTATATTATGCAATTTTAGCAAATATTTAGAGGAGTAGATTAAGATACTCATCCACTAGCTAGTAGTTTTCAGCTGTTTTACATGGACATCAAAATGGCACTGTACAACTGGATTAGGATTTGAAATTCAGAATGTACAAAATACATACATTATGTATTTATTGCCTACTGAGAAGGCAGTCCAAAGCTGATGACTGTTAGCAGGGAATGAATTCACCCAAAGGCCCAAGTAAATGCTATTCAATGTATGAGTCTGTACATGTATCAAATGAGGGGAATTTTCTACAAGAAAGTGGGTTTGAAGACTCCATGCTAAGTGCCAGGCATTCAGCCCCAAAACTAGTCTCCATTGGGCTGATGGCAGGAATCTTGACGTCATGCAGGTCCATTGCAATGTACTCTTGCCCTGGTTGCCAGTAAATCAATATACTAGACCTGCATGTAAAACAACATATTTTGCTTTGAAATAACTTGCTCTCTCATTAGGAATATGGTTTGTACAAACATGCCACTAATAGTGTCTAAAAAACTGCCATTTAGGAAGAAGAGTTTGATGGTTTTTCCTTCTGTTGTCCTTTTACCCATTTAACTACCTACATCAGGGGTCGGCAACCTTTAAGAAGTGGTGTGCCAAGTCTTCATTTATTTACTGTAATACATTTTACATTTACAGAGGCTGGCGGATGGACCCGGCCGGGACCCCGGCTGGCAGGGGCCGGCAGACAGAACTGCAGTGGGCAGAGCAACTCAGCCCACTGCCAGTCTGGGGTTCTGTCCATTGGCCCCTGCCTGCCGGGGTCCCGGCTGCCGGCCCCGCTCAGCCAGCTACCGGCCCAGGGTTCTGTCCATCCAGGCCGGCAGTGGGCTGAGTGGGACCGGCAGCCGGGACCCCGGCTGGCAGCAGAGTGCCACTAAAAATCAGCATGCGTGCCGCAGGTTCCCAACCCCTGACCTACATCTCGAGTGTTTCATAATATTACAAAGAGAGATACTAACTTCAGAAGCTGGATAATTATTTTTAGTTTTTCATTTGATCAAAAACTTAAAAAAAATTCCAAAAGATTTATACTTTTTCTTTGAGACATGACTACTTTTCCAAGTAGATTATTCTTACCATCAACTAGAATTTATTTATAAAAGCCTATACTTTCACACAGCACCCAATTTACATATTCGTCATTTTACCCTAGTGACTTTTTCCAAGAGTCTTCTTTCCATAGTTGCAAAGAGTCCTGTGGCAACATATAGACTAACAGACGAATTGGAGCATGAGCTTTCGTGGGTGAATACCGACTTCGTCGTATGCATCCAAAGTGGGTATTCACCCACGAAAGCTCATGCCCCAATACGTCTGTTAGTCTATAAGGTGCCACAGGATTCTTTGCTGCTTTTACAGATCCAGACTAACATGGCTACCCCTCTGATACTTTCCATAGTTGTTATTAAAGGCTGTAATTCATAACAAAAGATTTACCATAAAAAAAACCCCCAACAAATGGTCTAATGCACTATTCTGCATCCAAAAGTCGACACTGTAGGATGCCTCAAAGGAAGATAAATGCCACACACCTTTCCTACCCCTTCCTTTAGTCCAGGGGTGGGCAAACTAAGGCCCGCTTGACCCCTCCGCCTGGACATCACTCCCCAGTCCCCAACTCACAATTCCCTTGATGAGCACCATCTTCCAGCACGCAGAGCCACACTGCGCTGTTTCCGGTATCGGAATCCTGCCCTTACATGGCAACCCCCCAGATGCAGCAGTTAACCCAATCCCCTCCCCGTCTTCTATTGCCCCACCTTTGAGAGCCTCGAAACTGCCTAGGGGCCGCACCTGTCCCAGCTAGGGTGCCTCCACCAATAGCAGTGCCTGGTACAGCCACCTTGGTGCCACTGCCGGCATGGCCCCTAAGAGTCCCCCATACTGCCCCGGTAGAGGCCCTCCCTCCCGCGCCACACCCCTGAGTCCTCCCTCTCCCCACTTGGGTAACATCCCTTATAGAGCTCCCCCATGCTACATCCCACAGAGTCCCCCTCTCCCACCAGGAATTCATGGCCCGCCATATAATTTCCATACCCAGATGAGGCCCTCAAGCCAAAAAGTTTGCCTACCCTTGCTTTAGTCAGTGATAAATTCCATGGAACTAGCATCCATGAAGTTATAGGGGAGGGACTGAGGAATCTGAGTTCCTAAACAAGATAAAGAGAGAAGGCAACACCCTGACAAGCAGACAAACGTATACAGTACATTTGGCTTAAAAAATGTTCATATGCTGTTCCTGAAAGCACTGATACTATGATGGTGCTAGACTCAAATGTGCAGTATGAAGGAGGAACAAGTGCGTGTGTGTGAGTGAGTGAATGAGAGAGAAAGGAGTTTGCTGGAAGATCTGAGGGAGGGTATATTCCAGGGGTGGCCAACTTGAGCCTGAGAAGGAGCCAGAATTTACCAATGTACATTGCCAAAGAGCCACAGTAATATGTCAGCAGCCCCTCATCAGCTCCCCGCCTCCCGCCCGCAGTGGCTCCCGCCCGCCGGCAGCCCCGCCAATCAGCACCTCCCTCTCCCTTCCCATGCCTCCCGCCTGCCACAATCAGCTGTTTCACGGCATGCAGGAGACTCTTGGGTGGTGGAGATGGGGAAGGGGGAGGAGCGAGGGCATGGCAGGCTCTGGGGAAGGGGCAGGAGCGGAGTGGAGTCAGGACCTGGGGCAGAGCCAGGGGTTGAGCAGTGATCACCACTGGCACATTGGAAAGTCAGCACCTGTAGCTCCAGCCCCGAGGTTGGCACTTATACAAGGAGCTGCATATTAACTTCTGAAGAGCCGCATTTTCCTAAATAAATTCTCAAGGGATTTGGTGCACGAGCAGTCTGCTCTTCAGAAATGTCTTTTATGAAAGTCAGGGATAAAAGTGATTCAACAGTACCCTGAAATGGAAAACTTTTAAGGTTGGGCAATCATCCCAAACTTCTTTCAGTTTGGTGATAGAGTTTTGAAGGTATTCCTGAGCTCCCATTCCAGCAATGCCCTGTCCTCCTGAACTGGGGCATGACCCAACTCTCACTGGTGTCAAGTAGCTGAGTGTCAGCAGTTGCTAATAAATGTTGAGGGTTTTTTTTATGAAGTATATAAGTGTATAAAATTGATCTGTTCCCGTCAAATATATTTAGAAATCAAACCTTTATATTTCAAGTTTTTCTGCAAAAATCTAAAACCATGTACGTGTCACATTGCTCCAGTATGTATGTCTTGACAAAGAATTCTCAGGTTTCATTTTTCTTTATCTCAGACATCATTATCCATTTTTCAGAAAATTAGTGTTTTGCCCCAGGTTACTTGTTAACTGCTTCACTGTTATCTCTTTGAATTTCTTACAAATTACTTAACCTGATTTTTACCCTTATGTTGGCACTTTCTAAAACAGTAGTAAAATAAATACTTAGAAGGATGTAAATACGGCCCAAGCCTATCAAAGTCTGAAAAGTTCAATGAACTACAAATTGATTGTCAGTTTTTAAAATTGCACAGCATTGTCAAAGTGCTACCAACAAACTACTAGTTAACACTTATTGTGTAGACTATTTAATGTACCATTTTTACCACACAGCACAAACTAATTTAGTTTAGACTAACAGACGTTTTGCAGCATGAGCTTTCGTGGGTGAATACCCACTTCTTCGGATGCAAGAAGTGGGTATTCACCCACGAAAGCTCATGCTGCAAAACGTCTGTTAGTCTATAAGGTGCCACAGGATTCTTTGCTGCTTCTACAGAACCAGACTAACACGGCTACCCCTCTGATAATTTAGTTTAGATACTGCACACAGACCCCTGCCCAAAGAACTGACTTACGGGCACCACACTCTGCTAACTACCTATTTAAGCTGTACACTTTGTCTGATGATAATGGCCTGACAGTTACAGTCCATTAAGAGATTTTCCCTGTTACAAAAACAGTTTTAACATTACTATACTTTCAGTAGCTTACTCCAGCTTCAGTTTCTATGCACTTGACTTTTCCAGCCAATACATCCTGAAAGAAGGGAGGATAGAAAAGCAAGCACTGATCAATATCCATTGCTCTTATTTCATGTCATTGTCACACACTATCTTTTGGAACACTATACCTTGTGGAATAATTGCCTTGTGCTGTTTTCTGGCAAGGCATCAGGGTAAAAACAGCAAAGTCTAGGTGTACCTGTGGTAAACTTATCTAACTCTCTGCCATATCCTGACTCCTGCCCATTCTCTACTTTGTTCTCCCTCATTCCCTTCCCCACTGTTCTACTCCTGTTTAAAGTGATAAGACAATCTGGGGTTTGTCTAGGCCACAGTTCAAATGTGGATGCCTAAACTTAGGCTCCGAAATCTGTATTTAGGCTCTTAAATAAATGTCTTGATTTTTCACCCACCCTAGCATGCTGAGCACTAACTCCCCAGTGTGGACGCTGCGTGCGCCAACTAAAATGTACCTAGTTTGCGTTCATTTTAGTCCTCTTTCAAACAGAACTAAGTTAAAGTTAAGTTCCTAAATCTGTATTTATGCTGTTAAATAAGCACTGAATTGGATTTAGGCTCCTAAATGTCTCAATCACTTTTGAAACTGAGAGTCTCCTAAATCAGTTAGGCATTGAAATGCTGAGCATAGCAACACCAAAATCTCCCAAGTCCCAATTCTGCACCTCAACCACAAGATCAGCTTTCTTCTGCTAACCACAATAGTATTCTGCAATCATACTATCCACAAGACAAAAGAAATGACGTGTGAACAGCACAGAGCAAATAATACTGGCTATGTTAGCCACTGCAAAGTTTTCAATTTTGGGGGAAACAGCCTACAACATATGGTTACAGTGGGACTCCTACTGCTCTGAAATATTATTAATACTATGAAATTTACTCTCTCTAATTCTGGTCAAAATGGTGACCATCGAGCCGACAATGTTAATGGGAAAAACATAAAATATCAATTCAAATTATGAATTTGTATTACTGATTTAATTTATGTATGGCTATCACTACAGTTATGTTTATAAAAATCCCAATAATTAACACTACTGGAAGACAGACGTCCTAACCTAAATAGGATTTAACCAAAATTATTTATTTTAAAAAATGTGTTAATTGGAAGTTCAAGTTAATCTGAAATCAACTGTAAAAGCGTATGTACTTTCTATTAGTGAGCAGAATTATGCATAAACATATGATCAGAATATTAATTTTAAACACATTGATAGAAAATAGCTTTTAGTGCCAGTGTTACTGTTGCTGTATCAACATACATCTGTTTAAGTGTCTTAACTGCACAGCTTGTAAAAATTTATAAAACAACAAGTAAAATGTTTCCTGCTACTACTGACTGTATAAAAAGAATTGCATTAACACTTACTGTAACACATGGGAAATCTCCTTCTCAACGTGAGAACTACTAAACAATGAGATATATGAATGGTTTTCCTGGCCCTTATTTAGCGACTCACCTTTTTTACATGGCTTTGGTGGCACAACAGGACCAGGCTCTATATTATCATAAAAGTTGCTCATGGCTTTCGGATCAAAGTTACCTGGTAAGAGGGATAGAAACAATACCAAGAAAGGATATGAGAGAGTATATGTACAAGTAATACCTTTTTATATGATGCATGTTTACAGCTTATTACATCTTCCATATCTTTCTGACTCAGATCATATTATCCCATTGCAGCATTTACTTGGCAGGCACACGACTACACTGAAGAAACTGTAGCAGACTTACCACATCTCTGAAATTCTGCCACTCTTCAGAACTAAGTTTATCAATAAAAGCTGCAGTATTCCACAGACAGCAGTGATAACTAATAATGGTTTAAATAAGCCAAATAATGTCTAAGAGAAAAAGGAGATAATGTTTCACCCCATCGATCTTATTTCCTATGAGGATGCCAATCGTTTAAGGAACTATACGCCTAAACTGAGATCCCCTTGACCATATGGAAATAGAATCAAAATAATTGGCCCTAAAAATGGTACTGTTTTGTTAGGGGTGCCATACTAAAGTTCTAATTAACTTTTTTAAAAAACAAATTAATAATAGCTGCTCCAAACTGCTTCTAAAAACCATGTTCTCTAGAAGTTCAACTTTCAGTGCTGTATAAAGAAGCTCTCTCCTCTGTAGTGTTTTAATTTTTCCTCTGATATTTTCAGCTAGTCTCCTAAATTTTCAGTTTACTTGCTCAAGATTAGTTACACTGTCTCTCTTCCTCTGCTTTGTCTCATTTCAAAAGGTGAAGCTCTTAATAAATTGGTAGAGGAATGTAGCGCAAACCTACTGTAGCTGCAGATGCAGGAGAGAAAGGGTTATAAATAGGAGCTGCTTCTAGATCGTTGGTTAGAAAAGCAGATTAAAATCAGTTTGGATTTAAATGAAGATTAGCACTCATTTCTGAGCAGTTCTCTCTGTTCATACCCTTCTGGGTATGAATCCCATGGTGTTTCTGTTCTTCATTTTCATGTATCCTGTGCAGTTTCACTGGTCTTTCACATTTCCTATATTCTCAGTTGGACCTGGCACACAGGTTTAATTTTGTGGTTAGCAGTGATTGTGTATATGCCTAAATAGTGAATTTGACACCCGTCGATCCCATTTCAGTGTCAGTGTTCTAATATGTAATTTATTTTAAATATGCTCTTTTATAAAATGGGATCACAGTCCCCACAGAGAATGAGTTGTCTGTATACCATGGGAATCTGTTTTTCAGTTTGCTCTGAATGTTTTGCAAGTTGTGTCCTTTGCTAGAGGACATTCTCATTCCATATTCTTCTAGTCTCTCTTTTGGGGGGGGGGGGGTGGCAAGTTCCTATGGATCAGGTTTGAAACATCTAGATAATTTTTTTTTTAAAAGGGGGGGGGGGCGGAAGAAGATAAGATTCTGTTTGCTCTGCATGGACATTCAGGATCTCATGGCATTTTCTGTAAGAATTACCACTGGATCTCCTAATATCCTTCCTAAAATTTCATCTCTGGCAGATGGGCTGGATGAATTTCAGTAGTACTGGGTAAAACCTCCTGCTATGAATTGACCACCTTCAGCTCCCTAAGAAGGAGCTCACCAATCCAGAAACTACTCAGCAACTTGCAGGATCAAGCATATCTGAGTCATGTTCTATTTCTTTTAAATGGACTGATGCGAAGTCATTTGGGTATTCTTACCAGTGTTTACATTTGAGAGGTAGTTTATTTGCTCAGGACACAAGCGTTTTGTTTTAGTCATCTGAAAGCTTTTCTCTCTATGTTTATTTCATGTTATGTTCTATTTCAACCTTGTACTGGATCAGAGGTTTTCCCTGCATGTCTCCGGTTTTGCTTTGTTTTCATAGGGCAGCTTCTATTTGGACAGCAAAGTCTATTTCTGTGTTTTGGATTGCTTCATAGATAACTGAAAATGCAATTTCTTTTTCAGGACAGAGTTTCTAGGGTGAAGGCCCCAGAGATTTACAATTTAACTGTTTTTGTAATACATTTACCACAAATTTCCTTAGGAGTTTTTGAAAGTATCTTTTAATTAGAATTATTTGTATTTGCTGGATTCTTGGTTTTAAACCATGTTGAGCTGCATCACTTTCAGGGTCCTTGGTGCTAGTTCTTCTAATTCTTATAGACCTCATTTTCCATTTTTTTCTCTAACTTCAATAGTTTGCCAAGCAAAAGAACATGTTGTTAAGATACATTGTTTAGTTGATATTACTTTCTTCTTTCTTGTCCTAGCATAGAAATGAGAAGATTTATACCAGACTTTTTAGACTATAATCACTATGGTCTTTTTATCTTGTATGGCTGGGTCCATATGTCTTCAAAATACAGATATGGCAAGTGTGTTCTCAGTTTGAAAGTGGCAGATGTGACACAGCAAGAGCACACGTAGCAATTTATTTACTACACTTTATTTAGTGTCACAATAAGTCACAGCAAAGAGATATGTTTGCAGCAACAACAAATATATCAAACTCAAGAACTTGAGTATGGAACCATTATCAAGGTATGCCCATTTTTAGATTCAACTATCTTGACAAAATCCTTTCAAATTGCTATTTATAAGTAATTACTTAATTTAATTTGGGCCCACTTTTATTGAGAATGTTATTAACAAAAACCACCCCATCCAACCAGCTTAAAACTGACAAAGAAAAAAAGACAGGTTGTGTCTTTCATTCTGAAGTAATGACTTGATATCAGTAAAACCCAGTTTTGATAAAAAAGGAAAAGAAAAAGCCAAAGATCTACTCATATTTAAACACACATCACATTAAAACTTATGTTTTACAAAAACAATCAAGTCTATACCTCTAGATTGAAGGAGGTCAACTTCTTTCAGAGTACAGTCAACATTTATCTGGAGCTGTCTATTCAGGCTTCTCAATCTGGTCATTTCCTCAGGCTAGTAAGAAAGGACCCAAAATAGCAATTGTAGGAAAGTCAGCATCAACTCTAATGTAGATATAACAATGTTATTTGTCTCATATGTTAACAGTTCCTATTAACAATGTTACCGGGGGCAGGGTTGCCAATGATGGGTAAGTGCAGCTGAAAAAAAATATCCATAGCGAATGTCAACATGATTTCAAGGGAAATGGTTAAAGATATTTTTAAAATGAGTTCTTCGTTAGGCATTTTGGCGATAAATGTATACACAGTTTTAATACTTACCAGGAAGAAAATTGCGCTCGGCTTTTAAAATTATCAAGTTACAAAACCTATGATGGCAGTTACAGTACTCCTATACCCTTAGACCAGATGCATATTGCCTTGAGAATCTTTGAAAGGTGAATGACCAAATTTTGTTGTCATTTGAACTGGTCTAACTCCTGAAAAATCAGTGCAGTTGTTACCCAAAATTTGACATTCCTGTATGTACCCCAGAATTTGACAGTACTGCAGTCAGCAATTTTGTTTGTTCAATCACTGCCAGCTGAAAATCTAACATCACATAATTAGGAAAATCTTAGGCCCTAAGAAGCAAGGCCAAATAATTGCATGTTTTCAGTTTTGCTATCAAAATAATAAGTATAAAATAAATAATTTTATTTGGACAGCCATCCTTGGTCTTAAGTGCCTCTAACATCTTTGACATGTACATTTTATTGTTATAACTAAAAATGTTTTTTTAATAAAAAATAAGTAGGTTTTCTAAAATTAGGGGTTGTTATGGTGACCCACTGAAAGTCACTATAAATTTGTGTTTTGTTTAAAGTTGGCTACAAAAAATTAGGTGAAAAAATTTGCTTTGGAGCAGTCCAAAGAAGTTTTCTTTGGGCAAGAATCTGGCAGTCAAACAAAAGAGGGGACCCCCTAAAGCTAATCCTTCAATACCATTTCTTAACTTCAAGTAAATATAAATGTTTTTAAATGCTCTAGACGACTGCAACAGCATATGTATGTATCTGAACTTAAAATCTAATAAAAATAGTTTTAAATAAAAGCACTCTTGCTTGCATCAATCATTTATCCAACATATAAAGATAAACTCCCATTAATTTATTCCTAATACCACCTAAAAAAAACAACAGTAAAGTTACCACTCCTTTAGGTTCCAAAAACCCTGAGCAATAGTTACTCCAGGTTTTTATCCTTATACACTGAAAGCAGCATCTGACCTCTAGTTTATGTTAATATTAGCAGCTGCAAATCAGGAATTACATTTCCCTCCCACCTCAAGATGACATGCGTTACACCAAAACTTTTAGCCCAACATTTCTCAACTGTACAATGCTGCATAGAACGGATAGTGGGAAGTAAGGGATCAACTGATCATTCCTGACATTTGCACATATTAATGAAAGTAGGTGTCATGATACATATGGGCCTGTCTATACCAGAAAAACTACTCATTACTAACAGCAGGGATTAACAATGATTACAGCTAAACTGAGGAGCGTAACTCCCATTTAACACACTTGAGAATACCCGGGTGTGACCATTCAAGTGAAGCCCTAAGTGCTCTCAGAGCTACCACACCAGAGGTTAAGAAGTGGGAGGTCTAAGAGGTACAGATATATTCCAAGCAGTGACAGTAGCCTGGCATACTGAAGCTCCTTTTCAAAAATCTGTCCTACATGCATAACCAAACTGTCCATGCCAAATCTTCGGTATAAAATCTAGACTTCCTCATTAATCTTCTCCTGGGCACTCACAGCATATTTGAAAGCAGTCATAATTCTGGGGTACAGAAAAGCAAACACATATAGGCTTCACTGTGTGCACAACAAAGTTTCTGAAAGCGTAGCCCATGTGTGTTTCTTAAAATACCAAATAGCTGTTTATTTCAAAGGAAGAACTGATCTTGCAGACAAACCACAAAGCGAAGAGCAAAAATCACTTGCCAATTCAAAGTGTTTAATCTCCAAAACATCTCATTACATACTGTACTTTGTAAGCTGCTTGCATGAACAATAATTGAACAAGGGAGCTTCAAAAAAACTGATGTTTACAAATACAAGTTTCTTACTGTTGGGATTGAGGTTGTACAGCTTACTCTTCTAAGTCGCCTCTGCATAAGATTGTGCTCCATGCTATTAACTTCAGTTTTCAGCCGCTCAAGTTCCTCTTTCTCAAGCTTCAGTTCTTTTGCTAACCTCTCCATCCTTGCTCGCTGATGTAATAGCAAGGCTAGAGTAGTATAGAGAATAAACAGTCAATATAAAGCACTTAATTAAAAAACGGAACTCTTAATGTGTGTGTAATATACACAAGTGACCTTTCCAAAATAATAGGTGAGCATAAACATGCAGCCACATATCAGTGTAAAGATGCTTCATGCCAACTGAATTATAGTTTAGGACAGTAAATTCTTCCAGAATAAAAATAATGTTTTAGACAGTAATTTGAAGTTCATATTACCATTATGGTCACTGCTTCTTTTTTTGTATTTGGTCTTTCTCCACTCAAAAATACAAAGGCACCTGTACAAGGAGAGAGCTTCTCAGGATGAAATAGCAACCTAATTATACTACTACTGCACTGTCAAGAATAAATACCAGAGGCAAGAATTAGAGTCTGAAAGACTGCACCAGAACATGACCTCACAGCTGCTGTTTAATAGCGTCATCTGATTTCTCAGAAAGCCTCACGTATTAGTCAAGAGCCAACCATGTATTGATTTTTGCAGTTCTATTAGAGACTATACAACAAAGTTTATAAAAATTGCTGTTGCCCTTTGGAACGGTAGCAGGTTTAATATCCAGTATTATAAATTCACCAATGCTCACAGGCAAAACTAACGAGCAAGGAGAATCCTTTATTAAAGGAAGATAGACATAAATTAGTTAAAAGAATCCTCACTTAAAGACCTTCAGGACTTTTAATTCTATAGTTAAAGTTGAGCCATTCCTTCTAAACCTCTTTCAGTCATTAATAACGTCCTCAAAAACTTATGCCTTCGGGATGAAATTTGTCTTGTTCAGTCTCAAGCTAACAAGACCTTTGCTGTTATGGGTTCCTGAGGCAGTTGGTGAGCAGGTAAAGATAATCCGACTAGCTAGGAATAAATATTCCATCTTCTCTGACAGAGACTAGACAGGATCTTCCTCAATATTTTACTTTGATGTCAAACAGGAGTAGTTAATACAGGTCACTGGTCTGAGGTTTCGCACTTTATGATCTACCAATGCTCAAAGAAGAGGAAAGATCCTTCTTGACAAGGGCAATTGAGCAGGGAGGGAAAAGATTTACGGCTGGTATTCAGATGGGTAGACTGTCTAAGTAATGGGTTTGCCAGCAGGTTATTCCTGTTTCACTGTGAAATAAACAGAAAAAAGGAATGCACAAGGACATACCACAGAAGCCTGTAAAAGTGCTATTACATGCGAAGCACCTGCAGTCTCTCCCCTTCCTGACCTCCATTCAATGCAAACAGAAATTAAAAATGTTAAACAAAATACTGTATGAAAAATACATCTATATACTAATTGAAAGAAAGGAAAAAACTCCACAGATGGAGCTCAGAGCAGTCATGACAGATCCTACAGAGGCAGGAGAGAAAACAGAGAGGAAGAGCCAGGAGCATGAAAATATGGTATTTTTGTTGGCTGCCACTTTTCTACCTGAAGCAGAAACGCTAAACTTGGATTTTGTATGGACCCTCGCATTTCAGAAGCTAGTAGCAATACAGGGATTGAAAACAGGATATCTTATTAAATAATATTAAAGCAACAAAACCAGCAACAACCTTTCATAAAAACGTGTCTCAGTCAACAGAAGAGTTTGAAAGATCATAATTACAATATTAATTTTAAAAAATTCACAATGGTAATGATACATGGCTCACCAATTCCTGGCTTTATATGCTCATTCATCATCCAGTTTATACCTGACATATACAATGCCCTCCCATATGTGCTGCATCTTATTAGGCTATATCATCATGCAATATAACATATCACACTAAAACACTGATTTTTTTTCTTTATATATTTCTGTAACTTTTTCACCATGGTAGAGACTTATAAAAAAAATCATACAAATTAATTTCCTAAATTAGCAAAAATCTGAAGATTTTAAGTATATTTCTCTTTAAATCTCAGTTGTGCTACATAAGTGTGTAATGTAAGTTTGCAGAGGCTAAATATTATTGCTGTTGATATTTATATTGCAGTAGCACACAAAGCCACTATTGAAGCTCCAACATATAGGAAGATACAGTTCTCTGCCCCAACGAGCACGCAAACCTAAGAAACTCAACTGTCCAAATGAAGGAAACTAAGGCCTGGTCTACACTGTGGGGGGCGGGGAATGGGGGGAGAGAGATCGATCTAAGATATGCAACTTCAGCTACGAGAATAGTGTAGCTGAAGTATACGTATCTTAGATTAAAATTACTTACTGCGCGTGCTTGCGGCGCTGGATAGACAGCCACGGACTTTGCTTCTGCCTCTCGCACTGCTGGAGTTCAGCAGTCGACATGAGAGCGATCAGAGATCAATTTATCGCGTCTACGCTACACGCGATAAATTGATCCCTGATAGATCGATCACTACTCGCCGGTCCGGCGGGTAATGTAGACGTACCCTAACTACCAAAGAAAAAATAAAATAGTATCTCGGGGAAAAAACTGTGTGAAAAAAAAAAAACTGAGCATCAAATAAAACCTTACTTAGCAATCTGACATGCGTCTGACAAAGTGGGTATTCACCCACGAAAGCTCATGCTCCAATACGTCTGTTAGTCTATAAGGTGCCACAGGACTCTTTGCTGCTTTTACAGATCCAGACTAACATGGCTACCCCTCTGATATTTAGCAAGTAATTCTGCAATCCAGAACCCATTTTTTGTCTTACTCACATGAAATCAGTTATATTTTTCCTATACAATTCAGTTTATCTGTGGAACAGTGGTTACTCTGACAGTTATTAAAGGTTGTTTGGAACCGCTGAAGGGCACACCCTGAGAGAGTGTATGGCCCCGGCAGGTAGGGCCAGGTTGGCAACACTGCCTAGGGTAAATACTAACTGGCTCCACCTCACTCCTACTGTTCTCTACCATTCACAAAGTTTATTCCTGCCTGCTTTCAGTCCAGGAATCAGCAGGGGATGCTGTGTGCACAGAATGGAAACAATCTGGTACAGAGCAATTCCATGTTAAGAGGTTAAAGATAGCTCTGAGGCGACAGGGGAAATGAGGGCCCAAATACCGCAGGGCAAAGTTAGAGAGGTGAAATAACGTGAAATAGGAATAAAATGAAGTGAAAAGACAGGATAGGAGGAGAAGAAAGGCAGATAATCTCATCTCATTAGAAATCTAAGTATGAAGTAGACGCTTTGAATAATTGCTGCTAATTAGCATTATGACAACTATAGCTGACTGGCTTGAATGTTTGCAGACTAAATTTCCTCTGTGCAAGTGAGCTCAAGTATGTATATCCACCAGGTTGCAAAAGCTGGAACTCTGAAGAAAGCACTTTTCTGCTCAAATGTTTGGGTAGTTTTCACCCAATTCTCTTTTACTTAAGTTGTAATTACTTAGTACACCTCTACCTCGATAGAACGCTGTCCTCGGGAGCCAAAAAATCTTACTGCATTATAGGTGAAACTGCATTATATCGAACTTGCTTTGATCTGCTGGAGTGTGCAGCCCCCCACCCCCCGAGCGCTGCTTTACTGCGTTATATCCGAATTCGTGTTATATCGGGTCGCATTCTATCGGGGTAGAGGTGTATTTGATATTAGGGCTCTCTCAAAGTATTGCCTGCCCCTATCATAAAAACACAAACTGCCAAACACCCTTCGTCTTTGCAGCCAAATCCTGCTGAAAAACCATTTCTGCCATGTCAGTTTTGATAAAACAACATTTTTTAAAAGCTTAAAATAACTGAATTATTCTACATTTAATCAAGATGTGGATTCGGCTTACTGTGCAACCTTAATATTTTATCCCCGACCGCTCTCTTTCCTTTCCTCATTTTTGTTTATTACCCTGTCTGGCTTGTTTGGTTTTGTCTTGGTACAATGTTTTTGGTTTTGTGTAGCAACTAAAATAATTTTGTTTATTAAACAAATAAATATTTCTGTTATAATTTATTCAAATGTATTTTATTCAAAAGGACAAGTAGTAATGGGCTTAATCTGCAGCAAGGGAGATTTGGGTTAGATACGAAGAAAAACTTCTAACTATAAGGGTATTTAAACTCTGGCTTCCAAGGGAGGTTGTGGAATCCCCATCACCGGAGATTTTTAAGAATAGGTTGACAAACACCTGTCAGTGATAATCTACGTTTCTTGGTCCTGCCTCAGTGCAGGGTGCTGGATTTGATGGCCTCTTGAGGTCCCTTCCAGCTCCACATTTCTATGAGTCTATGAAAATTATCTGATCTGTATTTAAATATTTGTGTCAAACTTCAACACAACTTTGTAAATGAACTATACAGAAAAGCATTTGCCTTTGTTAGTTTTAAAATACACAACCTTTCAGTTTCTTCAAATGTCATCTTGTTCTCTTATGGGACAAGATGATTTGTAGGGCTATTTATAATAAATGATTAGAATTTGCCACTCTCTCATCAATTCATATTTTCCATGTTATATTTTAAAAACTTCTAGTACATCAAAATCTCTCGGATCACACAGGCCAAAAGTCATCTATGTTTTTCTGAATAGGTTCAATTTAATTTAATTTAATTTTTTAAAATAACAGTTGACAGTTCAAGAAGTTTACCTTGAGTATAAGCGTAATCATCTGATCCAGAACTGGAACTCCTCTGGTATTTATGGATTCCTTTTTCTCCTCCAGATCCTGGTATTACTGAAATGGGCTGAATAGGTTCTGGTGCTGCAGAACGCTCCTCTTGGTCCACTAAATTTAAAAGATTCTCAGTCTGCGCTCGACCTACTGTGATTTTAAATACTGTTGAGTTTGGCTGAGATACCATTACCCGGGGAGACTGTGTTAGTGCACCAGTTGGTTGTGTGTAGGTAATATATAATGGATTAAATGGTGGTTTTGGTTGACCTGACATACCTCTTGAAGGAGAGCCTGAAGATGGAGTAGTGGCTGCATACAGCGGGTGCTGGTTTCGTTGAGATGGTTGATTATTTATTGGTGAAGGACTTCTATTCATTGCCGTCCCAGGTCTTTGTGGTGGCTCAACTGTAATTTCTATCTTGTTCATAGAACCTTTGGATAAGCTAGGTCCATAAGGGACATAAGATACTGAGTGACCACCCTGTTTTTGATAACTTTGGGGTGCTTGTTGATATGGATGGGATGGAAGAGTTGAAGGACTAGGAGGCATAAACACATGTGAACTCTGATGACCTAATTGGGTAGGCTGTACCTGATGCTGAGGAGAGCCAAAAGGAGAAGGACACTGAGATGCAGGTGGTGATTGATAAGCTGGCTGAGGGATCTGGGGCTGTTTAGGAGAATACTGTGAAGGTTGGTAGTTCTGTTGATGTGGATAAACAGGTAGCGGGCGTGGAGTATAATGTGGAACTGGGCCTTGTGGAGAAGAATGCCACTGTGCATTCTGAGGAGTCTGTCGTCCTGAAGAACTTTGAGACGTCTGCCTAATATATATAGAACCAGGAGTCCCATAAAGATTGCTTGACATCTGTGGAAGAATTTGTAAAGCTCTGGGTACTGTTTGTCCAGAGGGGAGGTTTTGCGATAATGTAACAGTAATAGGATTTGTATTGTACCGAGGTATGTGCATATATGAAGGAGGATGAGGGCCTTGCATAGCAGATGTGTTCATTCCTGGTGGTATGGAAGATGGTTGCGGAGGAGGAGTAGCTGCATTTCTATTCTGATCATTCATGAAAAATGGATTGTAATTAGAAGAAGCTGCCACAACAGCTGGAGCAGAGTGTGGTTCTTGAACTAAGCATATCAGCTGTTTACCTGCTGTGCACTGTGGCTCAATATGTCCATCGCTTGAGCTATGTACCAGTGTACGACCACCATTAAGTTGAGCTCCTTCCCCTGCATGGTAGCTGGTATGGGGATGAATACCCAGGTTAATGTGCAAAAGGCGATTCCTGTTCATTCTGCTGTCATCGGGGCTATGGTACTCCATATATAAGTATTTGCTGCTCTCCTGTGCAAGGACTCGACAACATGCTTCAAGGTTGTTGTTGTTCTAGAAGTAAGAATTGACACCAATTATCTTCAAATTACATTAGTAACGCCAATCAGTATATTCAACTGAAGCTCCAGTTAAGCCTAGCTTGAACACATTTTAGGGATAACACTTCACAGTAGCCGGCATACCTGACTCCTGAAATAAATTAAAGATAATCCCTGTTAGACCATGCTATATAAGAAGTATGTGGCTCATGTTACTTACAGAGAAATCTTATGATAACATTAGCTACTGAGTGACCCACATAAAATGTAGCAAGTCCAAGTTAGGGGAAATAGAATTTGGTAATGGTTATAGCTTTGGCATTCATTCCTGACAAGTTTCTGTTTCTTTAGAAAAGGATGTATGTATATTTAACACTATTTCACATGAGATAATACTACACAATAGAATTATTTCACAGTTTGAAATATTGTTTTGAACACTTCAGAGTTTCAAAGTGGTTTAGCATATTACAGCCATCCAATCTCCATGGTTACTGAATTTGCAATCCAAATACTCATCTTGTTTAACTTTGGTTTGCTCTTCCCATTAGCTGCAATTTAAAATAAACCTCAGCGTTAAAAATTTTATAGTAAAAGTGTGTTCATAGTTCAAATGTATTCTGTCTAACCTTCCTTGCAAAAGGCCTCCCCTGATTTCTGTCCTTTACCCCTTAGCCTAATCCACTTCAATTTACTCTTTTGATCACCTTCCTCTTTCTAGAAAATAGCTTCAATGTAGTAAACAGCCACAAATACTCACCAGGACTGAGATGTTAAATACAATATACAGAGACTTGGAAGTATTTTCTAAACCGAGTTTAAAAACTACTTACGAATAGTCTGAAAATGGTGCATATTAATATTTTACTATCAGTAATGCAGATTGAAATCTGTCTTTTGTGAAGACTGTATTTTAAAAGATAAACTACCAATATTCTCTGTCAAATTTAAAAAATGAAATCTGAGACATTTTGCCCAAATTATTAACTCTTACTGGTCTGGCTATCAAGTAAACTAGAATATACAATAAATCCTACACTGGTCAACTCATAAATATATAATTTAGAATCTTTAAAATGTTTGGAAATTAATAGCCATTTTCCAGGACTCCTTATATTCTGACATTGCTTTCAACTATTATATTTTCTTTAAAATAAATAAAAAAATCATGCTGAAAAAGCTCGTGCAGCCCTCAGAGGAATGAAGAATCCAAACCCCTTCAAATTTCAGGAGGGGTACAGTTAGGACTGCACACCTTGGACCTGAATCTATGCAAAGTTTTGGTTCTGAGTCAAAAACAAAAGGGGCTTTCCCCCCCACTTTAGTTATGGCCAAAGTGTTATGACAACAGCTATTCTAATGATATTTTGGCCCAAGATAATAGGAAACACATTAGAAAGTCACTCAAGATTATAATGGATTGTGGAAATATTGTGATTGCTACTATTTTTCACAGAAATCTTTTTTTCCACATTTTTAGAACAAAATCCAGACAAAAACTGTGATTCAGCCTCAAATCCAAACCCTAATCTAATCGGTACCTTTAGTCACATTTGACTATTTCTAACCATATACATTTTACAAAATTGATCCCAAGATGGGTATTTTCTACAGCATACTATAGATCTCAATAGGTCAAAAATAAATTAGTTATCAGGCACAAGTAAATGTATAGATTCATCAAGATCTCCTCTGCCACTGATGCTACTTTTTTGAACGACTCTCCAGCACTGAGGAATCAATGCTAATTAGTAAGGTGTTTCACTTGTTTGCTTAAGAGCAATCAATGTAGTCTCGTTATGATGCTTACTGTCATATATATATTGTATGACAGTAAGCATCATAACGAGACTACATTGATATATATATCAATAGACTTATGAGTTACAATTAGCTCTCCTACTTAGGTGATCTGCGAATGGTCTAGACAAAGTCATCTTTATTCTAGCACTATATTTCGGATGACCTCAATAACCAGAATAAGAAGGATGTACATATATTCTCAGCTAAAGATCTACTTCTCTCTCATCTTTGGCCCTGTGAAGTCCAGCCCAGTTCACATCTTTGGCTCTGACACATCCCACCATGCACCATTCTCCTAACACCAATTTCTGCGTCTGTATTTTGCTGGATAACAGAGCTGTCCTAAGTGGCAGGTAGTACAGAATTAAAGCAGGGTCCCCGTGTTCCAGCCCCATAATTAGAGAGGGCACCAATGCAATCGAGAGCAGTATCAGACACCAGGGAGCACAGGCAATTGCTGCCAGCCAGCCACCCACCTACTATCTAAGCAGAATGCAGTGAAGAGTCCATGGCGTCCTCAGGTCACATAACGTGACAGACACGAGGGGGAAAGATGGTAGCTAGGAGATGTCCCATGGAACACACTATCACCTGAGACTTATATACACCTCTACCCCAATATAACACGACCAGATATAACACGAATTCGGCTATAATGCGGTAAAGCAGCACTCCGGGGGGGGGGGGGGGGAACTGCACGCTCCGGCGTATCAAAGCAAGTTCGATATAACACGGTTTCACCTATAACACGGTAAGATTTTTTGGCTCCCAAGGATAGTGTTATATCAGGGTAGAAGTGTAGTTTTAAATATTTGGAATATGTGGTGTGATGACAGGTCAGCCAATAACTATTGGTTCGTTTGCCTTTTTAATTCACATATTGCATAGCCTTGGGCCAGGTCTACATTACAGCCTTATGCTGGCACAACTGTTACTATGCTATTGTATTCTGCAGCAGCATACCTGGAGCATGCACTGAGACACCACCCCTTCTGGAATCTCAGGGAAACGTTGCCGGAGGTCATGGAGTACCTGCACATCAAGCTGCTGACTGCCCTGCGCCATGCCAGACTGATGTTGTTGTGGGATTCTCAAGAATGGAAGTCAAGAAGTCTTCCAGTGGATATGATCCTCTGATGCTTCAGGCATTTTCTATTAAGAAGAACAGACAATGATGATCATTTATTAAATACATCCTAATTCATCCAAAGTAAAAGTGAAACTAACTTCCTTCATTCGGTCGAGGGAGAAGTTTGTGCATAGATGACCTGAACTGTTTTCTAGATTCACAGACTGAAAGGGGTGTGGAATAAACCCAGGAGTTGAGTCATGAATTTCTAATCCCAGATGTGCAGTAGACTCCCCCTCTGATTTCAGTATGCCTCAGTTCCCCAGTTGATAAAAATGGGATTAATATTAATTTACTTCTCAAAGACATTTTGAATAGTTAAAAGTTTGTGGTATTTGAGGATATGATGTACTATACAAGGGTTCGTTCATTATTTTAGTAATAGAGCTATGTTCTAACAGTGACAGAGTAAAAGTCCAGGTGGTGCAATTACCAGTAGTATTTTAAATTATGTATTTTAGCTAATAATTACATCTCCCCAACTCCCACAGTGCACAAACACCACCTTTAAATATATACCACTAACTAAAATTAGACAGCAGCTGCGGACATCAGGTAACAGATTTTACAGCTCAGGTTGACAACTTTCTAACACAGTATCTGTTTAGACACTTCAGTAGTTCAGGCATAATATGTACCCTACCTTAAAATTGCTCAAAATACAGAGCAATGTTCTCTGGATTTAATCTCTTTCCTTCTCATATCATCCACTAATTAGAAAATTAGAAAGAACAAAAAAAATACAGCCACCATTTTTGTGACATATACCGGAAAATAATTCTTGCTGACTCAAGCAATTAGCCAACATCCAATCTTGCACACCAGGAAACAAAGCCATGTCTGTTTCTATTCCATTATATTAAAATAAAAAAAAATTCAAAATAGGTACAGTCAGCAGGAAAAGAATATTTTCAAGCCTTCAAGACGTGAGCATCCATTCAAGATACCATTGGGGAAAGAAGAGTGACCAAGTGAATTTAGGATTACAGTAAGTATGTATCTTGGGTATTCATAAAACATTTATCACCTTCATATTTAAATACAGAGAGAAAAGTGTCTACTTTTGTGTAAGGATTCTTTTATCTAGTAATATTATAACAAATAGCATTTGAACCAGAATAAGAGTTTACAGAGGGGACACATACATTTTGAGTAAACATGGTTTGCCCATTAAGACTCATCGACACAATACTAGCCTGAAGTATTGTAGCTGAAGTCAAAATACCAAGCCAAGGATGCCTTCTACAATTCTGGCCAGAAAGTAACTCTAGTAATATTAAGTATTTGCAATAGCTAAACTTCAACATACTTTACAAACATTAACTAATCCTCAAAACCTTCTTGTGAGGAAGTTAATATTATCCTCATCTGACAGGTGTGGAAAGGAGACAAAGATGTTCTATAGCCTGGGTTGCTGACTTCATTCTTTGTTCAGAGTAAGATTATGCACTTTCCAGCACAACAAAATAATTCTGTATGTTTCCAGATTTCATTATGAAACTATCATACTTTAGGGTGGACAGAATCTTGCATGTGCTTTACAAGCCAGATTTGTAGACAATTTTTCCCACACTTTTAGCCTTGACACTGTAAGCATGGCATTAAGAATGTTAAAAACCATCTAGATGGGGATCTTAATTGAAAGTAAATTGCATGAGAATTTGCTACCCACCTTACCAAAGGATTCTCAAGACTGAATTAAGCTTCTCCCCATGCCCCTCAAAATTTCAATACTTCAATATAGCCACTTAAGCAAGAGACTATAAATTGAATCTTACACTTTATATTGCACATCACATTTTGGCAGCTATAAAGTGTTTATAAAATAATTACTTCAGTGGTAGCATTATTCACTCAAACTGTTTGATGCTGATTGTATTGGTATATCTGATTTTGAAGCATGTACTTTTCAACAGAAAATGAGCACTTCAAAACACATTCTGCGAAACACTGCCACACAAATGCCAGTGTCATTCCACAGTGAAAAGCTTAGTTGAACTGTGCAGAAATAAACAGACTAAATATTCTATTTTATTACTTATATTTGTACTGCATAAAAAATATTTAAATGCATTTCAGCAATGCTGTACTGCTGAGATAATAGATTCTTCCCAAGCATTCTGAATGGTCTCAACAACAACTAGTTTCTTGTACTATGCAATGGTCTTCCTGGTTGCATTATATGGCTGTAACATTTGGTATGATTTAATTAACATGTCTGATCGAAGGTGTGGAGAAAGTGCAGAAGTATTATTTATCCCTTCACATAACACAAGAACCAGGGGTCACCCAATGAAATTAATAGGCAGTAGGTTTAAAGCAAACATAAGGAAGTACTTCACACAGCACAGCCTGTGGAACTCATTGCCAGGTAATGTTGAGAAGCCCAAAAATGCAGCTGGGTTCAAAAAAGAAATAGAAAACCTCATGGAGGATAGGTCCATCAATGGCTATTAGCCAAGATGGTCAGGGACACAATCCCATGCTCTGGGTGTCCCTAAATCTCTGACTGCCAGAAGCTGGGACTGGATGACGAGGAGATGGATCATTCAATAAGTTAGCCTGTTCTGTTCATTCCCTCTGAGGCATCTGGTGACAGCCACTGTTGGAAAACAGAATACTGGGATAGATGGACCACTGGTCTGACCCAGTATGGCCATTCTTATATTCTTATGACTACTTTATGTGGAAACTGCCACTTTTGGCAACATACCCAGACCTGAATAAAAAAAAAAAATATGAAAAGGCATAAACATCTTTTCATGAACGGATGAGCCCTTCATAGTTAGACTACAGAGACTAACACATTAAACCAACTACAGAGAAAGGAACTGTGACAGCTGAAATGCTTTAACATATAGTTTTAAATTAAAATTGCATCAGGTTAACTTGGTATAAAATGTTTGAGTGACAATGTCAAACTGTTTAAACTGAGATTTAACATATATTCTGGCCTATCCACATTTTGTTTAGACAAGGTTTGTCCTGGTCCATATGGAATGGCCAACGGCCCTGTCTGTGAAGAGTTATCCTCAATATAGAACCATAGTTCCTAGGCAGGGTTTAAACCTAGCTGTGTTCAAACTGGGTTATAAACACTGTTCATTGGGCTCTGAATAGATAACTAAACTATGTTTAAAAACAGGTTTAAAACTATGCTCTAGTTCAGTTAGAAACTTATGCTAGAAATTTTTAACCCAGTTCAGCTAACGCTGAAGACATCCAGTGATCACTAGAGTTGACCTGACAAGAGAAATGTTTACCACCATCTCATCTAGGCAAACAGTAGACAAAATGGTAAAAACAGCTGTGACTGATTGCACTAGCACTTCCATCAGTCCTAGTGCAACAGTGGGACAATTTTCTGATACTCTCAGGGCAGAAACAGACTAGCAGCCAAACCGTGATATAACCCAATTTAACTGTTTTTAAGCCACACTTAAATTCAGTTGTTAAACATGGTTAAACTTTGCACAGACTTGGTCAAGTGCGTTAAAACTGAATTAAACTGAACTGCTTAAAAAAAGCCATGTTTACACTAGTTCAAAAAACTAAGTTTGAGACCAAGTGCAAATAAATCCTTAGTTTAAGGACACTGTGACGGGTTGGATCACAGAAACCCTCTTGGGAGCTGCCACCCGATGTACCAAGACTACCTCTACTCCTGCTTTCCCTGTCAGCTCGGGAATCCAGCACCCTGTCTTGCTAAGCCAGACACTCCCATCTGCTTCAACCAAGACCCAGGGTCTGAATTACCTGCCCCAAAGCTGCAGGTTTACCTGAAGGCAGCTAACAGAAGTGTTCCTGTCTTTAACACTCAGATGCCCAACTCCCAATGGGGTCTAAACCCAAATAAATCCGTTTTACCCTGTATAAAACTTATACAAGGTAAACTCATAAATTGTTCGCCCTCTATAACACTGATAGCGAGATATGCACAGTTGTTTGCTCCCCCAGGTATTAATACACACTGAGTAATTAATAAGTAAAAAGCGATTTTATTAAATACAGAAAGTAGGATTTAAGTAGTTCCAAGTAGTAACAGACAGTACAAAGTAAGTCACCAAGCAAAATAAAATGCACAAATCTATGTCTAATCAAACTGAACACAGATAATCTCACCCTCAGAGATGTTTCAGTAAGTTTTTTCCTCCGACTGGACACCTTCCAGGCCTGGGCACAATTCTTTCCCCTAGTACAGCTCTTGTTCCAGCTCAGATGGTAGCTAGGGGATTCTTCATGATGGCTACTCTCCTCTGTTCTGTTGCACCCATTTATATATCTTTTACATAAGGCGGGAATCCTTTGTCCCTCTGGGTTTCTACCCCGCCACTGGAAAAGCACCAGGTTAAAGATGGATGCCAGTTCACGTGACATGATCATGTCACTGTAAGACCCCAGGCCTTCATTCCTCCCAGCCTGACTCTCAGAAAGGCTTGCTTGCAAACAGAGCCACCCAGTTAATTGTCCTGGTCGATGGGAGTTATTAAGATTCCAAACCACCATTAATGGCCCACACTTTGCATAATTACAATAGGCCCTCAGAGTATTATTTCATATTTCTAGTTTCAGACAAAAGAGTGACACCTTTATACAAATAGGATGACCACACTCAGTAGACAATAAGCCTTATAATGATACCTTACAAGAGACCTTTTGCATGAAGCATATTCCAGTTACATTATATTCATCCATTAGCATATTTTTATAAAATCATATAGACTGCAACGTCACAGACACTAATATGCAAGTTCTTCTATAGGAACATACAGAATCAGAGGAGGGATCCATTAAGTCCACTATCCTGTATGCGACACTACCCAGAACCGCCCCCCCCCAAAAGCTTCTTCTTAACCTCCAATAGGTAAAGGGGTTGGTTTGTGCCCCTGAAGCTTAACTGCTTAGACTCTTTCCAAAATCTTGGTGTCTATTATATTTATTTTTTAATATTTAATTCTGGATAGTCTTCTCATCCATTTAAATGGATAATTCTTTTTTGTATGATGCAAAGCTCTGGCCTCTCACTCCTCACCTCGCCCCAGGTACTCTGTTCTGTCAGGCCTTTTCTACACTATTTTTTCCCCCTTTCTTTTAGTCTCTAACCACTGTTAGGATGCTTCATTATTTGGAGAGTTCCATCACTGAAATTAATATCCATTAAAGCAGAAACATCATCAAGTCAAAGGTTTGTTCTTCTGCCACATTTGATGTATACTATTAGTGAAAGCCACCTCTCACATTCCACACTACTTGTTTGGATCAATAAGACAAGCTTAAGAGGTGAAATGTCTTTAAAATCATCATGATATGATGTGTAAGCAATATAGTCTGCCATAAAGGCAATGTACAGAGCTCAGTTGCTGGATACGGAGTTCAATTCTTTAGTAATGCCACAGTAACTCTATGCCCTTTTGACTTCAAAAGAGTAGAGAGAACGTTGTCTGAACCACTTTCTTCAAAGGTCAAGAGAAAGTGCTCATTGACGGGCAGTAGCTAGTTGGGAAGGGATCCTCTAAAAGTCTCCAAATCTGATCTCCAATTATCTCTATATGACAACCACCACTTACCATGCTTCAGGAAAAAGAGTAGCATAACTCCCAGAAAAGAGGAACTGACTACAATCAAGCTTTGTTTCCATTAAATTCCTCCTTCCTCACAGATTAATACAGTGGTAGGGTTCCACTGTCATAAAAGAGTGAAATTAAAACCCCTCTGTAAGATAGAGGGACGTTATCTGAAATCTAGAAAGATGATTTAAGCATATTTATTAACAAAAGTTTATGCATCTTTTCTGGCTTTGTTTTCATTTTCTTTATTCTCTCCCCCTTCCTGCTTTAGTTCTCCTGAGCTACATTTACTTTCGTTTCCTCTTTTTCTGTCTTCATTCTTTTTCTTTAAAAACTTTAAAAAAAACAAAAACAAAAAAAAAAACCCAGTCTCAGTTGAAGTAGGTTCTTCCTTTATCTCCGTTTATTTAGTATTTCTGCCCTACTTTTCTCCTTTTGGTTATCTTTTCTAATAATTTTTGCTCCCCTATATTGTTCACTTCTTGCTCCTCATTCCTCTGTTTTACAAAGGTCTTCTCTGCCTGCTCCCTTCCCCTCCAGTTCTGCATCTCTCTCCATCTTCATTCTTTGGACTCTTTCATTTCCTTCCTCAGGATCCCAGATTCCATTTCCTTCCTCCGAGTCCTCCTTTCTCTCAATCCACTCGCAGCAGTATCATGGCACCATCCACTCATTCATTTCCAATTGTCAAAGATCTCTTACATTTTATTACGATTAATGGGATCCCTGGCTCTATCCACATATGGAAATAACAGTAGGCCACTGTGTTACCACAAAATTGGGGACCAAAAGAAAAAGTAGTGGCTTGAGACTCATTTGGATCCTCCGATGCAACAGGCAATAATGGAAGTCTGGCTTACCCTGCTGGTAAAGTTGGGGGGAAAGGGGCATAGTAATCATGCAAAGCAGTATCTCTACATTGAGGCAAAGGTACCACAAGCCAGCCTTTTCATCTCTTCAGATATAAATTAGGAGAAGAAAAAGGTGGAAGGGAGAAGAGTGGAGATCAACAACCAAACACATCAGATATGTTCTGTAAAGTTTCTGTAATCAACTGATTCCAAATGTGTTTCCTGAAGGTGCCACAAGGTATGCTAAATTTACTCTGTTAGCAGAGACATCAAAAAGTTATGGTACTCAGCAATAAAAATGATGATTTGTTAGTTCAAAATTCTTTAATCAAATTTGAAATTTAAGCATTCCTTCAGAATACAGGAAGCTCGAAAGTTACTGAGTTTAATTTAAAATGGCAACAACTGCTGCAAGGATGAATTATGTTTAGTGCATTTTTTTTATTATTCAAATATGAATTCAGTAAAATTGTCACTGTAAGAGACATTTCTGTGGAATTCTTGTGTTACTGTTCAGCAATGTCAGTTTGGTCATATTGCCGAGTGCTACTTGTGATTTAAAATGTGTTAATTTTACCATATACTGTATATCTGCAGGATGTTTTGTTTAAATTGTAGGATTTTGGAGGGGGAGGGGCTAAATCAGTTTTTCCCCATTGCAGTCCAAATCTGAACGTTTTTATGTATTTATAGGTAAGGATACTTAGCTGTTGTCAATGAATCAAACAATTTCAATAAAAAAACAAAAACAGATTTCATAGAGCCCTATATACAAGAAATTATGGATAGTCACTGATATTATGCTTTAAAGTCTGTGACCAAACAGGGAAAAGCAGGTTCTCTCCTAGACAGGAGAAAAAGTAGCTGTAGCAGGGTGGTTACCCCACTCCTGCCCTGAAGGCCTTAAAACAGCCCTGGCTGAGGGCTGTGGCAGGGGAAAAGCTGGGCTGATTGGGAAGCGGCCGCAGCTGGGCCACGTGCCAATCAGGCCCCAGCTGGCCTGTATAAAAAGGCTGGAAGCCAGGAGCTCAGAAGTCTCTCCCTCTACAGCTAGAGAGATGGACCTGGCTGCAGGGACCTGAGCAGACTACCTGAGTGGAACAAGGCTGAGGAAAGGCAGAGGAGCTGGGGAGGCTCCAGCCTGGAAAGCCCTAGGCTGCAGGCCTGGTAAGGCCAATTAGGTACTGGGTTGCAGGGTGCAGCCCACGGGTAGCCAGAGGCAGCAGGTCCAAACCCCTTTGCCTGTGATGAGTGGCTTATACTGCAGTCTGCCCCAGTGAACAGGGGCTAGATAGAGACTGGGCAGTAGCCAAGACTGAGGCAAAGTGGGGATAGTGGGTGGGGGTTCCCCTGGGAGGGGGAGACCCAGACTGTGGGGATACTGCCAGAGGGCAGCACCCCAGACAACAGGGCACTGGGTCCGGGAGAGACACGGGGGCCAAGTATCCCTCCCGGACCCGGTGCCCTGTTGTCTGGTAGCAGGACACCGGCCTGAATAGGGCGCTCCAATGGCTGGCGAGCTAATTCCCGGAGACGACCAGCAGGAGGCGCCACAGGGGTGAGTCTGCACACGCTTACAGCAGCTCTCTACCTGTCTTCAATGTAAATTAAGCAGCAGGGAATCAAAACAGTAGAAGCCCCCTTTCCATATGAATCAGCAGGGGGGTGGGAAGTCAACAGGAAGGGAGGACAGCAGGGTTAATGAACTTTGGGAGAGATAAGCAGAAACGAAAAGCCTTGTGGGAGTCAAAAGGCCAGGGCTCTTGGAATCACAGAACATTGCATCCTTCATCCAAGGAGGCTGAAGTCTCTGGGCACTGAATAAAAGTGAGAAATCTTCTTAGACAAAGATTGTAACTTGCTGAAATTAAGTTTTAATCTCAGAAATGTATTTTTACTTTTGTTTGTTTGTAACCATCTCTCTCTTTACTCAATGTACTTGGTATCATTTAAACCTATGACTTCAATAAAACTTGTTTTATTTTTACAATAAACCAATTCAATGCTGTGAATGAAATAGAGTGTTCTTCACAATCTAAATTAATGAGCTGCAGCATATTGTCTCTTTAAAGGAGCAATGAACTTAAGGGTCTGTAAATTTTCAGGGAGAGGGTTAAACACGGCAAGGCAGGCAATTCTGGGGAAATTCAGGACTCTGTGTGTGTGTGTGGGGGGGGGGGGGGTTGGAGTTACACTGCAAAAAAACAAAACCAAAAAACAAACAAAAAAACCTAAGTAATAGAAGCCAGAGTGTGACCTGTATGCTTGTAGGTTGGATGTTGGTGTCAGGGTTGTCCGCCACAGCAGTACAGCACTGAAGGCACTCAGAATTGCAGGACAGGCAGTGTCAACCCCTTTTTGGCCTGGGTTGAACCCCAAGGCATCAAAAACTCCTTTGAAGCCCTAACCAAATTCTGATGATGTACAAAAAGTAAAAGAGAATTCCACTCAACCTCTCTTAGCTGCATTGGCTCTGCAGGACTAAAAAAGAAAAAAAGAAATGGTAAATGTGCATTTTTACCAGTAAGTAAACAGATATAACTCAATACATACAGGGAGAAAAATCTGATGTCTAAGATGTTGCTATTTTTATACCGTATCTTTACAGATCAAAAGTGACATTGATTTTAGTTGCACTTTAAGACTTATTTGGAAGTGAATTAAGCTACCCCCTTCCATAATTTTTTCTGCTCTCTACTGTATTAAATGCAAGATGTAGACACATTCAAGATGTACCATATGTAAATTTGCAAAATGCTGATGAAAACGAACAATCAAGGATTACTGCTATAAATGATGTTAAGACAGAATAGATAATATTTATTGCATACGGAAATAGCTAACTACTCCAACAGTCTTTTATACACAACACACTGCTGCAATGTTAGTCCTTAACTGTTTGTATGTTTCCATATCTCAGTCTGCCTACTCACAACTCAGTTAACCCTGTGTAGAGATCAATGACTGGCAGCAGCATGTGATGGATATGCAAATTTTGGGTGATATTTATTCCACTGTTCCAAGTTCTTTATTCTTCCTGAAAAAACACAGAAATCTATCTGAATCATACAGAAAAGTACCAAATACTAATCCCTTACCTGAAAAACAAAGAAAATGCACAAAGGAAAGCCTAAATGCCTGTTGTTGAGGAATGGGAAATATTTTAATAATGAATGAGAAGATTGAGATCAATGGAGCAGAAATGAAAATGTATGTTTAAGCAGGTAACATTGTTTTACATCTGATTCTATTAATCCAGAGCTATATAGCAGTCCTTCTGCCAAAAAATGATACCTTGTCGAAAGAGGAGATATTGTCCAAAAAGAAGCAGCAATTCTGTAAGTAAAACAAGATCACAATCAAGTCACCAAGCTATTAGCCATTAAGACCTCTCTCTCCTTTGTATCTGATCTACAATACGGATTCATTTTTATCAATTCATTTGTTTTTTCATTACCTAACCTATGATGAAGTTGCAACCATATCAATCTGAATGGTGTTCAAAATCAAGCTCATTGATGCTGAGCTGGCTGGACAGCCAATTTTTCACCATTTTGAAACAATGAATTGTGAGAACTTAATCTACAAACAAATGTAGGGTGGAAATCTGGATCTTCAATTTTAAATCCTAAAAGGCATACAATTAGGATTATGTTCCATGAGCAATATTTCAGCCTTCTCGTGATATGGGTTCAACCTGTGTCTCTGGATCAGTCATGATGCCTAGTAAAGATCCCATACCTTCTCAAATAATTTTCCAATTTGTCCTTACGTCAGGGGTTCTCAAACTGGGGGTCACAAGGTTATTACATGGGGGGTCATGAGCGGTCAGCCTCCACCCCAAACCCTGCTTTGCCTCCAGGATTTATAACGGTGTTAAATATATAGACAAGTGTTTTTAATTTATAAGGGGGTTGCACTCAGAGGCTTGCTATGTGAAAGGGGTCACCCGTACAATAGTTTGAGAACCAGTGCCTTACGTGTTTCCATTAATTTATTTTGTGTGTGGAAATCAGGTTTGGAGACTGAGTCAGCAATGTCAGTCTCTAGCTAGTAAACCCCTCCAAAGCCTCCTTTAACTACTTTTGTAAATTTATAGCCTTTCTGTGGAGCAGTTATGAAAAAATGCGCTATATTTTTGAGTGCTCACATATCAGAAGCTTAGAATAACTGAACTTCAGATGTTTTCCTCTACTTCCACTTTAGTTTCATCACATGAAAAAATGGAACAGACCTCCTTCCTGTGCTTTCCTCAGCATTCCTAGACGTTGTCTTTTGCAATACGGCTAGTGTTCTGCTTTCTTTTCAAATGTAAAATTAATAGCATTAAGTAGGATTTTATTCTTCCCTTTACAGATACTTGTAACCAATATCTGGTCATTTCTCATGTTCAACCAATCTTCTTGCCCTAGTATCTAATACAATTATTTTTGTTCTTCCTTTGATTTTCTCCATTTCTTCTAATAGTGTACCTGAAAAGAATGCATCAAGAGTGAAGTGCTTTGGTCATTTTAAAAAACTGTTCATTTTGTGCTATATCAAAGACAATATTAGCATAAAAGAAAGCTGCAACTCTTTCTCTCAAGTTCATGTCTTTGTTCTCTAGCAGTTTAAAAGCTGCTCAGAGGCCTGGAACAAAGACTTAAATGATCACTGCAGCTACATTTTAATGATGGATCAAACTTGTCACCAGTCTGTTCTTCCCTTCAATAAGTTTTATTCAGTGGCACATTAGACCATGAAGAATTCAAAGAAATTATTTTCTGTACTCTTCAGAGGAGTATTTTTTTTTTTAACCCTGACCATATTTACTTTGCACTTCAGTTCATCCAATTGCTTGTGGAGTCAGAAAAAAAATCATATATTGTCTTAGGCAATTACCTTAGGTAATTACATATATTTATATTAATTAGCAGCTTTCAAATTTCCTACATTAGAATGGAATAGCAAATTCTAGTGACTTCTCATGTTTTCAAATGCCCTGGTTACCTCTAGAATTGTCTAGGTTCCAATAAACCAAGTCCTCTGCCCTCAATCAAAAAGATATCACTTCACTCAGTACTCACACTGCTCTGCCTAATTAGTGGTCTCCAAGTTCCCCTTTCCCTCTATGTTTCTAGATAATTCTATAACTTGTTTCCTAATAAGCACCAGAACCTTGATGCGCTCATCAAATCTCCCTTCAACTTTTTAGAATAGCATAAATTTTTATTTATAGAAAAATTAGTTCTAAACTTCTCAAATAAAAAAGCTTTTCCAATATATCTTAATTTCATGTACATACTTCAGAATGATATAAAAAGAAAGCTATTTGTTTTAATTTAACAACTATGTGTGGGGTTTTTTTTCTGGAAATCGAACAAAAAATTATAGGCTTTTTCTTTTTTAAATGGACCTTGTAACTACTGAAATCATATCCAATTCTCTAAAGCTTAAAGGAGGCTCAGACAGACTGCTAGATCACATTCTCTTCATTAAAGCAGCAGCTAGGACAGTGCTTAGCATTTAGTAAAGAGTGTCACTCCATAATTATAGTGTAGAAAATGCAGATCATAGTCTCAAATATAGATTGAAAATAATCTGGAATCTATTTTAAATATCAAAGTAAGTAACAATTTGAGATCCTATAAAATGTATGTTACAGTAACAGTATTTAAAATAAACATCCCTTAATAAAATCCACCATTAAAAGACAAGAAGGCTTCTGAATGAAACCTATATTTAAGGATGAGTTCTTAACTGAAACCAAGTTTCTAAGCTGGACTTCACTCCTAAACTGAAACAAACTCCCAAGACTGGAGCAAGCTCCTGAGCTAAATTTAACTACCAGGCTGGAGACCAGTTTTTTAGTCCCTTAGCTCTACCCTATTGGTTTTTGCCAATCAGCCCTTTCCATACAATTTCAATGGGAAGCTGCAGCACTGCCACCTAACGGATGGTACTGTAAAAATTGTATAAATAGCAGCATTTACAAGCCCATTCCCATGACTCAAAACAGAATTCAACAACCAGCAACAAATACATTAAAGTTAATCCTTTCACTGATCTACTGTACCCTGGGTTTCCACATTCTGCAATTCAATTCTTCACTGGGAGATTTCCCCTTGATTTTGTAAGAGCTAGTCTACACTAGAAGTGCTACACTTGTGCAGCTGTGCCGCTGTAGCGCACCTGGTGAAGACGGGAGAGAGCTCTCCTGTCAGCATAATAAATCCATCCCCATGAGAGGCAGTAGCTATGTTGGCAGAAGACGCTCCTCCACCAACATAGCGCTGTCCACACCGGTGCTTTCGTCAGTGTTACTTGTGTGTCTCAGAGTTTTTTTTCACATCCCTAAGCAACGCAAGTTATACTGACAAAAGTGCTAGTGTAGACATCACCTTATTCATACTCCTGAGCAATGTAAGTTATACTAAAGTAAGTGGTAGCGTAGACCTGGCCTTAACTCAATGGTGGGCAACCGGCAGCCCGCAGGCCGCACACAGCCCATCAGGGTAATCCGCTGGTGGGCTGCGAGATGGTTTGTTTACATCAACTGTCTGCAGGCACGTCCGCCCACAGCTTTTGGTGGCCATGGTTCGCCGTTCCCAGACAATGGGAGCTGCAGGAAGTGGCAGACACTGAACTGAAAAATACTATTTCTTTTATCATTTTTACAGTGCAAATGTTTGTAATAAATAATATAAAGTGAGCACTGTACACTTTGTATTCTGTGTTGTAATAGAAATGAATATATTTGAAAATGTAGAAAAACATCAAAAATAAATAAATCCATTTAATAAATTTCAACTAGTATTCTATTGTTTAACAGTGCAATTAATCACAATTAATTGTTGAGTTAATCGCGAGTTAACTGTGATTAATCGACAGTCCTAAAAAAAGCAATTTCATCTTGATAACGAATTCTGACTGACTTATATGACAATGACCACCTTGCAATCTGTAATGCCCATTAAGCTTGCAGATCCTTAACTTAAATTAGTAATAAAGAAATTAATGTTATGATATTTCTTTGCTTTATGAGAAAACTGTAACCCTGAAGGATTTAGGAATCACCTATGAATGCAGGTACCGTCCTAAAATAATGTACTCTCAACCAAGAAGTCACCCAGTAGAACACTGTACATTCTTTTCTCAGAAACACCAAATGTAATCAGTTCTCTGATATTCCAGTGAAGCTGACGGGGAAAAACAATATACTTTTAGTGATCTTAAAGATGAAGCATAGACATTTAATCTTAGCACACATAATCTAAGCATATTTCTTGTAGTCTATGGAGCATAGGAAGTCTTCAGAAAAGGCTACTTTAAGTGTAAGTTTTTTCCAAGCAATATCTAAATTACTTTTACAGATCAGTTAAGAGGTCAGATTCAACAACTAATCTGAAACAATACTATTATTTAGGCAGTACAAAAACACAGTATTCCCAGAAACTGCCTACTGGCAAAGAAGTGGGTTGTTCAGAGGTTTGATTTACTAGAGTAAATAAATGGAAAAATATTCCATTGTACTAGGAAGGTTTGCTTATTATAGTGTAAACCAGTGGTTCTCAACTGGGGATCCACGAGCCCTTTCAGGGGGGCCACGGAGCCCCACAACTGAAACCCAGTGCCTCGAGCCCCAGCGCTGAAGCTGGGAGTGATGTGGGGCTGAAGCCGGTGGCCCCCCTCTGCCCGGAAGCCGGGAGCAGCACGTGGTTGAAGCTGGTGGCCCCCACCCCTCAGCCGGGAGCGGAGGCTAGTACCCCCTCAAGCCCCTGAAGCACTGTGGGGCTGAAGCCAGCAAACCTCCCCACCCAAGCCAGGAGCGGGGGGGGAGGGGGAGGGGGACTGAAGCCAGGATCCCCAGCGCTCCCACCCCACCCCCGAAGCTGGGAGCCACAGTGGGAGCCCCCCCGCCCAGTATCTAGCTACTCCCCTCCCTGCACCCTTAGTTACTCCCTTGCCTGCACCCTCCCTGCACTCTGAGCAGTTTTCAAACTTTTGGAACTGAGTCCCCTTTTTGAGTTACTTTTTTTTGGTTACAGCCCCCCACAACCCAGATAGGCTGAGTGGCCTCCTGAGTGAGTCAGGGGGTGGAGGTGGGGCTCCCTCCCTGGACCCTGCGGTGAGGAGCTGGCTCAAGCCCCGCCAGCTCTTGCCTCCCACCCCCAAATAGAAGTAAAATGATGCCTATGCTTAAGGGTCCCTCTTCTCCCCCGCTGGGCCCTGGCGTTTTTATAGGATGTTGAGGGGGCCTCAGCAAGAAAAAGGTTGAGAACCCCTGGTGTAAACCACACACACACCAGATATGCCTTGAGTGCTCAAACAGAGGTAGCTGATGATTTAACTTAATTTTAGAGCAGAGGTTGTCAAACATTCAGGACCCTCAGACCAGTATCCAGTTTATGGCCCCATTTCTATTATCATTTGTGGTTACAATCCAAAGTAGCACAGAAGTGGGGTCAGGGCAAGAAACTGGCTGTTTTTACATGAAGGCTGGTGAATGGGGAGACAAGCTTCTGCTGGCTGGGATCTGTTTTGAAGCCAGGTGTTAGGGGTGAGGAGATGAGGCAATACTGCCTAGCAGCTGAGCCAGATGTGTGGCTGCTGGAAAGAGATGGGAGTTAAGGGGAAAGAAGCTGTTCAACTCCTTCCCTAAGCTCTGCCAATGCCCAAATCATGCTCTGCTCCAGGAAAGTTCTGCTTAAAAAGATTAGGCACTGGCTGATCACTGTAGGCAGTGGGGGCAGCTGATTCCAAATATGTGATATTATACCCATAAAACTATCTCAGCTCCCTTGCTGCTTTGGTTACATACGTCTGAAAAATGGACTACCCTCCATAAACTGTATGCCAACAACAGAACATGAGAAGACAAGAAGGAAACTAGCTCAGAAGACAGAATTAGAAAGCACCGAATTTAAATACAAGAATATTACTATTTTTGGTTTGTGGCCTAACAGAGCAGAGCCCCAAAATGAGTAAGTTCTTTGTCAAATGTCTGGGCTATAATCCTAGGCGAAGATGTATAATTTCTTCTCACATCCCTCAATACTGCAGCAACTTTGTAAAGACAGTTTGTTACTGCTACGCATTTTACAGGGATTGTAGAAACAAGTGACCAGGAAGGAAAGGTTGCCAAGATATTAAACTTTTTATAAATAAGTACGACACCGAAGTGGCAACCTCATTCCACTCCATGAAATCTGAACATAGCTCAAGTTAAATTCTCTTTCATCAAGGATTAAGTAGGCCAAAAAAAGGGTCTTTAACATTTCATCCCAGTCATGTCTACTATCTATTCAGTAGTCATCTACACCCAATTATAGCCTTGTAAACATGACTGGCATGTGACCTGGCTGCAGATGTAATCATGTAATCTCACCTCTAATCCTTTGAACAGGCTCTGCAACCAAGACTGGCTCAACTTCAAACTTGCCTGCAGTGCAACTATTAATTAGGTAGACTGTTTAAGTGATCTGGCTCCAATGGCAATGGGAAAAAATATAAAGAAGTTTTGTATGTGACATTTTCATTTATTTAACCACTCTAATGATTACATTGGTGTAACCCTAACAAAAAATTGCTTTCTCCAAGACTTATGCCAGATAAGTCTCTTTACTCTCCCTACCAAAAGGTGAAGTCAACCACAAACTTATGGAACTGTGGTATCTATAAAAGTGTTTGCTGACTGAAATATCTTGAGACTCCAGCAACTGGATACAAACGATATGGTTTCATGTGTACACATGTAGCAGCTTTTCTGTCATACCTACCACCCCACCTAGTACCAGCAAGTAAGCGTATTCTGGGAAACAATGCCATATGACTGAGTATTTCTTTTCTCAGGGCTTGGCTACACTTGAGAGTTGCAGCGCTGGTGGAGGCTTTCCAGCGCTGCAACTTAGTAACTGTCCACACCTGCAAGGCACATCCAGCGCTGCAACTCCCTGGCTGCAGCGCTGGCTGTACACCTGGTCTGTTTGGGGTATAACGAGTGCAGCGCTGGTGCTACAGCGCTGCTCGTAAAGTGTGGCCACACACCAGCGCTGTTATTGGCCTCCAGGGTATTAGGAGATATCCCAGAATGCTTTTAACTAAATTACTCTCTTGTTTTGTTATGATGCCTCTCTTTGTTTTGTTGTGAACTAGGGGCTCCATGAGCTGCTTATCTAAAAAACAAACACAGCTCCTGTTTGCTGTGATCAATCTGTAACTGACTCTGAACAATCAATTGAGATAACCCACTACCTTGCTGTGAATGAGGCAGGCAGGGGGATGAGTGTTTGCTTGAGGAGAGAAACAGCGGGGGCGGGGAGGGGGAGAAAGGGAGTCAGTTGGAGAAGCTGCTTATCTGGTCTGCAGGCTGTTTGCAGTTAAGAGTAAATGAGGGGGCAGGGAGCTGATACACAGTGTTGGCTCCAAAAATCCACTCTCTCTCTCTCTCCCGCTCCCTGTCACACTCCACCCCACCCCCCTCTTTTGAAAAGCACGTTGCTGCCACTTGAACACTGGGATAGCTGCCCATAATGCATCACTCCCAACAGCGCTGCAAATGCTGCAAATGTGGCCACACTGCAGCGCTCGTAGCTGTGAGTGTGGCCACACACCAGTGCTTTCCCTACACAGCTGTACGAAGACAGCTGTAACTCCCAGCGCTGTACACCTCCAAGTGTAGCCAAGCCCTGCCCTAAATTATCCATCTAGGATTACAGGGAGGCTTACACAAAACTCCATCTCCTGCCTCAATGATCACAGTGACCAGTTGTTGTGGAGACATTCCTAGTACTGCAGGTTGCTACATCCTCCAGATTCTGGAGTTTGCTGCTTAACAGCTTGGAAGCAGACTGGGCAGAGACAGTTACACTATAAAGAACAGTCAGTTGTAACCTGAAAACAAGGTAGGGGAACACACAGAATTGTGTCCATTTAAAATGCCAAACTGAACCACAAAGAAAGCGGATTTTTGGCAAAACAGAGCTCAGCCCACTGCTGGGACAACACTGTAATGATCTAAACCAAGTGCAACTGGCCAAGACACCAAAATACAACCAGTCACTTTAGACTGTATGCGTGGCATTAGCAACTACCTTACAACTGAAATTCACTCAGATGAGAAAGACTGTCCTTCTGGACATGAGTTGTCATAGCACTTTGGAGACTAGCCAAGAATGCAGACCATCACTTGAAAGCTTTGGCATGGGAAAGACAATGAGAGAAATAGTACTGCAACAAAGTAAATGTTATTGATTCATCATTAAAGTTAGCAATGCCAATCAAGTAATTGTGGGCCGTGAATGATGTTAAGACTTCTTAAAGTATGCTGGGGCTACTGACGGAATTCACGTCCCAATTCTTTGTTCATTTCCCCTCTCAATCTGCAGAGCTCTACAACCATAAAATAAAGATGTGGTGGATCACAAAGGTGCTTCACTTGCTCGCCTGTCATGATTCAGGATACCAGAATATTAAATAATTAGATAATGTGCAGAAAAGAGTAGATAAGGGTGCCACTGCTGCAGTAAAACTAAGAAATGTGGTACTTCTATGCTAAATGCCTTGGGGACCTTAGCTTACATTCTGTTGCCTTGCAATACGAAGATTATGAGATGATAACAATTGGCAATTTAACTACAACCTCTCTAGTGCCAGAAAGGTGTTTGAGTGCATCCTGAGGGTCAATGTAGATGCCTATCGAAACAAAATCACATTGACCTGACATATGTTTCTACAGTCTTAGCTAAATCCTCCATAACATTTGTGAGAAGAGGGGAAAGCACAACCAAGAACACAAATTGGGATTTTCCCTTTTATCCTAGGCAAATGACTACAATTGTTGGACACACTGTCCAGGTATGCATGATGAGGGATGCCACGTGCCAGTATTTTGTTCATACTGACACTGCAGTAGCAGAGTGCAAAGAGGACACAGATCTCCACGTTCCTGTGCTTATGCTGCATGATCTTTTATTCCTTTGTAGTTTTAAAAAATATAGATTCATTTGCTGTTATTTAATGACTGCTGTATGTAATAAAAAGATTATGACTGAAAAGTGTTTTCATGGATTCTACGCAGACAAACCATACTATAAAATAAGGTTGTTTTTCTTCATTCAACAATGATAAACAAGTTTTTCAAAAACAGAGCAGATGTTGGAAATGGAAAAGAAAACTTAAAGCAAACATGTTGCTTACTTACAGCTGAGATCACATTCAGGGATAATTCTTGTTGTCCTCACAATACTCACAGAAAGCAGGACTGCACTTCTGAGACAGGCTCCTTTGTTTTAGAAGGAAATGAATCACTGCCACTGAACATATTCTGACACTGATGGGAGATGGGGCTGGATCACTGTTGGGTCCCCATCTGTGGTCTGGGAGCAAATGTGTTAGTGTGTTTATTGCACCACAAGAGACATTGCTTTAACCTATTGATTCCACATCCTCTAAGAGGCATCCATCTTTTCCTGCATCTTCCTTTTTTCAATCTCTTCCCAGACCTCTCTGTTCCTTTCATTTATGGCCTCCAGACCAGGAGAGCTGACGATGTCATTCTCATGATCCATCAAGATCTAAATGGGATCCACAATTATCTTCTTTTTATTCTTCTTCCTCTTCTGACACAGAACATTAAAATTCTCTGAAGCTGTCAAAGCGAATTTGCTACACACAGATTGTGCCTGGACAAGCATAACTTAAGAAGTGCTAGGAACAGATGCATACTCAGGTTGCCCAATACATTGGGATGCTGTTAAGGGAAAAAAGTTGGGAGCATTTCACTAACAATATAATATCAGATTCAAAACTGATACTCCTTTCTATGGGCCTTTTATCCCCTAATAAGAATCATGACCGTGGCATATGTCTGTCCCCTCAAAGACAACCATTTTACTTAGAGTTAACTGTATTTTTTTTATTTCATTGTTTTGAAGTAACAGAAGGAGGTTTAAAATCACCAATACTAGCCTTGCATCAAGCAAGGCCTTTAGATAATGGCATTTTAAATTTAATCATTTCAAATCTTCTAAATAAGTAAGATACTAACAAAATTTCCCCTTTGTTATTAATGAATGTTTCTGAGTACTTATGATCTCCCACCAGGCAATGAGGGATCCCCACCTCTACACTGTGGGACCAAAATTATGATAAAAAGATAAGCTTCATTGCAATTTGACAGCCCAGATAACCCATTTGGGTTCAGAAAGAACATGCATTGCCCATAACTCAGGTGCATAAACTTGAAGAGTGGTTGTCAGAAGATTTCTGCAAGGCCTCAAAAAGATGCAAGCTAGGACAAATTTCTACATCAACCGGATAGTGAAGGAATTAAGGACTCCTCAGCAACAATATACTACCATATAAACCAAATGTCAGAAGCCAGAAAGTTGTATGGCAATCTGGCATGAACTGGCATACTTGCTGGTACACACAACCTATAGCTATTGATTAAGCAATTCATGAAATGCTGGGAAAAAAAGAACCCCAAAGTTAACCAGGCATACTGTCAGCTTTGCCAGCTTTCATGACCACCACAATTTTGGCCCATTATATGCAATCGCACAGTGATACAGCATTTCAACTGTCACATTTTTGGAGAACAGAACAGGAGAGAACTCGCACATATAATGCTATGCAGTTTAGCAGAAGGTGTACTGAACTGCAAACCCACAGAACATGAGTTCTAGTCTGAGCTCTTCCACAGGCTACTGTTAATGTTTTTGTTCTTAACCACCCTTAAAATGAGCCGTGGTTTCATCCCTTAGGGGTGGGGAAGGGGACTATGCACTAATTTTATAGTAAGGTAAAGGAGCTTGCATAATGGCACTTCAGATGGTGGTGGGAGTAGAGAATACAGAACCCAAGTCTGTAAAATAATGAAGGCAACTCTTCCATTTTGCCAACAGTCTTTCAGAAGAAATGTTTCAAATTGGGTACTTTTGTAATCCACATTAACACAGTATAGCTCTTACAGCTATAAGGTTCATGACTCTGCTATTACTTCAATGCTAAGACATCTGGTGGTTTAGGTCAAGTGGTGTAGGTGCCTACTTTTACTTCTGGGGATCCCAGCTTCAGTCCCCCAAATTACACAAGCAGGGATGATGTATTACTCCTGAGGGAATTCTGCACCATTGTGCACACAGAGAATTCATGTGTCCCACAGATATTTTTATTTTCCACAGAAAATATATTCTGCCAGAGATGCTCTACAGTTACATCTTTCGCCCACCAGTGGCTGCTGTGATGCCAGAACAGAGGCAGCTGACTCATGGGCTGCATCAGTCAGCAGCCGATATGGAGAGAGCAGAGGCTGCATTCCTCACAGTACCCAGCCTGCAGGGCCAGGTGAGGCAGCACCAGATATGTGGGATGGAGGGAAAAGAGAGTGACTGCTGTGGGTGGTCACAGACTGGGGTTTAGAAGGGCTAGTGAGGGTAGATTGGAGTGGCAGCTGAATGAGTCGGGGTGCAGGGACACATGGGGACGAGGAGGGGTGGCTCAATGGGGGTGCTGGGACACATGTGGGCAGGGGCAGATGTGCCTGACTGATTGGGAGCTGCTAGGGGTCTGCCAAGGTTTTCATGGGTAGGCTTTCCTACTCCCTAACAATCCCTCCCCTCCCCAAAAACGTTCCATACTTCTCCCACCTATACCCAACCCTCCAGGTTCACTCCCAGGCTCCTTCCCAGCAATGACTTCCTTCTCCCTCAGCTCCTCCATTACCTTGACTCCCCGCAAGCCTTTGCATTGTTTCTGAGGGGTTCAGGAAATGCATTTCTGTATTGTAGTTTGAATGAATTATTACTCAAAGTTCTGTATTATTATGCCTAATAAGGAATCTACTTGTCAAAAAACATTTCCTGAATCTTTTTTGTTGTCTGTATTATTACAGACATACTTGTTGACAGGTATTTTGAAATAAATTACCAAAATAAATTAAAACTGGCATGATTATATTGTGTTATTTTGACAAATAATATATGCAGTCAATACTATCTCTATTAGCAGAACTGCTTACTATCTTAAGATGCTCAGATACTATGGTGATGGAGAACTTGTAAAAACCTATTATTTATAGGTTTATTATAATTGTTTTTATTTAAAACCTATATAGATATAGATAGAAAGTTTCATTTTTTCCCCACTACTGGAAGTTTAACCTAAATTAATATGTTGGCTTTGCCTGCCCTCTTATAGAGGTAGAAGACACTACTTGTTCCATGGCACCAGCAAAGCATAGCATTTCGGGGCCCAGAGACCAACTTACTTCCTCTGAAATTATTTGTGTAGCTCATCACAAAGAAAACACTAAAAACAACAGCAGTAAGTGAACAGATTAAGAGTCTCCTACTTCTGAAATGGACACCATGAAAATCCTTTCACTGAGATTATAAAATACAGAAAAATTGTCATTAACAAATGTTACTTACCATCCTTAGAAGTCTTATTATAGCAGATGACCCATCAAGCCTTTCCATTTTAATTTATCAAAAGTTTATATATAATCTCTGCCATATAACAACAATTCTGGATTTAAACTTGGCAATATTTCTGTCCAGAAACAATTAAACCAAATCCAAAAACCAAGAGTAGAATTAGCAGGTCAATTCTCTGACTGCACTGAGTATTACTATATAGCTAAATGTATTTCTATTTAATTAAAATTGCAGGTACAGATGACAATCATTAAATATGAAGGGATCTCAACACTACTGAGTAAAACACCAATCAGCACATTTTTATTAAGGAGGCAATCAACTCCTTGAAGATATCAACAGATCTGTGCTAGAGGAGCTGTTAATTCATACACATTTCAGTTTAGAATATCAATACAAGTGGGAGAATGGACATATCCCTAAGGAAATTTATAATACACAGGCAGGCAACATCCTCAATAGTAAGGCTGTCCAACACTTTCTATTGTAAGACCCTATTTTCAGATGCTTATCCTTTTGCCAAATTATTATGCTGAAATTTTCCATGCTGGGTGTCTGCCTCAGTCAACCTCACTTTTTTTTGGTAAGTTTCAGCTTAAAAAAAAAATCAGTCATATACAAGAACAAGATCAGGGAAAAAATAAGTTTTGCTCATGTTAAAAAAAAAATCGTAGTTGTTTCACTGAGAAACTCTATTGCCTCCAGGCTTTGGAGCAAGGGTTTGAAATTTGGTTGGGGTGGGGAGAGTGTGTCACCCTGGTCTTAGAGCTGCACCTTTTGTAGTCCCCATGAACGTCCAGCCAAATTTCACCAAGTTATGAGCCTCTTATAAATAAATAAATAAGTAAAATAAAATAAAATTCACAGCTTGCACATGCTCATTAGAGACTTGCCAGAGTTTGGAAGCTAAATTCTCTGAAGATCCCAGTTGCACTCCTCATGCTCCATCCCCTTAGAGCTGCCTTGTGCCAACTGGACTGCACATATGCCATTCCCACAGAGTGACTGAGCATGCTCCATACTAGCAACGCAAATGCTGAGCGAGTGTTTCTCTGCAATTGCTCCTCCTGGTTTCTGTAGTACTGGGCACAGGAATTAAGAGCTAAGACGGTCTCCTCTCCTTTCAATGCCTCTGCTTGCTGGCACCGAGACAGCACAGAAGAAAAGGAAAAAGCAACCACACCGGAATATGGAGCGCTGATGACAGTGGGAAGGGCTCAGGATCTGGTGGGAATGGTAAGGGTAAACAAGACCAAAAGGTGGTATAAGCAAGCATATGGGGGATTAGGGCCTAAACTGTGGAGAAGAAGGGAACTAGAGAGGAGCACAAGGAACAGAAGAATCTAACCACTAGAGCACATTCCTTTTCAGAACCTAGAATTGAATCAGAGTCTCTACATTCATCTGCTATGACAAAAAAGCTGTGTAACCCAAAATGTGCCCACATCTAGAACAATAGCCTATCAATGCTACCAGTTATTCAATTAGCTCAAAGTGGTAGAAGTCTATGCTGTGGATGTAAAGGCCCAAACCCTGAAGACGACCTAAATTGGGGTCAATGTAGTTCCACATCACAGAATTTCTGGGGGTTTTTAAAGGTTTTTTTTAAATTCAGAAATTATGTAAAAACATGTTAAAAGAATATTTAAAGTTGTAAAGTAAGCACTTAAAAGTTAGCAAATGCTAGAATTAAGGCTATGCAATTTTGATTTGACTCCCTTGTACAAGCATTATGATATAGCCGATTACCTGATCACATACTTCTTCCCCACAGGATCCTTGTGTCATTCAATGAATTGGCCATGTGATCTTTAGGTGGCACTCAGCCTTGAGTACTGGCCACCCCTGGCAGTACTGCTTTGGGGCACTCAGGGTGTCAGATGACAGTTTAGATTTGTTTATTTTTGTTGGCATGATTCGTGAGTTTTCATGCCCAAACGAAGGCGCTGAGATGCTGCCTGTCTAGACTGTTAGGCCACTGTTTCAGGTAAAATCTCCCCGCTCCCCCACCCCCAATTAAACACCCAGTCCCTGACCACTTGACAAACAGTACCGTTTATCTTCAGCAACGATACCTACTCTGAAACATGTTAAAACAATGATTTTAAAATCTTCTTGGCTGCCCTAACTACTCCCCCCTTTGGCTACCTACTCTTACTTTGGCCAACACTGGTGTAGATATGCATAACATGACTCTCTTATTCTTACATGTTTTGATGAGCAGGGAAATATTTACTAATGTTGGCATTTAAAGTATCATCACTGGCTAGTGAGTTAGCACCCAGCTATATAAGAGGGTGAGTTCATTGCTTCAGACTCTCCACAAACTCAGACATCACTGTAATTTGTGTCACAATTTTAAGATTTTATGTGCCATCATAACAGCTACAGACTTTCATTAAAACAGCAGAAAGAAAACACTGAAAAACCATGAAAGGATTGTCCTTTCATCCCTGGCTAGTACTTTGTTTCCCCACACAAGAGGGCAGGTATCACTGTGGGCAATACTACTTTAATAGGTCTTCAATATTAGCAGTATGTTAACAAGCTACTGAATTCAGCTAAATATTTTCTGTTCCTTATAGACTGCTGGAGAAATGTGAAAATATTGTTTGAGAGTTCCATAATCCAAAAGTCACTTGCAGAATTTAACCAAATGTAAACATTGTTAGTCCTCCCCAACATTAACCAGAAAGTGAAAAGGCTTTCCTAACTCAAAGTAGGGAGGTAGGTGAGGAGAGTGTTAAATTAATGAGGCTCATAACACCCACATGAAACTTTGTAGTTAAAGTCACAACCAAATCATCTGTAAATTTTCCACATTTACACATTTTGATTCTGACCCTATAAGCCCACCTGCATCAAATGGCGCCTCAATTAAATCAGCTAGTATGTGCAGGAGCTTGCACCACCAGGGGAGCTCTTCATTATTGTGAAAATATCCTACTTTTTCAATGTGATATATGCAAAAGTTAATCTCATTAAAAATATTTTAAAGATTCAGCTCAGAAAAATTAATGTAAAAACTAGGGCTGTCAATTAATTACAGTTAACACATGTGATTAACAAAAAAATAATCGCAATTAGAGAAATTAGTCATGATTAATCAGTGTTAATTGCACTGTTAAACAATAAAATACCAATTGAAATTTACTAAAATATGTTTGGATGTTTTTCTACATTTTCAAATATACTGATTTCAATTACAACACAATACAAAGTGTACAGTGCTCACTTTATATTATTTTTGATCATTTACACTGCAAATATTTGTAAACAAAGAAATACTGCAGTATTTTTCAATTCACCTCATACAAGTACTATAGTGCAATCTATCATGAAAATGCAACTTACAAATGTAGATTTTTGTTGTTATATAACTGCACTCAAAAACTTTAGTGCATCTGGCACATAAATATCTTGCGACGCTGGCTACAACAGTGCCTTGCGAATGCCTGTTCTCACTTTCAGATGACATCATAAACAAGAAGCAGGCAGCTTTATCTCCTGCAAATGTAAACAAACTTGTCTTAGCGATTGGCTGAACAAGAAGTAGGACTGAGTGGACTTGTAGGCTCTAAAGTTTCACATTGTTTTATTTTTGAATGCAGTTATTTTTTTGTTCCCAAATCTACATTTGTAAGTTCAACTTTCATGATAAAGAGATTACACTACAGTACTTGTATTAAGTGAATTGAAAAATACTGCCGTATATATTTGTTCATTAGCCCGTTCGTTTATAAGCCAACCCCCCCCCCCCCAAGATGGTTAGGTAAAAAGAGCAAAAAATGTATGAGCCTTTCATAAGCCAACCCTATATTTCAGGGGTTGGCAAACTTGGCTCCCTGCCCGTCAGGGTAAGCCACTGGTAGGATGTTGTTTACTTGGAACATCTGCAGGCATGGAGGCCCCTCAGCTTCCTGTGGCCGCGGTTCGCTGTTCCTAGCCAAATGTGGGAAGTCCCCACTTCCCACAGCTCCCAAAATGACAACGTATTAGATATTCAATTCAATGATTCCATAGAGTTTAAAATCATCAAATTTTGGTGTAGACCTGTTTATAAGCCGATCCCCACTCTTTGATGCATGACATTTTTACCAAAAATATTCGGCTTATGAATGAGTATATACGGTATTTTTATTTTTTATAGTGCAAATATTTGTAATCAAAAATAAATATAAAGTGAGCACTGTACACTTTGTATTCTGTGTTATTATTGAAATCAATATATTTGAAAATGCAGAAATCTCAAAATATTTAAATGTACTCTATTATTGTTTAATCGCGCAATTAAACGGGATTCATTATTTTAATCGCTTGACAGCCCTAGTAAAAACATATTTTTCACATGGATGCTCTGAAAAGAAAAAAAATTCAGTGAGGCCTTGGTCCTTCAATCAAGATCCATGTGTGCAGATGCTTGCTCACTCAGCCCACATTGACATTAGTAGTGCTCAGCGTGGATGCCAGGATCTGCCCAGAAGAATAAGATTGCAGGAGCAGGGCTGTAGTGAGTCGGTGTGGCTCCCCTCCTGCCCTGAGGAGGGAGCTCCCTTACTGACGCCCAAGTGGACGGAGCCACCACCACCAGTCCCTGCCCCCCGGAAGTCAAGGGGCGGGACAGGAAGTAGAAAAGCCGGCCGCCAGAGCTCAGTCAGAGCCCAGCCACCACCGGGAGCAGACGTGCCGGCGGGAGCTCCTGACTGGGAACCCTCCAGGACCCGAGGCAGCTGTCCTGACTGGCCGGAGCTTCCCCGCGCCCACTACGACGAGGAGCCGCCGGAGCTTCCCCGTGACAGGTACTGGGGGCTGCCGCTGGAACTCCCCCGCAACCCCTACGAAGAGGAGCCACCGGAGCTTCCCCGGCCCTGCTGTTACCCGGAGGAGCCACTTGAGCACGCCTGGCCTGACTTCCCCGAGGAGCTGCCAGACCTGCCACCAAGCCCTGGTCTGGAGGAGCCTATGCAGGTTGACTGGCCTGGAGCTGGTGCCCGGACGAGGTAAGCCCTGAGGGGGAAAATGGAAGTAGCCCGGGGGTAGCCGACCCGTCAGGCTGCAGACGCAGAGGTCCCGATGTCAGTGTGTTGCGGTCACTCACGGGTGGCAGTTTTCCCCCTCACTCAGCCCCTGCTCCAAAGGGCCTGAGTTTATTGTGCTGATTGCTGCTCAGCCCCTGCAACCAAGGGCCTGAGCTCCCTGTACTGTCTACTGCTCAGCCCCTGCACCAAAGGGCCTGAGCTCCCTGACTATTTGTTTGCTGCTCAGCCCTTGCCATCAAGGGCCCGAGCCTTTTGTACTGTGTGTTGTTACTCAGCCCTGTCCCAAAGGGCCTGAGCTCCGTGTGCTGTATTGCCGCTCAGCCCCAGCAACAGAGGGCCTGAGCTCCCTAACACTGTTTACTGTTGCTCAACCGGTTTACTGTTGCTCAACAGAAGACGTGGAGTGAGTCGGTGTGGCTCCCCTCCTGCCCTGAGGAGGGTTGAGCCCCGGCGCGATCGATTACACGGGCCTTCATTTCTTTTCTGGTTCTAAAGCATTTATTCTGATTAGAAGAGCAATTTGCTACACAGTTTTCAAAACAAACAAAACATAATCAATAAATATATTCCAAATGCTGTCATTGCCCAAAAGACTGCAGTTTTCCAAATAGGCATTAAAGTTTTTCCTTCTGATGTTTACATTAACAACTTCTAAGAATAACTGAGCATGAGAACCAAAAGAGTCCACAATTAAATAAGTGGTCATTTAGCTTAGGTCACAGTTTCATATTCTGAACTACAGTGTTGACAAAAGCCAAGTTTCTTATTTGTATCTTTTGTTAAACACTATACTGCGCACGTCAAATCTGGCAATAATTAGCACACTCCATTGTGAAAGACAATTACCGCAAATATCTAAACTTAAATTGTATGCAACATGCTGTAAATTTTAATAAAACTTCTCACAAATTTAGGGAATCCATCATCATGGCAAATCCCAAAGGGACACAGTCTCTCAAACTGAGCTCCATCTGGATCACTCTCTGGCAAGGTGCTTGAGGTGATCTGATTGTATATTCAGTTTATGTCCATCACAGGCAATCTTGCATTGCCACTAAAGCTTTTGGCACCCATGCAATTATTGGTCCCATAGAAGCATTTACTGGTGTACACACTTCAGAATTTGTTGGTCCTCTGTTCTATTAATGTAGCCATTGAAACTAAACAAGAGCTGATGGAGGCGGTTGCTAGATTTGACTATCTCATTTCTGATGTTGTTCTTGATATGGAACAGCTGACGAAGATGACAATCAGAAACATCAAGTGTTATTCAGCCTTCCACATTTCACTTCCATACAATGGAGTTGGTATAACAGTGGCTCTTTAGATTGACAATTTTGTAGCAAACTTGATGTCACAACATCCCCACAGTGGACCCTGAAGGGTCCGAAACATGGCACAGCTGCAGCTATACACACATCCATATCTTTTGAGTAATCTGATTGATGATGAAAAAATACCACCAGAAGGTTATCCACTGCAGATGGTTAGGATTCCATCAGCACTACTGCCTATAACAAGGAATGCCACATCCAATTCAGCTACATGGAAGTAAATTATTTCATAAAATGGAGAAGCAAATGTGTGCAGCCAACATATGCTTAATGTTTTCCTAATTTTTCCACAATTTTAATGTTTAGTAAGATATATACAATTAAACATTTCCCTAGTATGCTTTTCATAACTCCGCCAACTTCCCGTTTGTTAATAAATTTAAAATTACATATCTAGAAATCTTGGATAAATACCAGTAAGGAATTGCAGTAACATCTCTCAATAATATACTCCAGGGATCGGCCCCCGCTCCAGGCCAATGGGGGCTGCGGGAAGCGGCGTGAACCCAGGGCTGTGCTGGCCGCCGCTTCCCGCCGCCCCCCTTGGCCTGGGACAGCGAACTGTGGCCAGTGGGAGCCGCGATCAGCCAAACCTGCTGACGTGGCAGGTAAACAAACCAGCCCAGCCCACCAGGGGCTTACCCTGGCAGGTCGCGGACCAAAGGTTGCCGATCCCTGATATACTCTATAAAACTATCTTCAGAACGCTTACTGAAAATATAAAGCATCAAATATTTTGTACAGTACATGTTTACTGTTAATACTGTAAACACCACTAGGTTATCAGACAATTAAGATATGCAGACTATCAAATCTGAAGTCACAAACTCCCATAGACAAGTGATCAGTAAAATACACTTTCCAGTCTAACTTCCACCTTCAAGTATTTTAGAAAGATTTCAGTATAACTGAAATTATTACTTAACTATGCCACATAATTCAGTACATCTCCCATGCACACAGAGAAATGTTGCCATACAAGTTGGGTATCAGTGTTCATTTTCTGAACAGACCAAGATGGATAAAAATCAATGATTTAAAAAAAAATCGGATTTTTTTATTTAAATCAGATTTTTTTTGATAAAATGCTTTCTCAGGGAAAAACCTATCTAAAGATAGTTTTAGATAGATACATAATAGCTCAGATATCTCATCATGGAATAGGTATTATAAATTCTAATTCTATAGTATGAGACAATATATTCATGTAATGTTTAAGAAAAGTTGAGAGTTCCAATAGTTCATGGATTAGGGACCCAACTTTATAGGGTTCCAGGGGCTTCTGTATAGATTAACCAAAGTAATCTTTCTATCTACCCAATGGGACTCAGTTCTCAGTCTAGAAGATACCATCAGAGATGCTTAGTTTTGCAGTTCTCACTGTGGATTTGTGTCTCCAGAGATAACATGCTTGTTAATAAAAATGTTTTTAAAATAAATAAATAAATAAATATACAGAGGTGAGAAACAACATACCTCAACCCTATTGTCCCTCTGCAAATTTGTGTACACAGTCAATCCCTTAACTCTCTAAAACTGCAAAGTTTCAAAAAGTTCAATGAATAGTAGATTGTTGGGGAGGTGGAATAGAACTGGACAAGCATGTGTGCAAAATGCAAACAGTGCAACAAAGAAATGCAAGACCTAGTTGCCTGAATGAAACAACATCATGAGAAGTGTTCCTTCTCAGGAGGAAGCTGTGCTGAAGATGATGAAAGGAACATGTCTGAACACGCAGAATCTTCAGGTTGCTAAACCTTTTTATTTCATACTTCTTTCATAAGGACTGCTCGTCTTCCTTCTGGACTATTCTTGAATTCTCATGTTTGAGCAAAAAATATAGTTGTTACTCTATGGTACACCTCTACCTCGATATAATGCTGTCCTTGGGAGCGAAAAAAATCTTACCGCGTTATATCGAACTTGCTTTGATCCACTGGAGTGTGCAGCCCCGCCCCCCCGAAGCACTGCTTTACCACATTATATCCAAATTTGTGTTATATCGGGTCGCATTATATCGAGGTAGAGGTGTACTATCATTTTAGATGCAGTTGTGATAAAAAAATACATAGCTGAAATAGGCAGATCTTCCTTTTACAAATTCACCTTTAAAGTAGTACTGGGTGTCAGTGAATACAATGAGTAATACCAAATGAGCAGTATGGTAATAATAATTAAATAACTGCACTGACTTATTTTGTTTAGGAGAATCCATCCTCTACAGGATTCTGAAGGCTATCCACCTTCAAGATCAGCATCATTTTCTATAGTTTCAAAGTTATCTGCCAATTATAGTGTTTCAGTATCATGTATGTCACATAGCCACAGTATATCACCTGTAGCAAAAAGAGAAAAAAAAAATCTCCATCATCCAGAAACAATGATAGATACGTTTGTGATAAGAACCAGCAAGATTACAAAAAGAGGTCATTCATGAAAAAATTGCCCAGTTTGTTTATGCAACAAACTCTCCTTTCCATATGATTGAGAACCCACACTTCATTAACATGGTTCAGTCATTAAGACCAAGATACAGTCCACCCAACAGAGCAGATGTCACAGCCAAATTGCTGGATAAAGTGTATGAAAGAGAAATTGAGCAGTGTGCAAAAGGTCTAGAGGGTAAAATTGTTAACTTGAGTCCTGATGGGTGAAGCAATGTCCACAATGATCCTGTTGTATGTGCTTGCGTAACAACAGAAGAAGGGAAAGTCTTCCTTACAGAAACAACTGATACATCAGGAAATGCACACACAGCAGAATACTTACAAGCGGCAGCAGTAAAAGCTATAACAAACTGTTAAAAATTCAAATGTCTAGTATGCAGCTTGGTCACAGACAACGCTGTAAATGTATCCAAGATGAGAAGAAATTATTTAGAAGAGTCCCAAGCTAATAATATACGGTTGCAGTGTTCATTTGATGCACCTCCTAGCCAAAGACTTCAGTGTTCCAGAAATAAAGGCTAATAATGTTGAAATTGTAAAGTGATTGTTACGGAAGTATTTTGCAACAGCTGCTCTGAAAAAATGTGGGACGAACCAAGTTAACGCTCCCACAAGACATGTGATGGAACTCAGTAGTGGACTGTTTTGAGCGCTATATGAGGAACTGGCCTAATCTGATGACAGTTTGTGAACAAAATCGTGAAAAAAATGTATGGAACTGTCACAGCCAAAGTTCTGAACATTGGGCTTAAGAGAAATGTTGAACACATGCTGAGTACCCTGAAGCCTATTTCTGTAGCCTTGAAAAAAATGCAGGGAAATAGCTGTTTTATTGATGACGCTGTTGAAAACTGGAAAGAACTCAGGGAGATCTTAAAAAGAGAAATATGCAATGACAGAGTTAAATTACAAGCATTAAAAAAAAACGAATGGGACAAGCACTATCTCTATCTCATTTTCTTGCAAATATTCTCAATACTCGGTACTAGTGTCACACCTTAACTGCTGAAGAAGAGGAGTTGGCTACGACATGGACATCCAGCAATCATCCCTCCATAATGCCAACTATAATACACTTCAGAGCTAAGGGTGAACCATTCAAGAAATATATGTTTGCTGATGTTTTAAAGAAAGTCACACCAGTGAACTGGTGGAAGTCACTTAAGCACTTGAATTCAGAGACTGTTGAAGTGATAATCTCACTTAACAGCAGTAGCTTCTTCTGCTGGTGTAGAAAGAATATTTTCTTCCTTTGGACTAATTCATTCCAAATTGAGAAATTATTTGGGACCTGAAAAAGCAGGAAAGCTTGTTTTTCTTTTCCAGATTATGAACAAACAGAAAAATGAAGGTGAAGACAACTGAGTTTGCAGCAGAAGCCAATATTTTAAGTTTCTCATGTTGACCTGGCTGATGTAGTTTTTTTTTTTTTTATATTTCATTTAACTATTTTAATAAAAACAATCTTAACAAAAACAAACCTGATTTTAAAAACTTGAATGTTTAAATAAATTCAAAAATTCATATGCTTGTTTTGTTAAAATATTATATGTTTGCTGTGAAGAAAAAAATCCAGAATACATAATATTATTGTTTTAGTTAAATAAAACAATTTAAATGTCTGTCTGGTGATGGTCTCCTCCTAATACACCATGGCAAGAAAATCCTCCAAATATTAATGATTAACCTGTTGAATTGTAGATAGTTCACCTCCCAATGACTTCATAAATATCTGCTTCAATTACCTTTGGTAAATGAAATAACCAAACAATCATTCATTTTCTGATATAGCTGTAAAACTAATCTGAAAAGTTTTCAAAATAAATCACTTAAAATATATATAGTGGGTACCCTTAAAAATGAAACCTACATCTATATGAGTTGTGTAGAGTATGTATTAAGGTTGTAACAGGGATTGGCAAACTATGGCATGCGTGCCAAAGGTGGCACGCGAGCCGACTTTTGATGGCACTCAGCAGCGGGCTGAGCGGTTCAGCCCACCACCGCTCTGGGGTTCCGGCTGCTGCCTCATTGTCAGCCGGGGTCCCGGCCGCCGGCCCCACTCAGCGCCCGCTGCCAGCCTGGGGACTCCCAGGCTGGCAGCGGGCTGAGCAGGCGGGCAGCTGAGACCCCGGCTGGAACCCCAGAGTGGCAGTGGGCTGAGCCACTCAGCCTGCTGCCGGCCTGGGGTTCCATTCACTCAGCCGGCGGCGGGCTAAGCAGCTCAGTCCGCTGCCAGTCTGGGATGCCGGCAGCTCTCAGCGGGGTGCAGCAGCACTCAACCTGCTGCTGGTCTAGGGTTCCAGCTGCCGGCCCCGCTCAGCCTCCTGCCGGCCTGGGTGAGCAGAACCCCAGGCTGGTAGCGGGATGAGCAGAGCCTGGAATCCTTGTCTGGGGTTCCAGCCACCAGCCCTGCTCAGCCCGCTGCCAGTCTGGGGTCCAGCTGCTGGCCGGTATGGGGTTCTGTCCACCAGCTCCTGCCAGCCGGGATCCCAGCCACCGGCCCTGCTCAGACCACTACCAGCCTAGGGTTCTGCTCATCCAGGCCAGCAGGAGGCTGAGCGGGGCTGGCGGCTGGGACCCTGACTGGCAAGGGGCTGGCAGCCAGAACCCCATACCGGCAGCAGGCTGAGTGCTGCCGGCACCACAGACTGGCAGCGGACTGAACCACTCAGCCCCCCGCCGGCTGAGAGAATGGAACCCCAGACTGGCAGCGGGCTGAGTGGGGCTGGTGGCTGGAACCCCAGACAAGGATCCCAGGCAAGGATCACACTACATTGATAAGATCTGCATTTTAATTTTATTTTAAATGGACCTTCTTAAATATTTTAAAAACCTTATTTACTTTAAATACAACAGTTTATTTACATAATTTAGACAGAGAGAGACCTTCTACAACCGTTAAAATGTATTACTAGCAAGCAAAACCTTAAATTACAGTGAACTTGGCACACCACTTGTGAAAGGTTGCCGACCCCTGGGTTAGAACAACCAACAAGAATGCACTTTTATGTAGGAATCCATGATTAAATCAAGTCTTCCTGACTAGTGTTTTAAATCAAATCCACCCTGCTGGGAGCCCAGCTCTGAAGGCAGAGTCACCATCAGCACTAGTGGAGAAGTAAGGATGGCATAGTAGGTACTGCCATCCCTACTTCTGCGCTGCTGCCTGCAGAGCTGGGCCCTCAGTCAGCAGCCGCCATTCTCCGGTTGCCCAGCTCCAAGGGCAGCAGCGCAGAAGTAAAGGGTGGCATGATATGGTATTGCCACCCTTACTTCTGTGCTGCTGCTGGCGGAGCGCAGAAGTAAGGGTGGCAATACTGCAACCCCTCTAAAATAACCGTGTGACCCCACCCCGGCAATTCCCTTTAGGGTCAGGAACCCCAATTTGAGAAACACTGGTCCCCATGAAATCTGTATAGTATAGGATGAAAGAGACCAGATTTCATGGTTTGTGATGTAGTTTTCATGGTCATAAATTTGGTAGGGCCCTAGTTATGATAATGACGATTAGAAATATCACCGGCCCTATTACATTTCAGTGATACCTGTACAAACTTATATTTTGTTTTACCAGACAGTTGTTGTGATGCTTTGAGGCCACAAAGAAATGCAATTTTATGTCTTGAATGCAAATATTCCAAAGTGGTCATTTTAACATGTTGATGGTATCATTGGTTATCCCTATTTCTATGATAATGGCACCGTTTGACTGCTCCACATCACACCTTATCTTGAAGAAGACACAATAAGCCTTCAAATGACATACGATGTGCATGTGTGTAGAGAGAATACATTAAGTCGATCAAATCAGTGGTGTCTGCCACTCACCTAACACATTTATCACAACCACCGTACAAAAAACAGAAGTGACCAGAAGTTTCTTTTTAATACATGTTCATACTATTGGGGATTTATATTTCTTAGCATAATGAAAACATAAATCCACATATTTTAGTTTTCATGTTTTTTCCTGGATCACATATTATAAAAAAGTAAATAAAGAATAAAACAAATGGAGCGTGAGCCATTTTTTTCCACAGCATTTTATCAGGACTGATAAAAGCTCTGTCTTTAGGACATGTCTCTAAACACATGTAATGGGTGGGAAACAAGGTATTCAAAGCAAAGGAAGAATAAAAACTTAACAGAGTGGATTAGAGACAAAGATAGGCAGATTGAAGCACTCGTGTTTATTTTAACAGGAGGGGGAAGTGCAAATAATATAGAAAGCATATAAAAATTGCTGCAGGAGTTTTTTTTCCTGGACTGCATTCATAAAAAGAAAAGTCTGATTTCTTTTGGCGCTTTCCTGACAACAGTCTACTGCCACTTCCCAGGCATCTAATCCCTACAGCAACTGAGAATATGGATAGCAATCTCTAGGGTGGACTTCAGAAAGTCCACAGCAATCACAATTCAGGTTTTTAATAAAGTGCTCTAAGAATCTTCTCATTGTCACACAACCAATCTTCCATTTTTATACGATACTGTCAAACTACTGAACTATGACTACAGTGTTATGTTGGTCATTGTAAGACAGTACATAAGGGTAAAAAAAAAAAATCCCAGCTTGTTGGATCAACTTATTTGGTAAAACTTGACACATGATTTTATGAAGTCTACTTACTATGCAAATTATATTTGCAAGCAATTGAACTTTACTGCACTAATTCTATCATTTTTAAAAACTTGTTTTAAATTTTGGAAAAGGGCTGCTCACCTGTTGGATCTGGGTCAATTAAAACATTCAGTAAACTGAAGAGCAGACATATGTAGTGGGATCTATCAGGTCTAACATATGTACAAGAGGGGACAGGATCAAGGAAAAAAAGATTAGTGTTTTACCTTTCTTTTTCCCTTAAAGACCCAGTGTTACAAAAATTTTGGATTATAATACCTATACCAGCATCATACATTTTTCTTTATCCAGAATATCTATGTACTCTTCAACTTAAGCATATTTCTTTCAGTCTTTCAAGTGGCAAATTTCGGAAATCAAAGTGCCTGGTAGACATTAAAACAGTGGTTCTCAACCAGAAGTACATGTACACTTGGGGGTACTCAGAAGTCTTCCGGGGGTACATCAACTCATCTACAACATATGCTTAGATGTGTAACATAAAAGGCAACATAAAAAGAACTAGCAAATCCAGTACAAACTAAAATTTCATGCCATCACTTGCTTATAATGGTCTATATACTATACACTGAAATGTAAGTACAATATTTATATTCCAATTGATTTATTTTATAATTCTGTTGCAAAAATTAGAAAGTAAGCAGTTTTTCAGTAACACTATGCTGTGACACTTGTATTTTTATGTCTGATTTTGCAAGCAAGTAGTTTTTAAGGGTATGTCTACACTACCCGCCGGATCGGATCGGCGGGTAGTGATCGATCTATCGGGGACCGATGTATCGCGTTTTGTCTAGACACGATACATCAATCCCCGAACGCGCTCCCCGTTGACTCCGGAACTCCACCAAGGCGAGAGGCAGAAGCAGAGTCGACAGGGGGAGTGGCAGCCGTCAATCCTGCGCCGCGAGGACACAAGGTAAGTCAATTTAAGTCGCTCTAACATACATCAACTTCAGCTACGCTATTCTCGTAGCTGAAGTTGCATATCTTAGATCGATCCCCCTCCCCCTCCAGTGTAGAGCAGGCCTAAGTGAGGTGTAACTTGGGGGTACGCAAGGCAAATAAGATGCCTGAATGGGGTATGGTAGTCTAGAAAGATTGAGAGCCATTGCATTAACATGTTAACATCAGAACCCCATCTTCTAAGTATTGATTGATACTAGAATGAGGCTACAGCCAAGATGTCTGCTTATTCTTCATGAAGTAGACAGAACAGGACATTCAATACCACAGAGGTTTCTGCATGTATGTCAGGCTATAATTTGTTCAATTTAGGACAGGTATGTGACAAATTTGCAGACAGTTGCTGGCATCTTCAGCATTTCCTCTCCTTTGCAAGATCTGCTTTAAATAAATTAGCTGAGGTTCAGTAGAATCTACTGAGGATCTTGTTCTGAAAATAATTTTGAGAAAGCACTTCTGACAGCCAAATAAATTTCTGCCCCAGCCTCCAAGAGAGATTTTTATTTTGTCTAACTCTCTCCTCATTTAGCTATAATCCCTCATACATATGAATTGGCATTTGACATCTATTTGTATGCAATCTCAGCAAAACGGTTATCATCAGTCTTTCACAAGAAAGCCTCATTTCCCATATTCTTGATGCAGACAGATAGCACAAAATATATATTGTTTTTAAAATGTGGAGCATGCAGAAGATATGTATTACACAGCCATTAAAAGGGCACCTTCAACTGAAAAAAAGTAACTAACCTCTGATTTTTTGCTACTATTTGTTGCTGAAAATAAACATCCAATATTAGTTTGGTTACACTGACCTAGGCAACTTTACTGCTTCCGCTGTATAATTGCTCACTTGGTTTTTGTGAGCCTTCCACACACCAAAGGGCAGGGGGGTGGGGGGGAAGAGATAATATAACTGCAAACCCACAAACATTGGCAGACATTTTTGTTTTATACATTTGGGTCATTACCCCCAATGAAAAGTTCAAAAGGGGCCAAAAAAAATAATATGGAGGCTCTGATACACAAAAAGGAAAGCTCTCCATAGGGTTTATTCTCCATTATGTATGTTTTATTGGATTATTTGACAAAAAATTAATGTCTTTCTTGATATATTAAAGTTGGACACACTACCTGGTTCAACTACAACAAGAAATTATTCCAGATTCTTAATATTAATTAAAGCTCATCTTACATTTTTGGAAAGATGCTTCTAAAAGTAAAAAGGTCACTAGACTCAACTACAGTAAAGCATGAGAAAGTGTACACAACCCATTTAACATACCCAAATTTTATTAAGTTTGGAACTATATTATACTCATTAGTTTTGGACATTCACTAAAACTTACCAGCTTTAGATTTCAAAAAAATGTACTAAGTATAGCAAACACTGAGTTAGTAGTTTGATTGTTGGCTGTTATGAACCTGTTGCTGTAATGTTACCCAACTTAGAGATGTACTGGTTACAAGTACAAGTTTTATTCTCAATTTTTTCTCAGTGAAAATGGTATTAGGAGGTTCATGTTTATTATTTATTGTGTTTCCATATCAAAGGGGGCATAAGATGACACTGACAAGTCCTAACAACACACTACAGGACTCAAAAACCTGACTGGTTTGTATCTGGATGGTGTCTCGCCACCAGAAATATAGTTTCAGAAGGCCAGACTATAAGGAGGCTACTCAATCTACTTCAAGTTAAGTACAAGTATAAATCTCTGCAGGATTGGGGAAGCTGTCTTGAACTCATGGATCTCAGTTACATCCTAAACATGTCCACTTAAAGCTACAGGGTTAGCAGAGGCAATATTGAAAATATCATTTGGTCTGCAGAATCTTTATTATCTATGATAATGCAAAAGCAAGAAAGGAATCTTGCCAGATTCCAAGACAAGTTGCTGCTTAGGGGAAAAAACTGTTATTTGTAAATTGAGAAAAATATAATATAGAATCACAAACAAAACACTACTTGCTATTTTTATGGAATTGTTTTCAGATTAGAACTGTGTTTTAGGCTTGAAAAAAAACAACTGAGGCATAAAAAGACTTTCTATGCATACTTCAACTTAATACTGATAGATTTTTAGGCCAAGAGACAGACCATTATGATTACCTATATATGACCTCCTGCATAACACAGGCTACAGAACTTCACCTATTAAGTCCTGCATCATATTCAGTAAATTAACAGCCTGAACTAGAAACATATCAGAACCTGTCTTGATTAATAATTTCTCCAATACCTTCTACCATTATAATACGCTACTTTTCTTGTATACTGAAAATTCTTTGCCAAGACCCACCTGTGATAAAATACCCCAATATGAAGTTTTGTTACAGTTCAACTAAACTAAGAAATCTGCTTTTTAGGAGACTTTCTCGATCAATAAGCATGGACAAGTTTATCAACACCTAAGACAAAGTGCCAGTTTGATAAAATTGCTTTTAGCTATACAATTTAGGCTATCAAGACTTTTCAATGTGTCCTACTTCAAGAGCTCCTTCAGCATCTTTTTTATCTTATTTGGAAACCAATAGCCTCAGGGCTTGTCTTCACTGCAGAGTTTACTTGAGTTGTAAATTGAGTGTTGTCCCTAACTCAAGTCCCAACAACACAAAAACACACTAACTCAAGCTGACTGGCTTGATAGGGGCATAGGCTCCAGTTAACAGAACTCTCAGCTGTTAATACAATAAGGCTACATTTACACTACATCCAGGATCAACACTCTGAGATCGATCCACCGGTGGTCAATTTAGCGGGTCTAGTGAAGACCTGCCAAATCAACAGCAGATCGCTCTCCAGTCGACTCCTGTACTCTACCCCCAATGAGAAGAGTAAGGTAAGCCGACCGGACAGTGCAGACCCCGCGGTAACTCGACCTAAGTTGACTCCAGCTACGTTATTCACATAGCTGAAGTTGTGAAATGTAGGTCAACTTACCACGGTAGTGTAGACACAGCCTAACACCCGAGTTAGGCAGTGTGACATTTCACAGTGGCCATTCTCATTCTGCCATAACGACACAGCTTCAGTCAAGTCAATAGTTATTTTTTCTTATAAGCCACCCCACTATTATACAAGGTAGCAAGGATCCCTTGGTAATGCACAGCAGACAGAATAGTAGTGCACCATGCGTGCAACCTCACTATCACAAGTTCAATTCACAACTTTACCTGCAGAGTATAAAATGACAAACAGGAGAGAGGGAGAATTTTTATTTTACAAGTAAAAGCTATAGTTTCACTTTATAATATAGATACTTAAAACATGAAATACAAACACCATTTTTCTACTACATTTATAACTCATTTTATAAAACAATCAGAAGCTTTGCAAACAGAAACTTCAGGAGTTTTACTTAGGAAAAGAAAGCTTGTTATGTTATTCTACTGTAAGTGGAAAAAAATCAGTAGTTTAACTATCAAAATAAACTTTTAAAAAAAGGCAGGTTTTTCCTTGTAAGAGGGTTTAATTTAAAAAAATACTCAAAATGTAAACTGCTCATATACACCAGTTACAGGCTACCAGTCTACCAATTGACAATTTGTACTTTTTTTTTTTTGGTAGTAGTGTATGCCAGAGCTAAAAACAAAGATTCTCCACTGATAGTTGATAATCAGCAGTGAGATTTGTCCTATTAATGTTTATATAAAATGAAAAATGAAAGTCATTGTAGAAAATCATGCTGACAAAGCTTCAGCAGCAAATATTCACTGCATAGCCTACTGTAATAATTAGAAAAGCAACTACCATTTTTAAATGATTCCTCAGCTTAAAATAGGATATAAGACAATTAGCAAACGATGTTAACTGACTATCATTTAACAATCTTCATAGCCACTTTTACGTAGACTTATAGAAAGATTAGTACAGTGTCTTGCTTTACTTTATTAAGGACCACCTTTTAACCTGGCACATATAGGCCATGCCACTTTTCCAAAGATAAAGGAACCGTACAGTATGTTTCTGCAACTTTAGAATACAGTCATTCTTGGGCATATTTAACAGGAGCAAAAAAGGGGGAAAAAAATCTTAGCTAGGGGAAAAAGCTGATATGGGATTACAAGTCATGTCCGAAGGAAGTGTAACACACCCTCAAACAGCAATTTCAAAACAGCAGCAAAGCATCTATATTAGGCGTAATTAGGGTCCGTCTGCTATGTGTTCTGTAATCAATCAAACACCACACAGGAGCTCAAGTTTAGCTCTGAGAGGGGCGTCCGGACAGGGCACAACCAGGCCATTGTTACCCCTTCTACGGCCAGAGCCAAACCAGCAGCAGCAGCAGCAGCAGGCTGCAGAGTCAGCATGCCGAAGAGTGGAAAGAGGCGGTGGCAACTCTCCCACCTGCAATGACTTACACCAGAAACAGCCAGACAATAGTTGTGGCCCGCGCAAGAAGCCACCTCCCGGTCACAGACCCGCGCGGCATCACCAGGCAACCCCCACGCCGCCTCCAAACACACCGAGCCGAAGTTTTGCTGTCCAGAGTGGGGGGCGGGGGGGGAGGGAGGGAAGGAAGAAGGGGGCACCACGCACCCATCGCCCCCTCCACAGTCCCCACCCCCAGCGCGGCTCGGAGCCTACAAGGAACAGTCACCGCAGCCCCCGGTCCCCCCGCCAAGCCCCAGCCCCGGGGCTCCGATGCCCTCGCGCCCCTTCGCACCCGGGACCCCCCGCCCGGCACAGCCCCGCCCGCTTACCGTGCGCTGGGGGGCGGCGGCGGCAGCATGCCCGGCTCCCCCTCGCTCTACACGGGGGAGGGGCGGGGGCTGCCCGGGACGCCCCCCTCCTCCTTCTCCTGGGTCCGGCGGGGGCGGGTCCCCCCTGTCCGTTCGCGGAGGGGGGAACGGGTCTCCAGGCAGCGCGAGCTCAGAAGAGGGGGCGGGGTAGGGGGGACTGTGGAACACTGGGCGCGGCCGTAAAGCGCTTCCGGGATCCGGGCGGGTGGCCTGGCGTCAAGGGGAGGGGCCCAGCCCGCTCTACCCAGGCGCCAACATGGCGCTGCCCAGGCCGGCTGGCCGCCGGTCCACATATCGCGAGACTTGACGAGAAAAAGGCCCTCGGCGACGCGCAGTGGGGAGGGGTGGGCCAGGGGCTGGCCGGGCGGCGCGGCGCGGCGAGGCGAGGCGAGCGTTGGGCTGAGAACCCTGGAGCGGGCCCTACGTTCGGCACGCGCCCTGCCCGCGCGGCGGGACAGCGGCTGCAGGGGCCGGGCAGCCCGGCCAGAAAAAAATCACCTGAGATTTCAGGCCTCGCTCGGCGGAATCGCGGCTCCCGCGCTGGGCCCTGCAGAGCCTGGGGGCCTCGCCGGGTTTTGTTGTTGTTTTTCCTGTTATGCTGTGGAAGGGTCGGGAGCTTCTTCCCTTAGGTGTGATACACGCCGCGCCCCCCAGCTGAGGCCCACATGGGCAGAGCTGTCCTGGTGGGGTGGGGATGGGGTTTGGGGACCCCTGGAACGGGAGGGGTCTAGTTTGCATTCGGGCCAGGACTACGCCACAGACCGATGCTGGTATAACTACCTGGCTCAGGGGTGTGACCCCCACCCATCCCCGGGGGGACACCGTTACACCAACCACACACACACACCGTGTAGACAGCGCTAGGTCCATGGGAGAGCTGCTTCTGCTGATACAGCTGCCACCTCAGGAAGCGGTGGATTAACTACGCTGACGGAGAAGATCTCACGTCCACATAGTAGTAGAGTCTTCGTTAAAGCACTTCAGTGGGGGCAGCTGCTCTGCTGTATCATTGAAGATGAAGACAAGCCCACTGATTATAAGCTGCACTCACGTACATCGGCCAGGACCATCACTTGCTGCTGCACTCAGCACCTTCTGGCCTTGGTGTGTGATCTGGAAATGAAATCTGAAGTTTATGCAAATTTTGAGTTTGCTTTTAATTAAATCTATCCTGTATCTGTTCCATTTATTGGACCATTTATACCTCATTAAAGGAAGAAATCCTCTCTACAACTGGGTTTTAGCCTGGTATGCTAAGTACAAATGGCACCTTTTTTGAACAAGTTTTTCAGATGTTTTTTTCCACACTTTCAGTTTTCACTGGCAGGTTTGGAAATACCATTTTTTGATGTTTCAATTGCATCTTGATTGTTGCAGAATTCCTTACAGAGCTGATCCAAGTTAATAATTTCCTTCATTCTGAGTACTTCTTTTACAACTCAAGGTTTGGCAAACAAAGCTTCTTATGGAGGCCAATTTCTAACATCATAATGATGTTAGAAGAGGCCCTGAACCAATTATTAATGTACAAATGCAAAGTCATAATACTTAATGAAGTCTTGCTTTACCTTCACTTTTTGGTGTGGTGGTAGTTTTTCCGTAAGTTGTTTGGCTCTGAATAGAGAAAACAGTCCTCTTTAGGTTCAACATCTTCATCTTAACATGGGACATCTATATACACATCAATAATGCATAGTTTTGATTCCTCCAACTTAGTTGAAGACACAAGCCAAATTGTGAAAAAAACATGTAAATGTCCATAATGCAGGAATACTCACCATCTTAGGTGAACATTTTCTTTTAAGCTACCGGGCAAGACTCCCCTAGTGACTTGAAGTTGGCTGCAATTGCTGGCCGGTTTCTCAAAGATAGCCAACTTGTATTCACATGTCACCATACTTCTTTCCATTCAATTTAAAACAAACAAAAAAACAACAACCCTGAATTCTCTGAGCTTTGCAGGGACAGAAAAATGGTTGTAAATTTTTAATAAAATCATTTTTGTGTCAACTGATAGCCAATCACTCACATTTGCAAGTATTGTGGGCTGTGTGTATAGGGAAGTTCATCTCGAATGCAATCATATTCAGCACATCATAACTGATACATCAAGTTGTGTTTACCATAGTTCATATTTGCATTATCATCAGAGTATGCAGTAATACAATTCATGTTAAGCTGGTGTTTATCTAGGCTGGTCTTTATAACACAATGAATGCCTCTTGCAGATTCATCATAGTCTTCATAAAAATTGAGCAACTTGACTGAACACCACGTGATATGGTAAAGTATTGCAAGCACATCAGAAACATCTTTCTGTTCTCTTTACTTGAGGTGTCAGTTGCTATGGCAAAATACATAGGCTGTTTTGGTAGTGAGGGCAATAAATCCCATAAACAATTCCTCACAGACTCTGGGACCAAAACATTAGACACTAATAGCTCTGCCTTGGTTCTTCCACAAGATAATTTGTTAATGTAGGAATCCCAAAAATATTTCGCAAGCAAGCTTATTGCCATAGTCCATGCTCTTCCAACTAAGGCTGTGTTTAACTGTGTGGTAAACAGCTGCAATTTCACACGCTGCAATTCTGTCTCTTTCAGTGTTTGAAGAGACAAAGAATTTTCTAATATTTGTCAGACCTTTAATTTGTTTGTTTTTCTCCTATAAGTTTTGCTTTTATGCCTGATGAATTCATTTGGAATTCATCAGTGAATGTATGGCAGCACAAAGTACAACAGGTTTTACCAGAATTGCTACTGACAGGTTTTACCTAGCTGTATTTTTCTTCCCATTGACGTTTTTATATAGTCTCTTTCTTCTGTTTAGGTCCAGGACTGTCTGAAGTTCCCACTAATATTGCAAGGCAGCCAGGCTGCTGCATCCGGTCCCACTGGAGCTTTCTCTATGTGGGTGGCTCCGCCCATAGATACAGAGTTGCAGGAACTGAGCCTGGACGTGACAAGTTGGAGCGTTCATCCCACTGTCCTGGCCAAATTCCAATATGGAAAATTACATTCGAGATCCCTAAATCTTCTTCCTCCCCTCTGCTGCAGTTGCTATTGCATAATTAGCTCCCCATTCACATCCCATCCTAAATCACTATATGGTATTGTAGCTGAAGGGCTGACATGTTCCACTCTAGAGCAGATGCAGTTTGGAGGTGAACAAAGTCCCTCCTGAGACAAACCCCAATACCCCTTTTTGAAGAGAAACTTCCACAGAGGCCAGTGAGAGTTTTGAGTGAGTGGCGGTTATAGAAATGGTACTGAAACTAAGGTTGGAAAAGACCTTGGGATCATCCTGAATGGCAGGCACAGGGCATATGTGGAGCTTAGGAGAGGGTCCCTCCTCTACCCTTCCCAGCTGAAGAGCTGCTGGTGCCACTCAAATTTGGCTGTTCACTCTCGGTCCATCTATGAATGGTGGTGTGACTTAGTGCACAGGTTGAAATATGGGATAAAAGGAGTCCTGTGCTGATTTAGTATTGGGCAGCCAATTTTTCATTAAAATTACATATGGCCCTTACAACACAGGTCTGTTGGCATCCCAACCGTGGGAGAGGCTGGGTAGCAGCTGCTGCCCCCAAGGGTGGGAGGCAATGGGGCAGGGTTGTTGCAGAGCAAGCATAACTGAGAAGTGATTGGGCCACACCTGAGCAGCCCTGCGACCCCATACGCCAAGTCACAATTCCTGGAATGGGAAGCCAAGCCCAGCCCCACAAGACAGGAGCTGCAGAAACCATTTTATACAATCTCTTATTTAGTGTTATTTTGCATTTGTGGAAAACATGGGGCTCTAGCTGTAGTCATAATATTTGTCCACCTACTTATGTTGTGTGCTGTAATGGGGCAGAGTGTTTGCATAGGCAAAGAGTCATCATGAGGTTTCTGCTATTGCAGGGTGCATAGTGGCCACCTAGGCCCAAAGACATAAAGAACAATTGTGCGAGAAACACAGGATAGGGCTTAATTTCTAAAGGGCATCAGCCCGCGCTGTCTTGTTCTTGATATAGATCCCTACATAGCACTTGTTTGTCCTTAGACTGTGAGCCCTTCAGGGTGGGACTGATCCTTCTGGCTTCTCTGGCATGTGCCTCACACTTTCTGCCACTGGGGTTTAGGTTCCTGTTAAAACCGAGGCAAGTTAATTAGTCCCACAATGAATCAGCAACAAAACCAGGATTAAGTATTAGGAGTTCATGCCTTGCTCAGGCACTTAGCCAAAGGGTTCTGACATGTTCACACTGTGTGGACCACATCTTAAAAGGAAAGGTTGTCTTGTTGATCCACTTCCTCTCCCCTGCAAGAGTGCACAGACCACTTCCTCTCCTATTCATGTGGCAACTACAGCAATTGATTACATGGAAAACTAATATTAGGAAAACACTGAATATATATTTTAGCTTCTTTTAACGTGATTTAGCAGCTGGAAACAAGGAAAGCTAGTATTGTGTCACCAGCCAGTTCTTCTCAAACAGCTGTTTAAAAGCTATTGCATTAAACAATGGACTGAAATATGTTAGTGTGTGTGTTTAAAAAAGTAAAATATATTATACTTTGAAAAAGTAGGCATCAATACTTCATATTAAAACAGGTAACTGAAAGGAGAATGGAATTCACTTAAATCTAGTTATAGTAAACCATACTTTCTAGATGAAAATACCCTTGAGTTTATTATTTATGGCAGTAATAATCACCAGCCTTATAAAGGCCTCAGGTTGGGATTTAAATTCCATATTCTCTTCATTTTTAAGCAGAACAAAAATGTAGTTAGTTCTGCTTCCGTTTCCTTTTACTGAATAGCAGTCTGAAAGACCCATTTTCCTATTTTGGAAGAAAGCAATTTCATGCATGTTCGTGTCTTAGAATTACAGTCAGAAAAGTTACTTGATAAAAATGACATTATACCATTCCATTTTTATTTTTTCTCAATGATTTCCGTATTTACTCCTGGCGAAATTCTGCGCCATTGCACATGCGCAGAACTTATGTCCCCTGCAGATTGCTTTGCTCTCTTGCAGAAAAATGACTTTCTGATGAGGAAGCAAAGGGAAGCCACAAGAACGGTCACGCGACTCTTCCCAGCAGTATGCTTCAGGTGCCCAGGGCAACCAGCAGAGAGGTAAAGCACTGTGGGGCAGGGGCGGAACTGTGGATGACATGGCTGGTGTCTCCTACCCTGCGCCATGTTCAACTGATAGTCCCAGCTGGACTGGAGAGGACGGGACTTCCTCTTCCCCTACACAGCATCTGGGGCCAGGTCAGACTGACTCCCAGATTTCTCCCTCAGCTGCAGGAAGTTCTGCAAACTCTGCACCCCCGCTTCCTGCATCCATTGGTCTTCAGCTACAGGAGGAGGGATCCCTGTACAGGGAGCTGCCCCCCCATGCACCAAACCACCATGCATCCAGACGCCATCATACCCAGACTCTCCTGCTGAGCCTCACCCTTCTGCACTCAGAACCCCCCTCCCGATGAGCCCCACTCCCCCTGCACCTGGCCCAATCCAACAAGCCACCCGCACCTGGATCCCCACCTCACTGAGCCCCAACCAGATGCACCAGGATCCCCACCCCACTGAGCCCCACTCTCCTAGCATCTGGACTGCCCCACTGAGCCCCCCACACCCAGACACCATACTGCTGAGCCCCAATTATCTTCACCTGGACTCCCCTGTAGAGTCCCATTACTGTTGCACTCAGAAGCCCCCAACAAGCCCCTGTGCATCCAAATCCCCCCATACCCAGTCCCACAATGAGCTGCCCACACCCAGATTGCCCCACACAGAACCCTCTCAACCGACATCTGGATCCTCCCACTCTAACCCCTCCACACTTGAATCCTGCCTTGCTGAGGCAGCAGGTTTAAAACAAATAAAAGGAAGTTCTTCTTCACGAAGCGCACAGTCAACTTGTGGAACTCCTTACCTGAGGAGGTTGTGAAGGCTAGGACTATAACAGCATTTAAAAGAGAACTGGATAAATTCATGGAGGTTAAGTCCATTAATGGCTATTAGCCAGAATGGGTAAGGAATGGTGTCCCTAGCCTCTGTTTGTCAGAGGGTGGAGATGGATGGCAGGAGAGAAATCACTTGATCATTACCTGTTAGGTTCACTCCCTCTGGGGCACCTGGCATTGGCCACTGTCAGAAGATAGGATACTGGGCTAGATGGACCTTTGGTCTGACCCAGTATGGCTGTTCTTATGTTCTTATGCTCCTACCTGGTGCACCTGGCACAGAGGGGCAGGGCCCTGGGGTGTTTCTGGGGCAGGCCTGGTCCTTGCGCTATGTCAGGGTTGGGTGCAGCCTCACCGCTGCGTCCGTGTTCTGGGGGGAGCTGCACAGTGATCTCCCACCTCTGTGCAGCCAGTGGCCTGTGCTCCCCAATGCCATCCTGGAGCCTCCACATTTATTTGACAAACAAAATTTGCAGAATTTTAAAATATTGTGCACAGAATGTTCTCAGGAGTACATATTGAATTAGCTCAGTTTACAAATCAAAAGATTAATTTTCTAATTGAGCACTGCAAACAAACTGGAATCAGAAAAATCAAGGTGAGTTGTTTCTGCCCATTACATCATGACTAGTAATAAAGATTCTGTCACTGGAATTTAGCTCACAGATTTATTTGATGATGCAAAAAGCAGAACAGAATATACCTTACTTTTCCATCGTTATTTTGACTTTATTGAATGAAAAGAAGTAAAACCGTTTTTCCCCCCTCTGTAAATTAAGCAGGCCTCATTCAAAAAGACATGGAGAAGATTTCTAGAGTCAGAAGGTACCATTTCATATCTGCATGAAAAAAAATGAATCGGGATGAAACCTACAAAAAGTAAGACCCAGTCCTGCAACATTCTGCATACAGGTGGATCCTTGTGCCCACATGAAGCCCCATTGATTTAAAATAGGGTGCACTCACACACAAGATTTTGCAGAACTGGGGCCTAAATAGGGTCCTTTAGTTACAACTCTATAGTACTAGAGTTTTCAATTAAGAATATCCTTTCTATAGAATTTTTAAACCAACCTACATATTATATCTCTACTATAAGTTTATTTTTAAATTCTCAGACCATTCTATCATTCTATATTAAATCTTATTGGACTGCTCCAAAAAAGCATTCATTTCTATTACTATAATTCCATTTTAAATATATCATTGATGTTTTCTGGTTATTAATATCTGACAGTGTTTGGTACCCTTCAGACAAGAAGTTTGAGTGAAATCCCCAAAAGACTTAGTCAAGTCTTAACTTTTGTTTATATCCCTCTTTCCCTTTTGAAGTAAGAGCATTACAACCAAGACAGATGCCTTAATTATTTTTCCATTTCAACTTATGTGACTTTGAGGGAACTGAAGAAAAAAGCTTCTTTCTTGTTTAGGAGTGATCATGGGTTAAAGAGCTTCTGTTTTTAAAATGCAGATCACAGGGGTTCTATCATGGAAGAATAAATGCAGCAAACAGAGAAGTAGAGAGGTCCAAGAAAACCTGCGAGAAAGTGAGAGAGATTCTTAAGATTGCCCTGGCCCTAATTTTTTTGTTTTGTTCCTGTACAGGATTCTTCTCCACCCATCATACTGAAGGTCGAAAGCAACTGGCATTTGATATGCCCTGCGGATGGATACACAATATAATACATAATATCATTTCATAGTAAATGAGTGGGATTATTCACCACTGTTAATGATCTTTGCCATATCTCTGTTGTGCCTCAGCTCCCAGGAGTATACAATGTCAAGTATATATATATACTGGAAAGATTCCAAGATTTACCTTGGTATTCTTCAGGTCTGTAACTAATTTTCCCAGAGTGGCAATAAGCATCGACAGCACTATGCTTTGATTTTGAAGGTATTCTTATGACATAGATTACCAAAGAGACACTGCAAAGATCATCAAAGTTGGTGCCAGCATGCACCCCCCAAAACATATGAAAAACTGAAATCTTAGTTATTCTGGCATGTTTATTTTACTGATATTAACTAGCATTATTGCCACTATTTTGCCACAGTCATATTCACCAGCACTACTTGTGCTGAAACATTGGCAAATCAAGACAATGAAACATCTATAAAATAAGAAGCATGGTGGCACAAAGAGTATTTTCTGATTATCTGAGCAAGGTGGGTAGCATGGAAGAGGTCTGAACTACTGGCAGTCACAATGTTCTTAAAGGGACCACTAAACCTAAAAATACAGGCTTCTTGCTTATGTCTCAATGCATTTTTATATTCAGGCTCACGGGTACACCTCTACCCCGATATAACGCGACCCAATATAACACAAATTCGGATAAAACGCGGTAAAGCAGTGCTCCGGGGGGACGGGGCTGCACTCCGGCAAATCAAAGCAAGTTCAATATAACGCGGTTTCACCTATAACGCGGTAAGATTTTTTGGCTCCCGAGGACAGCGTTATATTGGGGTAGAGGTGTATTTGTAATAACAATGGGAAAAGGACTTGTGGACTTGAGGAGTTGTTATGGGGGGTTGCCTTTGACCTACATGAAATATGTTTGGTTTTGGTGGGATATGATTGACAGACTTCCCTTTTTCACTTTTCATTAACCTTGGTGTCCTGGTCAAATGCCCTTCCAACTCACATAATGATATTCTGAATTCTCCCTGTAGTTTCAATAATTTAAATTGGAGATGTTACTCTACTGTTCCTGTTCTAATGCTGTGGTGTGGTATTATTGTGCACTATAAAACTAAGTGCCACCTTTCCTCAGAGGTGGCTATACTTCATCTGTGGGGGGAAAAAATTATTTGTGTGTGTATCCATCTCACCACCTGTGACCTAGTAAGACTGGCTAGACAACTTATAACTAAACAGATATATCTAGATGGATGGATATGTAATTTGTAAAATATATTGGTAAAGCCTTTTGAAATCTTCAAGGATGAAAGGTATTATATATTTCTAAATTATCATGAAAGAACATCACATGCCCCGTTCTTAACCACATATCGTAGGTGACTTTGATGGATTGCCATCCACTCAGTATCAGTATATTATTTTTTTCTTTAATGGGATTCAGTTGTGACTGAGTTGTTCTCTTGGTGACACTGCTTTTCCACCCAGGAGATTTTTCATGAGATGTGAAAGTGTAGGCATTTGAAAGAGAGAGTATTTTCTGAGTTGTACTGACTGCCTGTCTAAACTCATCATCACTTACCATCTATGACCTAGTCAAACTGGCTAGACAGCTTAGGAGTAGGCACAATGCCAGTTTAATATGTGAGCATGAAAATAGGCAGCCAGCAGATCAACACATCACATACAGTAGAATCATGTCTGCTTGGTGGGGAGAGAAATCTCGGACAGAAACACCAAAACCTGCCAGAAACACACAACCTGTATAAATGAAATGCCATTACATATCTAGTCTTAACTGGAGTACTTTCAGGAAATAAGAAATATAACTTTTCTGGCCATGTAGAAAGATGCTGCACAAGAAACAAAGAGGAACATTATTTGGCTAAGGACCAAATGTTTCTCATGGTTTCTCTCCCTCTCCTACACATCCGGCAGGCATGCAAGGGCTAAAGTATGGTACAACCAAGGTCTACTGCAGGTTTGGGAGCAGAGTGCTTAGGCTGGGGAAAGGATGCACCTTCAGGCTAGGTGTTGTAAATCTTATGCAAAGTCTTATAGAATTTAACAGAAAACATCAAGAGAGAATTTTAACCCTGCTGTAGAATTTTATACAATGGTTCACATTCTAATCAATTCTACTGTGTTTTTTAGCCATTTTTGTAGAACTCCCTTGGTTTAATTACTATTAGAGTCTAATAGGGAATACCCAAAGAGTGGTTTGTTGGAGGGACATGAGCAGTAGGGTCTACAGCCTATGCAGATTCAATCAGCCAAAAAAAAAAATCTACCAAAGTGGTACTGAGGCTTTAGGTGCTGTTACAGTACATGGGCTGGAACAGTGGTTGCAGAATGGCTACATACATGTCTCATATATTTTGCTAACTTGGATGGAAGATTTTGTTCTAAGCCACTTTGCAAGGGCCATTTACTCAGACTTTTCACAGGAGACCAGCATCAGGCCCAATATAATAGGCTAAAACTAAATCTATAATAATAAGCTAAAACTTGATCCTGAAGATCTCTCCAACTACCATCCCATCTCCAACTTCCTTTTCCTGGGCAATGATTGATAAAAACAGTAACCACCAAACTCCAACAACATGTAATGTCAGCCAGCATCCTGGAGGCCTTACAAAAAGTTTAATAGAGCAAGAAAAGATATATAGGATTTAATAAAACATAATAGAATTATATTTAAGAACTATACAATAAAGCAGCACAGCAAAATAAAATACACAGATTATATAGAATATTCCCATATCATGTCTGGAGGATACAATAATTACAATGTAATTACTTTTAAATGATATATTTTAATATTACCATTCCGTGAGCAGTGATCAGCTGGTTGCAGAATGGGGTGCAGTATATCTCACTCAGACACATTCATCCAGTTTTATTGACAGACTCAATCATTCCTTAGTAATACATAGGAAAATCAGACTTACACACTTTCTTCTTAAATTCCCTCTGTTACGTCTGATGGGCCTTCTGTTCTGTCAATTAGATGTTACACAAGCTGAAGATAAAGGTGGCGCGTTCAACTGCAGCTGCTGCTGCTACCTCAGAAGCTGTGGTAGTGGCGGTTGCTGCCTGCAGGTAGTTGCTTGGTTGTTATGGAAGCTGCAGTGATGATTGTCTCAGAAGCCTTGGTTTCTGCTGCCTTAGAGGCTTCTGTAGCTAACAGGTTCTAAAGCCGCTGCCCTCTGGAAGGGGCTGCTGCTGCTGCTGCTGCAGGTAGCTGTTCTGAGGGCCGTTGCCAAGGCAAACTCAAAGTTCTGCCTCTGCTCCAGAATCTTCTTAGGATGCTGCTGCAGTTGTCCCAGTTGCTGTTCTTGCTGCTAGTTTAGGCTTCTGATCTTCACAAACCCCCAAAATCCCACACATAAGCCTGCTGGTTGCCAGCCATATATACTGGTTGCTCTCAAGGTCTGCTCATTAACATAATTTATTAGCCTTGCGCAGCCAAATCAGCTTCCAGATATTAGTTTAATTACTCTTCCTGTCTAAATCCTCCCTTTTTTATTAGCATATTTGTACTTCCTGTCTAGCTCCTTCCCCTGACATACCTAATTTTAGATAGGAAAAGCTCCTCCCCTGATGCCATCTTGGATGCTAGACCTTTCTAAGCTCATCCTTCTGACACCATCTCAGAGTCTAGATCTTTCTAGGCTCCTCCCCATACGCCATCTAGAACTTTCCACTATCATCCCCGTCTCCGCCATTTTGATCCTCCATGTTAGATTTTCTAATTTTGAACTATCTTTAATTTCTACTTAATTACAATCTTAATCTTAAAACTAACTACTGCTTTATGCAAGTCAAAGTGTCCTGATACTGTCACCACCTTAATTATGTCAATTGGGAAAGGTAAAAATTGCTATGATATTTAAACCCATACCAAGGTTTTTCTGCAAGCCTCTATTTAAGGTGTTGCAAGGTATCTCAGAACCAGGGGCGGCTCTAGGCACCAGCAAAACAAGCTGGTGCCTAGGGCAGCAAAATCTAGGGGGTGTCCCCTGCGGCCGGGGGGGGCGGCAGGCTGGGCCGGCGGACTTGCCGCAGTCATGCCTGCGGGAGGTCCACCGGAGCCCCGGGAGGACCGGACCTCCCGCAGGCATGACTGCGGCAGCTCAAGCGGAGCCGCCGGACCCGCGAACCGTCCGCAGCCGCGGGAGGTCCAGCCGAGCCACGCGGGACCAGCGGTCCCTCTGCAGTCATGCCCGCGGGAGGTCCGCTGCTCCCGCGGCTCCGGGGCGCCTCCCGCGCATGACTGCTTGGGGCGGCCAAAAACGTAGAGCCGCCCCTGCTCAGAACATTCAGCATGAAATCTCTTGTTACAGTGCTCAGATACAATGAAAGAAAGCTACTCAATGCTATCACAGCCAAGCCATGAGTGACTTTCCTCTGTACAGGTCAGAAGGGTGCAGAGATATGTTCTGATTAGCTTTCTGACAGCTTTTTCATGAGTAATGGGGCAATGAAGGAGGAAGAGGAGATATTAGCGCTGTTGAGTAACACTAACACAAATGCCATAGGTGGTATTCTCCCAGTCAACAGTTTCAAAAGCGTAGTGTTGTGTTTGGGAGAAGGGAAAATGAATATGGAGTATTGCAGACAAATAATGCAGGAAAATAGCATCTTGTAAATACCGTTTTTCACCCTGAGATGCAGCTTTCCACTGATGAAAAAAGGGACGGTGATACATTCTCGCTCATGTCCAAGTTTGTAGCAGCACAAAAACAAACACATTCACTCTGTTTAATTTGTGCTTACCATTTCATTTGTCATCGTCATTAATGCTGTTGTACATGAAAATAATCATGATGCCTTTTCCCCATCTACTCCTGGAAATGTTCTCTTCATCAAGCCACTCAATCAAATGTAAAATGAGGCACTTGTTCATTTCTGAACAGAGAACGTAGTGTGCAGTCAAATAGGAGAGATCTTCTGCAACACTGCAAGAAACACTTTTCTGACAGCCAGCTTGTTTCTTTCAGTTCGGTGCGAAAATGAAAGAAAGTAACTATTTTTATCTGTGTTCCCCCCCTAGGGCCAAATGCTTCCCTTTCACAATGAAACATACAATGGGTGCTGGGTGAGGGAGCATTAATGATGGACCCAACAGATTCTTATCTAAAAGCCCAATCCGTCACCCACTGAAATCAATAGAGGCTTTGCCACTGACTTCAGTGGGGGCTGGATCACCACTCTTAGCGGGGAGGAGTAAGCCACCACCTTGAGGATTAGATTGTGTGGTCACAGGCTAATAATCCATAGAAAATTCTGTCCCCAAACTATGATGATTAGGGTCACCTCTTTCCATGACAATCTGTCTCATTCTAGATCTGTGAACCCTGGGGCCTCCTGCCTCTGCCTGCAGACACCTATTCTCTCCAAATGCATTGAGTGGAACTTCATGTTACTCTGAGCAACATGCAACATCCATAGACTTTTTCTCTTGCAAATATGTATATGTGACCTATACCATAAGTAGCAGCTACTCCTTCTTAGAGTCGGGGTCACAGCTAGGGAGGACCATACACATGTGCCTTTACTTCCTGTGGAGCCCTATCTACCATGTGTGTTTGTGGAGGCACTTCTACATGCTTGGATGGAGGAGTGAACATGCAACAGTTACTACCTCCAATTTCCTTCTGCTATTTCCATCTCTTGTCCACTCTAGTTTTCCTGCCCCTTTCCTCTTTTCAGCACTGTTCAGCAGAGGGGAGCGCCTGGCCTATACCTACTACAGTTGGACCTGGTCAAAGATTTATTTATTTTGAAATTTTGACAAAAAATTCATTGAAATTTCAAGTTTCAATGAAAACCAGACAATTGATAAACTGTTCACAACCTCTCTCTCCTCTCCCCCACATTTTTTTTTGACCAGGGGTATATTTTCAAAAGTTTAAATGGCACTTACACACCACGCACCTAGAAGCCTTTGAAAATCTAACCCAGAAGTTCTCAAACTTCATTGCACCACGACCCCATTCTGAGAGCAAAAATTAGTACATGAGCCCAGGAGAGAGGACTGAAGCCTGAGCATGCCTGAGCCCCACTCCCCTGGACAGGGGAGCCAAAGCCCAAGCCCCACCATCCCAGGCGGGGGGGCCAAAACCAAAGCCCCAGGCAGGAGGCCTGAAACCTGATCCCCACTACCCAGGGCTAAAGCCCATGGGCTTGGGCTCCGGGACCCAGCAAGTCTAATGCCAGCTGTGGCGACCCCATTCAAATGGGGTTGCGATCCACTTTGGGGTCCCAACCCAGTTTGAGAACTGATGAATAACCCCAGCTCTCCAGTACATGGAGTGACGTTATTCATCCTTGAACAGAGTAGTGTAAATCCTGCAGTTTTTCTTAAAATTTTTACATATTCTAAATTGGAAAAGAAAAAATTCTAAACGTAAGAAGCCTCGACAGAGAGATGGCTTGTGAGCTGGAACACACAGCATGGCAATACAAGACTGATAGGATTGCCTTCTTTGGTATACATAGTACATACAAGTACAAAATCAATAGGTCATTTTTATCAGTTTGTTTAAATAATACCATTTCAGACTCACTCACATTGGGCCAGATCCTGCTCACATTGAACTCGTGGGCCACTTGCACTTAAGCTGGCACTAGGTGCATAAATTACACCTCATTGTACAAGTTACTCCTCCTGCAACCCAGAAGAAATTCATGTGGAAGAGTGGGCAGGCTATTTTAAGTTGCAGTCAGGCTACCACTGCAACTTTCTCAGTGGTGACTTTCTAAGGGGTGTCCCAAATAACTGCCCCTGGTACATCCCCTCCCTGGATGATGCCATCCGTTTCTTGGGACCCTTCAGCAGGAAGGAGATTGAGACTAGTTTGTACCCTCTCAAATTCCTCCCCCATTGCAATTTTTCCTCCAATGGGTGCCTTTGCCAGTGTTTACATAAACAAAAGTCAATCATACCAGCTTCTGTCTAAGTGAAGCTGCAGGACCACAGAACTCCCTCTGAAGTCAACAGGATTTACAAGGACTGTGTAATTTATGCTTGGATTCTCCAACTATTTGGTTATATTTAAGAATGAGGTGATTTTAGGACAATAATTGTATGTACTCAATTTTGGACACTTTATTTTTTTTAAAGGTAACAGTATAAAGTGCTCATAATGTACAGACATTTAAAACTGAAATGGGTCATATGGGGATTTGTTTTTCTGTTTTGTGGATTTCAAAATCCAGAAATTTATTGCAACCAATTCAACCACTGACATAAATGGTCTTTGTTGGACACTGGGTCTAGGCCTTAATCACTGGCAGAAGAATGAAAAGCAAGAAATATTCTATGAATGAGAATTCACAATATTGCTAATCACATTTTTGTTCCTGTAGAAAATCCTTCTTTTTATTTAGTTTTCAGGTGAGCTCTCTCTCATTTGAATTATGACAACATGAATATTGTGACTGCTGTGTAATTTTTAGTTGCCACTGACAAATTCCTTAGATATGAGAGAGACACTTGTAAGCATCTGTCATAAACAAATAGTTAAGGGTTAATGTCTCTTTTACCTGTAAAGAGTTAAGAAGCTCAGTAAAAACCTGGCTGACACCTGACCAGAGGACCAATAAGGGGACAAGATACTTTCAAATCTTGGTGGAGGGAAGTCTTTATTTGTGTTCTTTATTTGGGTTTTGTTTGCTCTCGGGACATGAGAGGGACCAGATGTCCATCCAGGCTCTCCAAATCTTTCTGAATCAGTCTCATGTTTCAAATTTGTAAGTACCTAGTCAAGAAGGCATGTTAGTCTTCTGTTTGTTTTCTCAACCTGTAAATGTTTCTTTTGCTGGAAGGATTTTTTACCTCTGTTTGCTATAACTTTGAACCTGAGGCTAGGGGGGATTTCTCTGGCTATATAATTTAAATACTCTGTAAGCATTTTTCATCCTGATTTTACAGAGATAATTTTTACCTTTTCTTTTTCTTTAATTAAAAGCTTTCTTTTTAAGAACCTGATTGATTTTTCTTTGTTTTAAGATCCAAGGAGTTGGGTCTGGACTCACCAGGAGTTGGTGGGGGGGTGGTTAATTCCTCTTTGTTTTAAGATCCAAGGAGTTTGGATCTGTGTAAAGCCTCTCAAGGCAACCCAGGGAGGGGAAAGTCTGGGGGGGGGGAAAGAGGGGGGAATGGTTAATTTCTCCTTGTGTTAAGATCTAAGGGATTTGGGTCTGTGTTCTCCAGGGAAGGTTTTGGGGGGACAGGGAGTGTACCAGACGCTACTTCTGGTTGGTGGCCGCGCTATCAGATCTAAGCTAGGAATTAAGCTTAGAAGGGTACATGCAGGTCCCCACCTTTTGGACGCTAAAGTTCAGAGTGGGGGAGGAAACCTTTACGGCGTCATTTACTTGTTTTCAGTTCTTTCTCTCAGAATCAGCTATCACTGTGGGCAGAGAGATTTATCCAAGTTTCTCTGTGACACTCTCAGGAGACCAATCCCCTGAAATCAAATGACCACAACAGTGTCTGAAAAGACCTGTAGACTTGTTAAAGTTTGTTAACATACCAAAACAGCAAGAGTTGCTCTCTAGAGGTATGTCTACACTATGGGATTATTCCGATTTTACAGAAACCGGTTTTTTAAAACAGATTGTATAAAGTTGAGTGCACGCAGCCACACTAAGCACATTAATTCGGCGGTGTGCGTCCATGTACCGAGGCTAACGTCGATTTCCGGAGTGTTGCACTGTGGGTAGTTATCCTGTAGCTATCCCATAGTTCCTGCAGTCTCCCCCGCCCATTGGAATTCTGGGTTGAGATCCCAGTGCCTGATGGGGCAAAAACAGTGTCGCGGGTGATTCTGGGTAAATGTCGTCACTCAATACTTCCTCCGTGAAAGCAACGGCAGACAATCACTTCGCGCCCTTTTTCCCCTGGTTTGCCCTGGCAGACGCCATAGCATGGCAACCATGGAGCCTGTTTTGCCTTTTGTCACTGTCACTGTATGTGTACTGGATGCTGCTGACAGAGGCGGTACTGCAGTGCTACACAGCAGCATTCATTTGCCTTTGCAAGGTAGCAGAGATGGTTACCATCCCTATTGCACCATCTGCCATTGTAAATTGGCGATGAGATGATGGTTATCAGTCATTTTGCACCGTTTGCAACTGGAAATTGGCGATGACGGTTATCAATCCTTTTGTACCGTCTGCTGCTGTCATGGGTGCTCCTGGCTGGCCTCGCTGAGGTTGGCCGGGGGCGCATGGACAAAAATGGGAATGACTCCCCAGGTCATTCCCTTCTTTATGTTTTGTCTAAAAATAGAGTCAGTCCTGCCTAGAACATGGGGCAAGTGTACTAGAGAACCAGAGAGCACAGCCGCTCTGTGTCAGAGCCCCAGAGATCCCGCAGAAATGATGAGCTGCATGCCATTCTAGGGGGTGCCCCTGCAACAACCCCACCCGTTGTTTCCCTCCTTCCCCAACCCTCCTGGGTTACCATGGCAGTGTCCCCCCATTTGTGTGATGAAGTAATAAAGAATGCAGGAATAAGAAACACTGACTTTTTAGCGAGATAAAATGAGGGGAAGGCAGCCTCCAGCTGCTATGATAGTCCAGGCAGGACATTAAAGGGGAGAGGAGCGCAGCCTCACGCTGCTATGAGAGTCCAGGGAGTACAGAATCTTTTCTTTAGACATGAAAGTGGGGGGAGGGGGCTGATGGAGCTCAGCCTCCAGCTGCTATGATGAGGACGGTTACTAAGCATTTTGTACCATCTGCTGGGAATGACCAGGAGTCATTCCCGTTTTTACCCAGGCGCCCCCGCCCGATCTTACTGAGACCAGCCAGGAGCACTCACGGGATGATGAGGATGGTTTTCCACCATTTTGCACCATCTGCCATCAGGAAAGGAAAGGGAGGGGATGCTGCTGTTCAGCGCTGCAGCACCGCGTCTACCAGCAGCATGCAGTAGACATACAGTGACATTGAAAAAAAGCGAGAAACGATTTTTTTTCCCTTTTCTTTCACGGGGGGGGGGTGGAGGGGTAAATTGACGAGATATATCCTGAACCACCACGGACAATGTTTTTGACCCTTCAGGCATTGGGAGCTCAGCCAAGAATGCAAATGCTTTTCGGAGACTGCAGGGACTGTGGGATAGCTGGAGTCCTCAGCCCCCCCTCCCTCCCTCCATGAGTGTCCATTTGATTCTTTGGCTTTCCGTTACGCTTCTCACGCAGCACTGTGCTGAGTCCCTGCTGTGGCCTCTGTCTATCATAGCCTGGAGATTTTTTCAAATGCTTTATCATTTCGTCTTCTGTAACGGAGCTCTGATAGAACAGATTTGTCTCCCCATACAGCGATCAGATCCAGTATCTCCCGTACGGTTCATGCTGGAGCTCTTTTTGGATTTGGGACTGCATCGCCACCCGTGCTGATCAGCGCTCCACGCTGGGCAAACAGGAAATGAAATTCAAAAGTTTGCGGGGCTTTTCCTCTCAACCTGGCCAGTGCATCTGAGTTCAGATGGCTTTCCAGAGCGGTCACAATGGTGCACTGTGGGATACCGCCTGGAGGCCAATACCGTCGAATTGCGGCCACACTAACCCTAATCCGACATGGCAATACCGATTTCAGCGCTACTCCCCTCGTCGGGGAGGAGTACAGAAATTGGTTTAAAGAGCCCTTTATATCGATATAAAGGGCTTTGTTGTGTGGACGGGTGCAGGGTTAATTCGGTTTAACGCTGCTAAATTCGGTTTAAACGCGTAGTGTAGACCAGGCCTAGGTCTGGGTTACTAGAGGCTACATTATTTGAAATTTGATGTTGTATCTCTAGTAGTCCAAGAACAGGAAAAGTCTCTATATTTAGGGATGTTTAGATCACTTTCCTTTTACTATTTTAACTAAAACAAGGGCTTTTGTCCACTGAGTTTAAGAGGATATTGGCATGAGGAGCCCTGTAGTTAAGACTGAGATGGCCATTCTAGTCTAAAAGTCTTTCTTTCATCCATTTATAACTTTCTCCAAAATGTTCCTTTTTGATTGAATTATGTTTTATTCTCTCTTATCTTTATCCCTCTTTTTTTTTTAGTGTCAATTAAAAGCCCCAATACTGCAACTTGGTCCACATAGCCCAAACTGCTGTACCTGTACAGTCCCTGTTAACTTCTGTGGGGCTCCATGCAGGCCCAGCAGGGGCGGCTCCAGGCCCCAGCACACCAAGCGCGTGCTTGGGGCGGCAAGCCACGGGGGGCGCTTTGCCGGTGCCACGAGGGCGGCAGGCAGGCTGCCTTCGGCGGCTTGCCTGCGGAGGGTCCGCTGGTCCCGCAACTTCGGCAGACCCTCCGCAGGCAAACCACCGGAGGCAGCCTGCCTGCCGTGCTTGGGGCGGCAAAATCCCTAGAGCCGCTCCTGAGGCCCAGGGGCTCTTCTGCTCATTACATTTTGCTGGGACCCTAATGCAACATATTATTTGCCAAACAGTACATCACATTGCCTAGATTTGTGTGATCTAATGAAAGATCTTAGACCAGATCATCAACTGATGTAAACCATCACAGCTCCACTGATGCCAATGCAGAGTGATACTGAACTATACCTGATGAAGATATGATTCTATACAAGAGGACAGAATAAATGGTATGTATTTAAGGCCTTATTTTCCACTGTCTTGCACCTTGTGTAATCATTTACACCTGTGCAGAGTGAAATCAAAGTGTGTGTAATGCTCCCAGGACCAGAATGGTAGCATTTTGCCCTGGGTGTAGTCACTTGTGTAAGAAAGTGGAGAATCTTCACTCTAAATAGTTGGACAAATATCTGCCCCAGTTACACCAGTGCAGCCTCAGTGCAGCCAGTGCATGCATGTAACTGAGTTCAGCATTTGGCCCATAATTTGTGAGGTTGTGTGTTATTGACGTGTTTGAATTATCACACATTATTTTGCCACTTTAGTTAAAATATAGCTACTCCTGAGAAACTGTCAAATCAAAATATTCTTTTGGTCATAGGTTCAGCTAAAATTTGATCTTCATTGTAGTCTGAAATAGTTCAGCTGCTTCCTAAACAATATGCTGAAGGGGGTCTTTCTTACTCTAATCCAAACTCCCACCCCAAAGCATTTTAAGGAGGTAATGAACATGTGTAATTAGAGGCATTCCTTCCATATTTTGTTTAATTATACAGTCAATATGTTCTTACAATTATTGATTTATATTGTTTAAAGTTGCCCAACTTTTTTTTATATAATTTAATTTCTATGCTTAGATGGTTGCTCTTCCCACCCACTTTCTACCTTCATTTTGCAAGATGCTCAATTAGTCACACAATTCTAACCACGCAGAATCACACCCTATTTGAATATGCTTTGTTCATCAAAATCCTTGTGTAGGATCTTGAAAATATACTATATGCTTACAAGCAAATCCTTCCTGTGATGGGCAGGGGCGGCTCTAGACATTTCACCGCCCCAAGCAGGGCGGCATGCCGCTGGGGGCGCACTGCCGGTCGCCAGGAGGGCGGCAGGCTAGTCCGGGGGTCCGCTGGTCCCGCGGCTTTGGTGGACCACCGGAGCCGCGGGACCAGCGGACCCTCCGCAGGCAAGCCTGCGGGAGGTCCAGCGGAGCCGCCTGCCACCCTCACGACGACCAGCAGAGCGCCCCCTGCGGCGTGCCGCCCCAAGCACGCACTTGGCGTGCTGGGGCCTGGAGCCGCCCCTGGTGATGGGGCAGTTGCCCCTCACTGGTTGGCAAAGGGTTAATAGCAGTCCTTGGAGCAGCTGCACAGAACCCAGCCAATCAGGGCCAGGCTGGGCCCTATAAGAAGTGCTGCAGGGCAGAGAGGAGCACAATCTCTTCCTGGAGCTTGAGGGAGAAGGACTGGCTGCCTATAGAGAGAAGTACCTGGGACAGAGCAGTGCTGGGCAAGGTCAGAGAGCAAGCGGAGCTTCAGCCTGGCTGGCTCCTAGATTGTGGCCTTGATACAGGGACTGAGTAGGTGCTCAGGCTATGGGAAGTGGCCCAGAGAAAGCAGGTAGTGGCAGAGGGGAAGGAGAAGCAGTGAGCGGCTGCCAGCTATAGAGTCCCTGGGTCGGGGCCCAGAGTAGTAAGCAGGCCTGGGCCCTCCCTTTCCCCCACTGGCCACTGAAGGAAGTGGCCAGCCAAAGGACTGCAGTTTGTCTCTGAGCAAGGAGCTGGACTAGAGGCTGCAGTTTGCCACTGAGGCAAGAGGCCAGGCAAAGGACTGCCAGTTCCCCCGGAAGGGGGTGGGGAGACAGGGCCGGCTTTAGGCCTATTCCACCAATTCCCCCGAATCGGGCCCCACGCCCTTCCCTGGCTAGAGGCGCCTTTTTAATTTTTACTCACCTGGTGGCGCTTTGGGTCTTCAGTGGCGGGTCGTTCACTCTCTCCGGGTCTTAGACGGTACTTCAGCGGCGAGTCCTTCGCTTACTCTGGGTCTTCGGCGACACTTCGGCTGCGGGTCCTTCAGTGCCGCTGAAGACCTGGAGCGAATGAAGGACCCACCGCTGAAGTGCTGCCGAAGACTCAGAGCACTGCCCGGTGAATACAACCCCACGTGTTTTTTTACATTTTTTTTTTAAGTCATCCCTGCCAGGGCACCGTAGAAACTGTTTGAATTGGGCCCCGAACTTCCTAAAGCCGGCCCTGTGGGGAGACAACGGAATTGGGGCACAGCTGGAGGATCCATGCCCTGAAGAGGATGCCGTGGTCTGGGAGCGATGTGGGTCCCCACAAACAGCAGAGATGGTAGAGAAGCAGTGACAGAAAGTGAAACACCACAAGAAGAAGGTGCCCTGCTGATGGACAGAGCTAATTCCTGAGCAACCAGCAGGAGGTGCCACAGTGGTGAGCACAACCCATTACACTTCCCTTCATCACATAGCCCTCAGGGCCGGCCCACAACATTTTGACACCTGAGGCAGGAGCTCAAATGATGCCCCCATACCTCTTCGCTTGGGCCAAAACGTTGAAAGGTCTCAATTCTGTCTTCTTCCTGTTCTGTTCCTCTCATGGTACTGCTCTGCTACCTACCCCAATCAAGGAGAACTAACAACTTAAAATGCCTTGGTCAAAAATTTTAAGTAACACTTAACTTTCAAAGGCCTGAACAGCAAATCTAACTTTTCTTGTCTGCATAGTAAACACTGGCATTTTTATCTGTTTGAATAATCAAAGTGGTGCTTTCCGTGCCTTCTTGGTTGCAAAGATTTGAACTGCTTCCTGAAGGTCCACAGTCTGGGCCAGCTCATGCTCTATTGAGATGGTTGCAAGGCTGACCAGCCTCTCCTGTGTCATTGTGGAGTGTAGATGTGTTTTTATTAACGTCAGCTTGGAGAAGCTGCGTTCTCTACTGGCAACTGTTACAGGAAGTGTTAGAAGTATGCGCAGAGCAACAAAAGCATTTGGAAAGAGGATGATCATCTCATTTGTGCACATATATTCCAGAACATCCTTTGGAGTTGATCCTGCTGAAATGTATCTTGAAAGGGCTTTCAGTTCATCACCTAAATCACTCGCATCAATATCGCTCATATCATCATATGTCAACACTGTCTCTAGTGCCCTGCATTGCTGGTGTAGGTCTTCTTCAGGTATAGTGAGGAGTTTTGGAATATCATACAACATCCTAAATACACTGCTGTGTTCCTTGAACTGCATGAAATGTTCTTCAACTGACAGTATTGCACAATCTAGCACCTGGTTAAAGAATTCAACTTTGAATTGTTGTTTGGGGTCTCTTATGGGATTATCCCGTCCCTCGTAATCAAAATGTCGTCTTCTTCGGTGACTCTTGTATTCTTGAATGGGTGGGAAAATAGCTTCAGTGTGAAGTTCCTCTGCCAACTTCTGTGCACTCTTCAGAACATTTTGAAATCCCTCATCTGAGTGGTAAGACTGTAGGTATGACTTTGCTTTGTCTAGTTGTTCCATTGCTCCAGATATATCAGGTCAACACCTTGGAGTGTCTTGCTTACAACATTTATTTCAAACAGCATGCTACAACACTAAGCCACACAGAAATTTGAAGTTATGTATGTTTCTGGTGATTCCATTTCCCTCTGCCACTGTTCTCCCATGAACAGTTCCTGTCATAGCATTATCCTCCATAATTGCAACTATGGCATCATCTATCTTCCCCATTTGGTGTTTGATAGGCTTTATCGCCTCCACTTGACTTTCCCATCGTGTGGCACTCCGTGGTTTCAGTGTCAGAGAGGATGTTCCCAGATGTTGCTTCAAAATTTGCCATCAAGGAGTTGATGCAGAGAAAAATGCATAGATGCTTTGAATTATATTAAAAAATTCAGCAGCCTCACTAGAAGCTGATGCTGCATCACTGACCACCAAGTTCAATGAATGAGAACTGCATGGGACAAAAAAAGCTTGAAGGTTTAACTCTTGGATCCATATCTGCACTCCTCTGTTCTTTCCTCTCATGTCAGCACCATTATCATAGCCCTGACTTCATGTCAGCTATCGTATTGTATATTCCCATATGTTCCAGCTTTTTAAGAATCACATTTGTCATACCAGCTCCTGTAGTATCATCAATGTCAATAAATTCTAGAAAATGCTCTCTGACAGTCACCATTGCAGGGACATTTTCACTAGGTTCTGTTGTTGTTACAAAATGCACCATTAAAGTCATTTGTTCCATATGGCTGATGTCAGGTGTGCAGTCCAGAATAACAGAGTAATATCTTGCTGACTTCAGATCTGCACCATCTTCTGTTTGATTTTTTGTTGATAGTAACTGTATGATCTCATTTTGAATAGTTTTTCCAAGGTAGTGGTGTGAGTACGTTTCTTGGGTGGTGTCTCTTCTTAGATGCTCCTGGAGTACAGCATCAAACTCAGCCATCAGCTCCACAATTTTAAGGATGTTTCCATTGTTTGGCACATACAGCTGATCTGAAGTGCCACACAGTGCTAGGTTTTGGGTAGCAAGCTTTCTCGCAATGGCAATAAGCCTTTTCAGAACATTTTGCCAGTAAAGAGATTCTGATGCAATCTTCTCTTGATGCTGATCATCTATGGTGGCCTTTAACCTTAGTCTCATCTCAAGCTCTTTCCACCTATGGAATGCTCTCTGCTGATTTGCTGCCTTCTCATGGCATGCCAGATTTCTAGCCAGATTTTTCCAGTCTGTTGTTCCTGTAGAACCCAATGTGGCTGTAACATTAGACTGGAAGAGTTTGCAACAAACACAGTATGCAGCATTCTGGGTTTTTGAGTACATAAGCCATGGCCTCTCCACTTTGTTACCATTGGGGATTTCACACCAGTAATGTGTTGGATGGAAACTTCTATTTTCATATTCTTTGGGGAACATGATGTTTTTCACTTGCTGTGGCCCATGCAGTACAAGGAAGTCCCTCAGGCTACTGCTCAAGTGGGTCCACAGTCCTGGATCATCTAGACCAGTGTTTCCCAAATTTGGGACGCCGCTTGTTTAGGGAAAGCCCCTGGCGGGCTGGGCTGGTTTGTTTACCTGCTGTGGCTGCAGGTCCGGCGATCGCGGCTCCCACTGGCCGCTGTTCACTGCTCCAGGCCAATGGAGCTGCTGGAAGCGGCGCGGGCTGTACTGGCCGCTGCTTCCAGCAGCTCCCATTGGCCTGGAGCAGCGAACTGCGGCTAGTGGGAGCCGCGATCGGCCAGACCTGCGGACACGGCAGGTAAACAAATTGGCCCGGCCTGCCAGGGGCTTTCCCTAAACAAGCTGCATCCCAAATTTGGGAAACACTGATCTAGATTTAAGGAACTAAACTCAGCAGCAGCTGTTTCTTGCGCCTCCACCATACTCTTCTCAAAATATTGCTGTCATGGGGCCAAATTCACCCTCAGTTACACTTCTGTCCCCTTGCTGAAGTCATTGGAGTTGCACAGGTATGAATGAAGACAGAAGGACACTTTACTTCTAAGCTGGCTTTTATTCCTCATGGAATGTCTGAAGGGTGTGTTTCAGGCTTGTGAACTCATGGAAATCTTTACAAAAAGAGTCAGTCTTAGCATGTGAAACAATTCCATCCCTCCCATACCTGCAGACATGACCCATTCATGTCCACTGTTATTATGCCACTGTTTACATGATCAGCTTAAGGATTCTGTGAAGAGTAAACTATAGGGTTAGAAAAATTGCTTCTCACCTACCTGCCCATTTAAAGCATCTTTCATGCTGGCAAGAAGGATATGTCCCCTCCCACAAGGCCATATACCCCTCCCATTGTGTACAGTATATAATTGTCAATCAACTTTCTGAAAAGTTTATATTTTAAATGTGACTGAGGACATCTGTTGCTTTTCTTAGACCTTCTTATCTAAGTGGTTTCACTCCACTTGTTTGGCATTGCTTTAGACTGGATAATGAAGAAGTGTATTAGCAATGCAAATACTGGTACAGCATTAGTATGTGGCAAATCCCCAGACTTTGCTGGTGACATTGCGCTACTGAGCAACACTCCCTGAAAAGTTACAAATGAATACTGACAACTTGGCAAAAACAGCAGACCAAGCAGGGCTCAATTATTTATGCTAAAACATCCTTCAAACCCAGATGTCAAGCAGTAACATCACGTTAGAAGGTAAAAATATCAAGGAAGTAGAACAGTTTGCCTACCTTGGCAGCACCATTTTTGCCAATGGAGATCTCAAGAAAGAAGTGACATCAAGGATAGGAAAGGCATCCACAACATTCACTGAACACAACATATAGAAATCAAATATAAACAGCACGAGAACAAAACAATGTAATCTCGGTGCTAACACATGGCTGTGAGAGCTGGAATTCTACTAAGGTGTTAGTAAACTAGATGCCTTAAAAAATAAGTGCCTATGAAAGATTCTGGGCATTAGGTGGAAAGATTTAATCACCAAAGAGATCTGAGAAATCATCAACCAGCAGTTCATTTCCACCAGACTCAAAAGAAGCACTGGACATATTTGGGACATGTACTCTGGATGGCAACACACAGACTCTCTCACATTAAGCTATCAAGTGGAAACCAACTGGTGTGAGAAAAGAGGGAACCCAAAAGAAATCTTAAGAAGAACCCTTAGCACAGAGGGCAGAATAGTTCATCTCTCTACCATAGAGCAAATGGAAGCAACAGCAAATGATAGAGAGGAATGAAGAGTGGCATGGGAATGTTGTTTACAAGAAAAAAGTAGATCCGTGTGTGTCTTCCTGTGCTGTCTCAGCATCTGTTTCTTCTCTCTCCCCATATACTTGTTCATCTTTCTCCCTCTTGCTTGTGTTCTTTACCGCTTGCTCTAGATTCTAGGTCTCTCCACTCTTGTCCCACCAGAACTTCTCTGTCTGACACCATGGTTCTCTTTTCTAACTTTCCTCCTTTCTCCACCTAACAATTCACACCCATCTTCTCCTCTCCATCTACTCTCACCCGGCTTAGGAATTTTAGCGGACAACTAGTAGCTAGAGAATTACATCTAACAGCCAGGGAGTGTAGTGTAAGATTGAGGGGAACACCAGCCCAGTGAGAAGCCAGCCCCTACCTCCAACTGCTGGGAAAGAGGAAAGTGCTGAGATTATCTAGCAGAGTGCTGTCCCTGGATCAGATTGGGGGTGGGGGGTTAGAATCCATCTTTAATATCAGCAGTAAGTGGAACATGGAAGAAGGAGCATTTGATCTGTTTCCTCATTCACACCCAAGAGCCTCTAAGCAACTGTAGTTCATTTACATTGCTTTATAACAATGCATATCTTCAAAGTTATCTTTGCAAGAAAAAGGAGTAGGAACTTACTTAAAAAAATGAAAGCTGCGCGCCTCCTTTATATTCATAATAAGTGGGGCCTAAAGACATGAGCTTTGTGCCCAAAGGTCAGTGATGCCAAGATTTGCAAGGATCTTGGGACACTCTCAGACCACAGGAGCAGGCATAAAGATGTTCCGGCCTGTTTCAGATATCATCTGCCTTTCTCCTCATGGCAGCATGGAAAGGAATGAGTGAGATTTGACACTTGAGTACTGCTGTCAGAAAGGTAAACAGCTGAGACAAAGTGCTTTTTCTTAAGCCAGACAATGTGTTGCTAAGTCAGGATTTTGGAGCTTGATAGTGTGTCTAATGCAAATAAGATCTAATGTAACTGTCTCACTCTGAAACACTAGTGCTCCCAGCAGATTCCAAAAATAAATTCAAACACCTCTGTGCTTCACAAAATAAATGACCAGATCCCATACAGCTGTGCATGTTTGCACATATGTCACTGGCAATGACAGACACAGGGCCAAATTCTGCTCTTGGTAACATCAGTTTATCTTGGACTCACCCCCATTTCAGTATTTAAAAGTTTGGGTTGTTCTCCAAATGCCCTTGCAGCAGGACTGCACAAACAGCAGACAATACACTTCCCGTCTCCTTCCATGAGATTTTATGATGTGGAAACATGGATAGTTTTTACAGAATTAGGTCTCTAGTAATCAGCTTCCTCTCTGATTCTTCCATTGATGTTACAGCCCAGTGCGTATAATGTCACAATCAGGTGGCAAGTCTGTGGAATTGAACTTAATCCTCTATCATTATCTTTTGTTCATCACAAACCGACAGTTTACTGTCAATCTCACACATAGTAATGACAAACTCAGCCAACTGAAGTAACACCCCAAGTGCCAGTGGCAATTTATCTTACCATTTCAACTCCCCCCTCCGAGAGGAATGAGAGCTTTTAACCACTGTACTGTAGCAGTCACTGATATTTGCCATAATTATAGGCCTTGACAGTTTCAAAGGGAGTCTTATAACATCCTAGAGGATTCCAATATCATGCAGCTCAATTTGTAAAGGGCATGGGCCTTCCTGTTGGCCAAGTATTGGATTGGCAGTTATGGAGCCACATGGGCCAAATTCTCTGTTGCTGTTTGTTGGTGCAGCTACATTGGGCCAGAATCCTTGCTGCTGTAAAGTCAATGTAGGTCTTTAGAATGCTTAAATCTAGATTTAGATGCATCCAGGGGTGCTGGAACAATTTGTATAGTGGGGGTGCTGAGAGCCATTGAACCCAACTTTAAACTCTGTATATAATGGAAAGCATTTCAAACCAGGGGGTGCAGCACACACCCCCCAGCACCCCTAGTCCCAGCACCTATGCTGGTTTAACTCCATTGTGTCGTCATTGGATTTGCATCTCAGTGTAAATGAGAGCAGACTGTGGCCCACATAGTATTTAGTAAAACAGAAGAAGGACTAAATTCTTCTTGACGTTATACTGGTGTAAATCCACAGTAACACTAACAAAATCAATAGAACTCTTCTAGATTTACACCAGTGTGAGAGTAGAATTTCACACCAAATGTTCACATTACCTTTTGTACTAAGAAATCTACGTATTATCAGCATTTCCGTCCATGGGATAATAAGGATGGATGTAGAAAACTGGTGCAATGTGATTAAGTACCAAACACAAAAGCCAGAATGGTTCACACTAAAATGAATATAGGAAATGACAAGAGTTCTACAGCATGCCAGCTAGTCCAAGATCAGTGACTTAAGGCAGCACTGTGGGCCAGATTCCCCTCTCAGTTATATCAGTGTAAATCTGGAGCAACTCCATTGACTTCACCAGTGTGACAAAGCAAAATCTGCCCCAATACGTCTTCAGAAGAGGGCAACCATCTTAAGATAGCAGTGATTTATAGCCAAAATCAGTAATGACTTTGCAGGCTACATGTCAAGAAATTCTGACCCCTCCTTAAGTTATTACCTACAAGACTACAGCCTTCATATCAGTTTGTAGTACTCCACTTTCATTATTCATGCAAGCACAGCACCTTGTATGTCATGCTTGCCAGCATTATGCATTAGTCTACTTTGCAGTTGTGTCAAAGGCCTTTTTGAAATCCAAGTAGATTATGTCCATTACTCACTTTGCCCTGTTTGCATTCCTTGTGATCTCATCTATTCACAATATCTTTTGGATCTTGCCTACCTCTGCTCTATAATTTCCTGGCTCCATCCTTGTCCTTTTTTTAAAAGCTGAAGCCTATGTTTGCTTAACTGCACTCTTTCAGTAATGGCCCTCCTTCCAGAGGGCTATTAAAAATCCCTCATTTATCTCATCTTCTTTTCCACAGTCTCCTTCAGGATTCTTAGCGAAGCCTGTCTGGCAAAGGAGCTTGGTCTGTCTTTACTGATTCTAACTTGTACCAATCCTGTTCTAATGCAACTGCTAATGCCTTTGTCTTGCTCTCTGTCAGAATATTTGCACTTTTGGCAACACACGCCTCTTTTCTCTCAGCCTGGTCTACACTGGGGAGGGGAGGGAACTGATCTAAGTTACGCAACTTTAGCTAAGTGAATAACGTAGCTGAAGTCAACGTACTTAGATCGACTTACCGTGGTGTCTTCACCGCAGTGAGTCGACTGCTGTGCTCCCCCGTTGACTCTGCTTGCGCCTCTCGTGGCGCTGGAGAAGAGGAGTCGACAGGAGAGGGCTCGGGAGTCAATTTATTGCATCTAGACTAGACGTGATAAATCGATCCCCGCTGGATCGATCACTGTCCACCGATCCAGCGGATAGTGTAGACATTAATTTTTCAGTTATCTTCTTGTCTGTAAGTTTGACTATCTTTTTAACATTTAATAGATTCTTTCATCACTTCTGCCCCCATCCCCCCTTATCCATGTAAAGAATTGCTTATCATAACAGAGTGAGCAGCATAGGGAACTTGGTAGTAGGTTATAAAAAATACTATGGGTAACTTTCAGTGCCACTAATATAAATCCAGAATATCGCTCTAGAAATCAATGCTTATTTACATTGCTGTAACTGAGAGCAGCATCTTGCCCTATGTCAACACCCCTTCGTCTTCCAGTGTATCCATTCTTCTGCATGTCTCTCCATTAGACCAGAAGCTGTGTAGGGGAGGGACTGTTTCATTTTGTATCCTGCACAGCTCCAACTACATTGGTGACACTTAACATAATGAATACATATAATAACAACAATAATTTCATAGTAAAATATTATTTCTTAGTCACTGGTTCAAACCTGGCCAATGGTGGTAGTGAGGGAAAATCATTGCTAACTGATTTCTTTTCCATGCTGTAGGTGAAATGAACTGATGGTCTTATTCCAGTTCACGATATTACACAGCTGGCGTTGAGCTATAGAAATTAATGAAATAAATAACTGACATCTGTATTGATAACTTCAATCTAAAAGCCAAGATTGAATGGACAAGGAAACCTGCCTGCCTATGTCATAGACATACTATCATTGTTAGAAATGTTGATTCTAGGTTAGAATTGAGGTACATTAGTGGTGCATTGTGAGGAAACTTGAATTTCTACTGCCTCTTCTATAGCTGTCCTGGGCATAAATAGAAGACTTCATTCACTAGAGACATCAATTCAGAACTTATCATAAGCACCAAAACGCATTTTCAAATACCCATACTGTTTGTTAATTTCTAAGGCAATCCTCTCATCATCATCTTTAGCTTTCCTAATCCAATTTTATACCCTGCCAGTTTTACTTGAAATTTTTGGGTTCTTTTCCATTTTGGGATCTAAATCTGAGTGAGGTTGACAGCATTAATTAGCAGGTTGTATGCGTGTCATTGAAGATAATGGCATAGTACATACTTGCTTTTTGTGGCATGCCACTTATGCTGTGTCAAACTAGCAGTGACTAGTGTGGCTTCAAAGGCATGTCACAATCAAAGAACATGTGGTTGACATATTTACTTCTTCACTGATATTTATGGAATATGCTACAAAAATGTTGCTCCCCTCTTTTCTTTTTGAAGCAAACATCTTTAACAGTATACATGACTTCTCCGAGGATATAACGCAGTGAGGGACTGCAAGATACTCCATTGATCTTTGCAGTAATACTGAAGTAAATGCAGGGGCAGCTCTAGACATTTTGCCGCCCCAAGCACGGCGTCATGCCGCGGGGGGCGCTCTGCCCTCTCGCCAGTCCCGCGGCTTCGGTGGACCTCCCGAAGGCGTGCCTGCGGACGGTCCGCTGGTCCCGCGGCTCCACTGAAGCACGCTTGGCCTGGAGCCGCCCCTGAGTAAATGGTCATTGTGGAGTAAATAGTAACTAGGATGAAATCTGACATTTTTTTCTTCTGTATCACATGCTGATAATTTATGCCCCTATTGCAGCTGCAGAGAAGTATATTCTCACTGGCTTCTCATCAACAGCTATTTACAAGGTGTTCCATGGTAAATAAGGCCCCCAGTCCAGCAACAATTTTGCATGGTTAACTTTAATGAAACTACTCACATACTTGAAAGTACTTCAGTGGGATGACTCACTTGTTGAAAGCCAAGCACATGCATGTGTCTTTGCAGGACTGGGATCTAAATATTCATATTTTTCTTGTTAAAGAAAGAAATATCCCCATTCCTCTTGTTCAGTACTTTAAAAATAATTCATCCCTACCTACTCAAAGGCTTGCAACATGAAACATTAATTTCCAAAACTATTTGATTCAGCTATTTGGAAAATACAATCTGACTAGTAAACTAGAACCCTTTAATATTTTTACTAAGTATGTAATGTTTGCAAGTGACTGGAACTTTGGGAAAAGTCTATGGGTCTTATACTGTAGCCATAGCTGACGTCCACACACTGCCTTCAGTCCATGTACAGAATTCCCACTGATACTATATAAATGGGTCTCCCTTGTTGGCTCTGTACAGTCAGGGGCATTGTTCAGTCACAGACTCAGGCAATAATCCGTTCACATTCGAAGTTTACCTTTAAGGCTTAAATCCCCTTTGTTGGCCAACCACTAAATGACAACATAATCCTTGAGTACTTCTGACATTACACCCAGCAGAAAACCATAGAACATCTATGCAACAGATAATGTATTGCTCCATTGCACACACAGATTTGTTACTGTAAGGTTATTTCAGTTATTTTGGTTATTTTATTTTAAAGAAAACTTTAAAGAAAAAGTTAGTTACCTGGACTTTGCAAACAGATACAGGAGGAAAAGGTACAGCGGTAGGTCAAATGGGGTCTTAATCTGTAAAATGTCCCAAATACAGTATTGTTCAATCTCACCAGTTGGTACTTTGTGTTATGCTACCTTACTGAAATTGTCATAGTTGTATCTTTAAAAGGACAACAGCTTTGAAGATTTCAGACTTCGCTGATCTACATTTAATAAAAGCAAGAATACATTTGAGTTATATATGGTAATACATGAATTAGGCTACTGATTAAAACAGCCTGCCTGATGAATGTATGGCTGTTAGCAGGTAGCTGATTGATGCAAAGCTTCAAGTAACAAGGGGAAAATTAAAAAGTATTGGTTCATAACAAGTGGGTGGAGAACACTAAGGAATTTGGAAAAAATAACATCTCATCTGAAAATACAAGGGTTATTCTCTAATTTATTGTAATATGGTGCTCCTTAGCACTAATGCACTTGGAGTGCATCCTCAGTAATAAATGAGTGACATTCAGAAGCAATAATAAAGGCAGAATACAGATATGATACAGTATAGATGATCTGACACAACTGTAATTGTCTGAGTCAATGTCTACACTACAAACTTAAGTTGACTTAATTTAAATTGACATACAGTGGTTTTTCATGTCCACAGTACTCTTTGTTGGTGCGTGTCCTCACCAGGAGCACTTGCATTGACTTAAGAGGGGCAATGGGGAGGGCTCTCAGCAACCTGAGCCAGGCTGCCACCTAGACTCTTGGTTTCTCACTCCCAGCTGATTAGCTGAGCGGGGAGCCAAGAGCCTTGGTGCCAGCCTGGCTCCAGCTGGCTAGCTCTGCAGGGCGTGGGGAGCTGAGAGCTCCGGGCACTAGCCAGGCTCTCAGCTGGAGCTCCCCACCTGCCCCAGGGTCACAGCTTGAGCTGTGAGACCAGTGCAGGGTTCACAGCAGGGAGCCTACCACTTTTTCTTGTCAATTTCACTGCTGCCTCAGGCTCAGGGGGGCACTGGGGCTCACAGCTGAAGCTATGAAATTGACAAAAAAGGCTGGTAGGCTCCCTGCTGTGAAGTTGAGCCCAGCTCGCACCAGGCTCACAGCTGGGGCTGTCATCCGGGGTGGGGGTCAGGGACTCCAGCTGTGTGCCTGGTGCCCAATTGACAGCAGGGGGAGGCACTGTGAGCCCACTGCGAAGCTCAATTTCATGGTTGGAAGCCTACCAGCCTTGCTTGTCAATCTCACAGTTCCACCTGTATCCACTCTTGCAGAGTAGAGCTGTGAAATTGACAAGAATGACAGCCTGCAATGGATGTAAGTAAGGCAATGTCTGTAGGGACTCCGCTACACTGACATAAGTGCTACACCTCTCATGGAGGTGGAGTTATGATATCAGTGTAGTAGGGCACTTACATCGGCGGGAGCAAGGCTGTTGTGTAGACACTGACATAATTAGGTTGACGTAAACTGCCTTAAGTGGACCTAACTCTGTTGGGTAGACCACATTACAGATCAACTAATGTGAGCCCTGACTGACATTTATGAAAATGAACAAACAGCTTTTACCTGCAGACAACACCTGCGAAGAATTCCTTGAGCCAAGTGAGAAGTAGCCAGAGGATAGAAATAATTAAAAAGAGAAATGCACACTTACCACAGTCACTAACAGAGATGGATTTTAAAAAGTGTACCCAGCAGTTATAATTCAGAGCTGCAAGTGAAGTAATTGGAGTTAAACTAATGTAAAAACTGTCAGACTCAAATAGGGCCTGATATTTTCAACAACAAGTATAATCTTGGGCAATCTTTTAGCAAATTTAGCAGATTCTTTATTCCTCTTTGGTTTGTGAAATGATTTGCTTTTTAAAGCTGTGACAGTTTCTGTAAGTCGGTTTTAAAATGTCGTTTTTTGGACAGCAGTAAATATCTCCTCTGTTTTGAATGAAAAAAACAAACCCAAATATGTTGTTGTGGGGTACTGCATATTAGTTCAGATAGGAAAATTCTCTTATCCTGCCAAAAGGTGGGTGTGGGGGAGACAGAATCCTCCCCCAAGGCCACAGAGCACCTGCACAAAAGCTCTACAGAAGCTACTCTGGCCCCCGAGCTGTAGAAGAGCCTGCAAGTTCACTCCCCAAGTCCACTCTCCACACTATATATAATAATGCAGAGAGTCCTTGGATAACAGTGCAATGGCTAGTTCAAATCTGAGCCCTCTGTGAACCAAACAATTGGACTCTCAACCAACTCACTCTTCACACAGTCTCTGCCCCCTTTCCTCATGCAGCACCATAGTGCCAGGGGGAAGAGAGGACAGTGCTAAGCAGGCAGATGACCTTTCCCCCATATCCTTTTATAGCAGGAGGTCTCAAACTGGGGGTCGGGACCCCTCAGGGGGTCATGAGGTTATTACATGGTGGGTCGTGAGCTGTCAACCTCCACCCCAAACCCTGCTTTGCCTCCAGCATTTATAATGGTGTTAAATATTTAAACAAGTGTTTTTAATTTATAAGTGGGGGGGGGTCACATTCAGGGGCTTGCTATGTGAAAGGGGTCACCAGTAAAAAAAGTTTGAGAGCCACTGTGTTATAGGAGAGAGGAGGCATGTATGTGCAGAGGGTTTCCGCTACATTCAGCTTATAGGCCACAATCATGTTTTAGCTGATCTTATCTCTCCTGAACTACAGCCGCACTAGTCAGCATTAATTCACACTACGGAACAGTGTAGACATATCCGTAATGCTTTTTGTATAGCATCAGACAGGTGAATTCAGATTTATGCTGCAGCCAGCTACATGCTGATCTCCCAAGATATATGGAGAGCTACTAGCTCTTGTGACAAGGAACACTGCATAAAGGTATAGCTGAGAATCACCAAGGCAACTAAGGCTGCCAACTTTCTGAGCTTCCGGTGCCCTGAACAAGGTTAAATTAAATTAAATTGTCCTTTAAGGATCAGAGGACAGATTTTTGAAAGGATTTTTTTTAAACGAACAAGAGGAAAATTATGATTTTTACTAAAGGAAAAGAACATACAGATGCCGATCCGCTCTTTGACATTGGTAGGCAAATGTGTTATGAACTGCTACATTACTTGTTACACTGAGAGGCACTGATGCACCAGCATAGGCTCTGAATTCTGCCACCATGTGGTTAAAGGTGGAATGCTTAGGCAATCCTCTTTTAAAGGCAGTGAACAGAAGTCAGTTGTGCCTTCACCGTAATTTAAGATCTTATTTTTCTGCCAGGAGGTGCTTGAAAGATTAAAAAAAAAGCTTTTAAAGAGAAAAATTTGCTCCATAGTTACAGCTGAAAAAACTCTGAATGATGGACAGCAACATATGATATACAACAGTTCTTACATTGGTCTAGTCTGGAATCAATACCAGTTTCATAGTCTTAGGACTTACCTACACAAACTTTGTACCAATTTAACTTTTTTTTTTTAATCAAAATGGTTATACTGGTACAACAGCGTGTGAATGCAGTTATACCTGTATAACAACGTTTATACCAATAGAGCTTATTCTTGTATGGGATGGGTACAGCTAAACGGGTATCGTTAAAGTGGTACAACTTGTGTGTGTAGGCAAGACCTTACAAAAAGTGCAAGGATGGTCATGTGGCAGCAGTGTCAGTCTCCTTGCTTACCCCTACCAGGAACCTCCCATGCTTATTCCCTTTACTGAAGGCTCCTGCCTCTTTTTCATCTATTCTACAAAAGAAAGTTTACTACCAACACTTCTAACCATACTGATTTGACCACTGTGGGGGAGGAAGTGGGCATCCTTTGTACGGGGTGCCACATGAAACCTTCCTAGCACTGGTTCTAGCCACAAAGTACTAAAGATAAAGCTGGTCAGGAAAGGGAACACATTTACCCCCCTGAAAATGTCCACATGTTCTATCTCACTGTCCCGATCAGCCAGATACTTAGACATAACTAACAGCCTTACCAGAAACCTAAATATTCTTCAATCAATGACTGTACCTGAACTTAGGTAAGCAATGCATTTTTATTGAAAGACAAAGCCACCTATGTCATACTTGATCCATACTTCTGATGTAAAAAGCTTGTGCATTAACTTTGCCACTGAGCCCATGAAATTAAAAAATTTAGCTGGAAACTGAAAGTTATTCCACATCTCATCAATACTCACTGCGCTCCTAGCACCAGACCATACATGTCTCAGTCATTACACTTTTGAATGTGTCTTGACATTATTTTCTAGCATTCTTTGTGCATTTGTCGGACACTTGCAATAATTAAATGACAAGTTGTCCAGAAGTACACACATCACATTACGAAGCCCCAGAAAGAAAAATCTGCTCTTTGACTTCCTTACAGTGAAGATAAACACAATAGTAATTTTATGGTACTTCATTTAGAGCAGGGGTCTCAAACTCAAATGACCACGAGGGCCACATGAGGGCTAGTTCATTGGCCTGAGGGCCGCATCACTGGCACACCCCCCCTCGCTGTCCCCGGCCTTACCCCCACTCCACCCCTTCCATGAGGCCCCGCCTCTTCCCACCCCTTCCCTGCCCCCATTCCAACCCCTTCCCTGAAGTCCCCACCCCAGCTCTGCCCCCTCCCTGTCCCCAGAGGGTGCATGAGGGGTGTGGCGAGGGCTCAGGACAGGGAGTTGAAGTGCAGCAGGGAGTTGGAGTGCAGGCAGGCAGCTCAGGGTGCAGAAGGGGTGTGGGATGCAGCAAGGGGCTCAGGACAGGGAGTTGTGGTACAGGAGGGGTGTGGGATGTGGCAGGGGCTCAGGGCAGGGGGTTGGGGTGCAGCAGGGGGTTGAGGTTGAGGCAGGGGGCTCATGGCAGGGAGTTGGGGTGCACCAGGGGGTGTGGTGGGGGCTCAGGGCAGGGAGTTGAGGTGCTTCGGGGGGTGGGATGCAGAAGGGGTATGGAATGCAGCAGGGGGCTCAGGGCACAGGGTTGAGGTGCAGGCAGGGGGCTCAAGGCAGGGGATTGGGGTGCAGAAGGGGTGTGGGATGCAGCAGGGAGTTCAGGGCATAGGGTTGGGGTGTGGGGGCTCAGGGAAGAGGGTTGAGGTGCAGGGAGGGGGCTCAGGGCAGGGGACTGGGGTGCAGAATGGGTGTGGGGTGCAGCAGGGGGCTCAGGGCATGGGGTTGAGGTGCAGGCAGGGGGCTCAGGGCAGGGAGTTGGGGTTCTGCAGGGGGTTGGGGTGCAGACAGGGGGCTCAAGGCAGGGGATTGGGGTGCAGAAGGGGTGTGGGATGCAGCAGGGAGTTCAGGGCATAGGGTTGGGGTGTGGGGGCTCAGGGAAGAGGGTTGAGGTGCAGGGAGGGGGCTCAGGGCAGGGGATTGGGGTGCAGAATGGGTGTGGGGTGCAGCAGGGGGCTCAGGGCATGGGGTTGAGGTGCAGGCAGGGGGCTCAGGGCAGGGAGTTGGGAGTGGGGTGCAGGAGGTCTTCGGGCTGGCAACGGCACACACCAGGGCCAGGGTAGGCTGCCGGCCCCAGCCCTGGCCCCGGCCTCAGCTAGAAGCTGGAACCATGTCCCTGCGGCCCCTGGGGGAGGGGACTGCAGGGCTCCGCGTGCTGCTTGTCGTGCCTCCAGGTACCTCCCCCAAAGCTCCCATTGGCCGCTTTCCCCGTTCCCGGCCAATGGGAGCTCTGTGTGTGTGTGTGTGTGTGTGTGGTGCCTAGAAGCCAGGGCAACACACGGACGGAGCCCTCTGCTTCTTTCCCCCTCCTCCCCCATGGCCACAGGGACGTGATGCCAGCCGCATGGAGTGGCAAAGGGCTCAAGGGGGGGGCAATCCTGTGGCTGTAGTTTGCCCACCCCTGGCCTGGAGGTAGGCTGGAGGGGGGGGCGGGTGCGGGCCGCTTGGCGGGCCACAGGAAATAGCCCCGCGGGCCGCGTGTTTGAGACCCCTGATTTAGATCATTGAGGAACTTAAAGACTCAGTGGTCCTTCAGGTGGATGGACTTCCATCCACATGATGGACATGCAGATATAAGCACTATGACAGCATCTTGTCTGAGGCTTTTAGACAATACCAGTTCTAAAGTGAACATTGGTCACAAAAGACAGAGAAATTTCTTCTATTTTATTATGGGCCCTATTCTCCACTCCATACTCAGGTGACTACTCTCACTGATTTCACTTGGTCAATCTGAGATAACCTTGAAGTACAATACAGATGATTTAGCACTTGAGATGCAAGGCAGATATTAGGCAATTTATGATTCATTCTCTAGATAAGTTTTCTAGATCTGCTGTCCATATAGAATTAGTGTCTCCCGCTAGCAAATGTTTTATTTTCTTTGCCTAACTGTCTCTCAGCTTTTACAGGAAATGGTCAAGACAAGATTTCTATTATTCTTATTTATATTCTGGAGGTCCCCTAAGGCCTTAGTTCAGAAGGAGCCTCAATGTGCTAGGCACTGTACAAATGCATCAGAAACAATCCATAAATCTGTGATAATCAATATATCTGGTTTAAACTGCAGCCTTTTTACAAATTTACACTTACATTCCATAGCTAGTAGCAAATCTGCTTCAACAGGAAATAAATACAGCAGTGTATTTTGACATTGGCTGAGCTGCTTAGGAAAGGTAGGTGTCAGTTATTTTACATCTACTTAATTTTGTTCACCAGACATAAAACTGAACACAGGGCATGACAAGCATGTTCATGGTGAACACAGGCTTAGGACATTGTACAAAGATATTACAGGTAGCGTGAGAACTTCAGTAAAGTTTATGGGCATAATCTTGAACACCCTCCACTCCTCCTGACTTCCGTTTACAATAGTACTTTTAGCCCACGTAGCCTCCAGTCAGTTTCAGTCTCCAGCATTTTATATACTAGCACAATGCCATTGTGTTCAGGTTCACTAAGCTACAGTGCCAAGTTCAAAATCACTAAAAAAATGATTGTGTGGAAATTTTAGAGAAAAGTCAGATTCCTTCTCCAGCCTCTCCCCCATGGTCCCTTCGGAACTCCCTTTTACTCAGCAGGGAGGATTAGACTGAAGTACTGAAATGATTCCTCAGCGTCCAAGTCCCAGCCTTACCTGTAATATGGAATCTGACTGTGCAAAGTGCTTCGGGCCCTCAATTCCCATTGGATGAAAAGTAAGTTAGGTTTGCAGCTTTCTTTCACTATGAACAATCTAAAGGTGTTGTCAGGAAGACAAGAAAAGAAAGACTTTTGTCTTGGCAGTGTCTCTTTTGACAATTTCTGGTACATTTTAACTCTTGTAGATATACATGCATTAGAATACACCCATTCTCAGAAATGTTGCTGGAATATTGGCAAGAATAGAGAAATCCTGCATCTTGACAACTTCAGCCCATTGGTATATGGAGGTTCTGTTTCTTATTTATATTAAGGTCTCCTTGCATTGCCCTGGCAGTTTAAAGGGCCTCGAATGGGGGTTGTAAATTACAATTAGGTTTACATTTATAAGGCCACTTTTCACTGCCAGCCAGGGAAGTACAAACGGGCCTTAGTGTAAATGAGAATTAGGGGTAGACTCGTGGACTGAATTCAGCATAAATGTAAATTTAAAGAGACTATGCACCTTGTAAAAAAACAAAACAAAAAAACACAACAGGGCAGTCCTAGTTCTTCATATAATGTCCCAGTATCCTTAGAATTTCTCTTGTGCCGCCTGGAATATCCTACTTTTTCCATTTCATAAATCAAAAGATTGAAGAATTGTATATAATTAAAAAAGGGTTTGTTCAAGAAATATTGCTGTACCGAGCAGAGTTTGCACTGTGTTTACCAGAAACAAACAGTCCCATGGAATAAGCCCTTCAGTGTGATGAAGAGTGACTGGAGTGAGAAGAAAAGTCAAGTGAGTTTAGACACTAGCAAAGCTCTTCTTTTGCTCAAAGTGAACGTTAATGACACTTGTTGTAAATGAGTTGTATCATCAAACACTAAACATTAAGTTACAAGCCATCACAGCACTTTTTTTTTTTAAGTGCTGTTTTGGGTGGAGGTGAGTCTTTTGCAACCCTGAAAAAATGTCATCACAAAAGTGTCCCTGGTTTTGATTTTGAAAATCTGGTCATTTTATGTAAACTAAAAGTCATGTGTCAACTGGTGATTCAGTTGGGGTTGGTCCTGCTTTGAGCAGTGGGTTGGACTAGATGACCTCCTGAGGTCTCTTCCAACCCTTGTTTTCTATGGTCATAAAACAGGAATAAGTAGCAAAGTAGATCCCTGCTTTAGTATTCCGTGGGGACCAAAGCCCTCAAGACAATGGAGTTTCACTCTTTACACCACAGCTAAATGTATGCCCGGGGGAAGGTTAAACACAGTAGAGTCATAACTTAAAGTAAAGTCCCGGTTTTATTTTACACCCTCATGATAGTTGCTTTTCACCTTCACCTTCTGCCCTTGGCATGTAAGTAGCTCTCATCTGCACACTCAGTGAATGCCAAATTGGTGGAAGTTATTCTATTCAGACCCATCTGGGGCTTGATCCTGATAGAACAAGTGTTCAGTGCTGCCCTTAAAAGCATAATGATTAAAAACAGGGGCCCTGCTATGCCATTGCATTAGTCCAATTTACATAGTAGTAACTCACTGAAACCAAGGGATTTGCAGAAGCATAAAGTGGAATAGCACCAGGGCACCTGGTCCTGCATTAAATTAGACTGCTGCTGAGTGGCTGCCAAGTTACTCCTATATAGCAGCAACAGTCAAGACTAAAGAGGGGAACACAACCATGCAACTCGTTAACATGATCTTAAGCATAATCCTCCTCATACCTCTTTATTCAGTCCCATTCTCCACCCCCTTTTTAAAATCAGCTTGCAAGGAAAGGAGGTGGTATGCAGCGAGTTTGAGATTTACTTCAGATCAGGATTTCATGCTGCAGTTCAGAAATGGGTAAGGGCAAAGTAAAAAATGACGAACAAGACAGAAAGGGCAGGGGAACCCAATCCTGTTGTGACATTGCACTCCATATGTTTTATGGAAATATATGAATATAATGTAACCAGATCATGCTTCATGCAAAAGGTCTCTTGTAAGGTATCATTACAAAGCTTATGATCTACTGAGTGTGTTCATCCTATTTGTTTGCATGCATTATTTCTATGTCTGGAGTTAGGAGAAGAAGATATAAACTTGTATTACTGATGGAAACATGTTAAGTGGAAGCTATTAAGGGTGCTTCAGAATTAATGAACTGTGAATGGGTTTGTTTACCTGCAAGCATTCCTGTGTACGCATCTCCCAGCTACTAGGTAATGAACTGGAATCCATCTTAAACCTGGTGTTTTTCCATTTAGAAGGAGGGGTGGGGATCCAGAGAGAGACAAAAGATTCCCACCTTGTGCCAAATCTATAAAAGGGGGTGGAACAGAACAAAAAGGCGGCCAGTCATGAGCAATTCTCTAGTTATCACCTGAGCTGGAACTAACAAGGAATGTACCAGGGGAAAGAATTGGGCCCAGACTAGGAAGGAGTCCAGTCTGTGAAAGAACTTATTGGAACATCTGAGGGTGAGATTTACCTGTATTCTTTTTCTTAATGTACTAGGCTTAGAAATGCGTGTTTTGTTTTATTTTGCTTGGTAACTTACTTTGTTCTGCCTGTTATTACTTGAAACCACTTAAATCCTACTTTTTATACTTAATAAAGTTACTTTTGGTTATTAATTAACCCAGAAAAAAGAACAGGAGTACTTGCCTCCCCCTTTCTTCCTTCTCTGTAAATGCCTGCTTGCTTCTTCAGTTTCACTGCAGCTGTTACTGGACCCAAGGAATAACGTGCAGAGAGTGAGATCATCATATTAAGTGCCTGGGTCTGGGAGTCACCTGTAACCCACTGGTCAGTGTGGGTTATGCATCCCTATTTTTATTTTTCTAAATCTAGAGAGATGGAAGTCTATTATTGCCACCACTTAAGTGATGTCTGACAGTAGGGCTTGCACCAGGTGCATCCAGAACTGAAAGTGTAACCCACACACCTCCTGGGCATGGTGTTCTGTCCATGAGCAAGAGAGAGATGCATCTGCTCTACCACCTTAGCTAACAGGTATATGGCTTGGCTTTTAGCTCATGCAGTAGAGGCTCATATACTAAGCTCCAGAGGTCCCAGATTCGATCCTGCCTGATGCCTCTATTTCCCTATGTTAAGTTCTCCTCACACCTTCTATGGGTTGTCTTAATTATCACTTCAAAAGGTTTTTTTTTCTCCTGCTGATGATAGCTCATCTTGATTAGACTCTTCCTGTTGGTATGCATACTTCCACCTTCCACCTTTTCATGTTCTCTGTATGTATAAATATCTCCTGTCTGTGTGTTCCATTCTATGCATCCAAAGAAGTGAGCTGTAGCTCACGAAAGCTCATGCTGAAATAAATTTGTTAGTCTCTAAGGTGCCACAAGTACTCCTGTTCTTTTTGCGGATACAGACTAACATGGCTGCTACTCTGAAACCTGTAATTAACCCAGTGTAAGTGATTAATACCCGGGGGAGAAAACAGCTGTGCATATCTCTCTATCAATGTTATAGAGGGCAGACAATTTATGAGTTTACCCTGTGTAAGGTTTATACAGAGTAAAACTGATTTATTTGGGGTTTGGATCCCATTGGGAACTGGGTGCTGGAGAGAGGCGTACTTGCGGAGCTGTTTTCAGTTAAGTTTGCAGCTTTGGGGACATGGTTCAGACTCTGGGTCTGTGTTGCAGCAGGGTAGCATATCGGGCTCAACAAGGCAGTTCTGGAGTCCCAAGCTGACAAAGAAAACAGGCTCATAGGTAGTTTCAGCACATCAGGTGACAGTTCCAAGCCACATCTGTATTAAGGAGAGCCTTGTTGAGCAGCTGACAAGTTACACCAGCCTACTGAGAAAAGCAAAAGTTATGTCATGTTAAGAAATTCTCTCTCTTTAGTGGCAAGATTGTTGCAGGCAAAGACTTAAGACTTGAACCAGGTACACTGAAGTCAATGGAAAGATCCAGTGTGCAGTGAATTAAGTCCTTATTGACCAAATTCTGCTCTCAGTTATGGTTGAAATCTGGAGTAATTTAATTGACTTCAGTTGAGTTGTTTTGGATTTACACAACTGTAACTGAGAGCAGAATATGGCCCATCACCTTCTCTGGGGGAACAGAAAAAGCAAATTATTTATCTGGTTTTAAATTTGCAGAGCCCAAAACATTGAAGGATTTAAACAAAGAATGAATTTGGCCCATGTGCTGCTTACGACTTGTTGCGCCATCTCCCTGGTTTCTGGTCTCTATTTTTCTTCTTCATTGGGCTTCCTCATGCAAGCATCCCTTTGGAGACCCAAGGTAGTTTTGCTTGTGCTCTCCCTCACTGCAGCACTTTGCCAGTGCTACCCATTTTACAGAATGTGGATGCTGATAATGCATCACCTCATCAGCCAGGTGTCAATTCTCCTTCCTTCAGTGGTTTGGTGGTGCCTTTGCCTCAAGAACCTGTGATTTTACTCAAAATTGGCGGCGCAGATTCTGCCAAGACCAAGTGCTTCAAATCCTTTCTCTAGAGGGGGTAAGATTCTGTAGGCATCTCTTCTTCCCCAGGAAAGAGAAGAAGATTAAACAAAGGCAGAATATTTTTTCAGTGGCTTCCTCACTGTTCGCACTGGCAATTTAAAGGTGAGCACACAACTGTCATCCGGTGGCCACTTCCCAAACACCTCCTCCCTCATGGCTTCAGGGCAGTCCTGCCAAACAGCCCCCTGCTTCAGTTTCCCCCTTTCCAGGGCTCTCTCAACCCACCAAAACAACTCTTTTCTGGTTCAGCAACACCCTTCCTCAGGGCTGGATTTATAAAAATAGAAAAATAGTTCCCAAAATAAAGTTCAGAAATCAGTCTTTGACGGCAGGACAGGGGGTGCTCTCAGTCCTTCCCTTCCTGGAGCCTTCTCCCTGAAGACTCAAGGCTCCTTACTTGAGCCTACTCCCAGCCAGCAGCCATTGCCTGTCTTAGCAAGCTTCTGCTAAGACCTCTCACTCTCACCACCCTTCTGCAGCTTCCTGAGGTTCTACATGGGGGAGTCAGGACCTCCATACCCACTAGGTTCTCTAATTACATCCCACAACTCCATTCTAGGTGTGGCAGGCACAGGGCCGGCTCTACATATTCGGCCGCCCCAAGCAGTCATGCGCGGGAGACGCCCCGGAGCCCCGGGAGCAGCGGACCTCCCGCTGGCTTGACTGGTGAGGGTCCGCTAGTCGCGCGGCTTGGCTGGACCTCCCGCAGCTGCGGACGGTTGGCTGGTCCGGCGGCTCCGGTTGAGCTGCCGCAGTCATGCCTGCGGGAGGTCCACCGGAGCCCCGGGACGACCGGACCTGCCGCAGTCATGCCTGCGGGAGGTCCACGGAGCCCCGGGACGACCGGACCTGCCGCAGTCATGCCTGCGGGAGGTCCAGCCGAGCTGCGTGACCAGCGAACCGTCCGCAGTCATGAGCTAGTGTAACAGTTGGGAGATTCTGTTACACATGCTTGCAATCTGCCAATGTGCCGCCCCTGACGACAACTGCCGCCCCACGCGCGTGCTTGTTGCGCTGGGGTCTGGAGCCAGCCCTGGGCAGGCAGGACTAATTGGACAGTGCTGACTGGCTCCAGGCCTTAAAGGGGCAGGCCACCCCATTATTGGCACATACCAAAATCTGAGCTTTGAGGAGCATTTCAACATCTAAAGACTAAATTCTGAACCTCCTCGTTGGAATTATAAAATCACTTATGCTGCAAATTAAATTAAAAGAGCAGAGTAACTCTCATTTAATTAAAGGGGAGTACTTCTGGCGTGAGGTAGTAGTCAGATTAACAACAACATCTCTTATAAAGCACTTTTCATCAGTATATCATTATCACTTTCTTATAGATGGGAAAACGGATACAGAAACCTAGCGGGCCAGTGGTAGACCTAGGAATAGAACCCAGATCTCATGAGCTCCAGTCAAGTAATAGATCAGCACCTGGCCCTAATAAAAATATGCCCATTTCTTGTGAGAAGGTACCAGTGGAAGCCCTTTTTGCATTACAAAGAAAATGAGGTGCTTTTCATTTGCTTCACACTGGATAGCTCCATATCCCTTGCTGGAGTCAAAGTGGGTATCTGAAAATCCATTACAGCTACACACAAGGCAGTATTGTCCAGCATGACCTGGTGCAGAAGCATCCTGATCTCTGGGGGTAAAACAAGTCCTTGAACTTTTATCTGAAATCAGATAAAATGCTTCAGAGAACTCATTCTACCTTCCTTGATAGCTTGAGGCTAGATTTGCAAGCATGTGTAACAGAATCTCCCAACTGTTACACTAGCTCAAAGCAGGGCTCGCTTCGAGGTCTGCTAACCACTCCATCTCCTCCCCAGCTGGCCTAATTATTTAAAAAAAGAAAAAATGCTCTTGTCAAATTTAAATGGTGTTTCTCAGTATGAATGATCAATAGTTTCTCTATTCTTTCCTTCCCCAATTCAAGCAAGAACTATTTTACCCTGGCACATCAAGAACTTAAACCTCATTATTCCCTAGTTTGCAACTTTGCTGGACTGGCAATCTAAATGATTGATCCACAATCTTTGGAGCTCACAGTTAATTACAAGGCAGCTTGTGGGCTTTGCTGAGCCAGCTTATTGGTTCAAATACATGAGGACCTAATTCTCAGTAAGTGAAGTTTCTTTCTTTCTTTTCTTTTTTTTTTAAGTCATACTGTGTGAAACAAGAATCATGCTTATAAATGGATAACCTTTGGGGAGAAATGAAAATGTTTAAGCATTTTTCTGGGGTAATCACGGTGTTAAAATAACTGTAGTTTCTTTGGCTTCAGCTGCCACAATGCTTAATACAATGAGTCTCCTAGTACCACTACATTACTGTAAGTCAATCAAGCAGTCAGTTCCAAGTGCCCAAAACTTAAAGAACATGGAAAACACAAACCTTGGAAGTATGCATAAATTGTTCTCTGCCCCCATCATAGCGTCTTGCTGTGAATACATGGTGACACAGTGTTGTGAGGGCATTTTCCTGCAGGACTGAGGAGAGGAGGGAGAACTCATGGGTGGTGACGTTAATAAGACACTTGTCAGACTTGGAAGATAAATGTTGTTATAGCAGAGTTCAGCAAAATGTTTACAAGGAGGAGCAGGTAGTGATGCCTGTAGTTAAATCGGGCCATCACTTTCCATTATAACTATTTTCACCTTGTCACCTCTAGGCTCAGCTTCTCCCCCTCTGCATTCCACGTGGACTGTCTCCCCGCTACCTGGGCACCAGCTGGGGAAGCACTGAGAAGCCAGCATAGACAGTCTCCTTGCTCTCATTTCCTGTGCCTGGTTCCACAGCAGCCCCTGGTCATCAGGAGGAACAATTGCAGGAAAAGTCCTCAGCTGCTGCAGTCACGATATTTGGGGCTTTGTCTTATATAGGTGCCTATTACCCCCCCCACTCCACCCCCGTCCCGATTTTTCACCCTTGCTGTATGGTCACCCTAGCTACGAAGCATGGAGGCACTAGATCTTCTCAATGAAACAGCTGTAACACCATTTTAACATGGGCAAAACAATGTATTTTTCTCTAACCTCATTCTCAGCAATTGCTGAACCATTCTGGCTGAAAATTAAAAACATTAAAAAAAATAAAATAGAAGAGCCTGAAGCTGACACTCAGCATGGAAAATTTCATCCTGTACTGTTAAAGTTTGGCAAAAAGTTATAAGCAACTGAAAATAGGGTCTTAGAATGGAAAATGGTGGGCATCTAACCATAGGCTGCACGACCTTTAATATCTGGATCTTGTCTTTAATAGTTCATAACATAAAAAGAGTTGAGGGAGGTTGTATTGGGGAAAATTCCAATCTACTTATTTCATGGAACACAACAGAAAGTAGCTGGGGCAGAGAAACAGAGACAGGTGTGAGGTGCAATATCTAGGAGGAGGATAAGCCCTTGAAAGGCAACTACTAATCATCATGAAGGATCTTGATATCCTCAATAGGCTATCTCAGAGGGAAAAAAAGCAATTCAAACCCCATTATATACACATGTAACTGGATTAAACTCATTCGCAAAATGGGAGTGGCTGCCCTGGTTCAAGGCAAGCTTGTCTCCATGTACAAGCTGAGCCAGACAGATAAGTTTGTTGAGAGATCTCTGGACCCGGCGGTAATTAGTAGCTATGCACAAAGGGACTGAATGAAGGTTGCACAGGCAACTTAATTCTGGCATTTCCTAGCTTGACTACTTGACTTGGCAACCTTAATGTTCCTTTTAATGTAGTGTTTGGTGTGTAATATATATGCCAAGATTTTCAAAGTTAATGAGTGATTTTTGGCGGACTTAATTTTTTTTGTGCTCAGCTTGAGAGGCTTTTAGAGAGCAGGTGCTCAACAGTTTCAGACAATTCAGCCTCTTTAAGATGTCTCAGAGTTGGACATTCCCCCCCACTCCCAGTTGAGGCACCCCAAATCATTAGTGCTTTTTAAAAATCTTGACCATAGTATGCAATTGTGTAGACCCAGGCACATATTCATGCACCTATGACTTTTGCACCTGCATTCTACCCACTGATTAGACTACTTCTGACATTCCAGGAAGGTGAGGCCTTTCAAACAACCTCCATTTTATTTTATTTTTTTAAAGATTGAGAGAAAGGAGGGAACTTTTCGCTGGCAAATGTGGAATTCCTGTTGCCCCTCACCTGCCTCCATGTCCAAATTACACTGGACAAACAATATTCAGAAAGCTGTAAGACATTGAGCCGATTACTGGTGCAGGACTGATTTGGAAACAGAAATCCTATGCCACTCGACAGGGGAATAGTCCTAACTTTTCAACATAACACACAGCACTTGTTTCTAATGTTGAAAAATTTAAATTTAAAGTCAACATATTTTTAGGCCTAGAAGAGTTATTAGGTCATATGTAGAGGTTTCTTTAGGTCTTGTTAGCCCTTTAAGGCTAGACTAACAAAGCAAAAGGGCAAGGGAAGGGGTCTTGCCCCAGATATACATGTGGAGGGGATCCTGCATGTGTGGAAAGGGGACTCAGCTGCATTTCCACTGGCAAATCCTGCCCTCCTACAACACAAAGGGTATGATCCAAAGCCCACTTAATTCAATGAAAAGACTTCCAGTGACTTCCACGGATGTAGGATCATTCCCAATATGAAAGAAGTTCAGCGGAGGGATCCTCAGAGATTTTCTTCCCTGGAACTCCCTCCTGTGGGGTTTCCCCTGGAAGGGGGCAATCTGGCCCACGATAATTAAAGTACCAGGGCTTTATGAGCGGAGGGATACAAAAAAGTCCCACTAACATTTTTTAAACCCTTTTTCAAACCATGGAGACAAAACATTTATAAACTCTGTCTAGCTACTTCTGTGGCTCCCCATCACTGAAGTATCTGAATATTTCCAAGCCCTATACAGAATGCATGATGATACAATGTGGGCAGGCACTTTGATGCCATAGATGAGCTCAGCTAGTACAGTGAGGGGGACCATCACATATGTACCTAGATAGAGTGTGTAAATGTTGCATCAGCCCTTCTTTAAAATGACCTGCACACTGTCACTCACTTGTTACTAATGTGCCATCCCAAGTGAACGTCAATAAAATCCTTATATTACACTCTCCCATTCTGCAGTTTTAGATATATGTTAAATTACAGCCTTGGATGATGTGGGTGTCAGCACCAGATTAGAGCTTGTCAAGATTTGCAACCTGACACTTCTTACATTGTCTTCTCTGAGCTTTTCTTACAATTCTTAAGATGCCAATGTGCCTTTTTGTCTCTGTCCAGGTTCTCTGCGTTGAACCTGGACAATGCTTATCTTGTGGCTAAGCTTCACATTGCATAAAGTCAGTACAAAAGGACTTCACCCCTTTTGACCTTCAGATCCTCCACTCCATAGTAAGTTATGTCAGTTTCATTTTTGTTCTTGGTGAACCAGACCAAAAGCCAAAGCAAAATGCATGTTTTTTTTTTCTTGGACACAACAAAAAGGCAAAATTGTTTACTTCTATAATCTCTCTCAGATAAACTGATATACAAAGATTTCCCTTCTGTTATCCCTGTTTCTGAAAAGAAAAAAAAAGAAAGAAAGGTCCAATGCTTTACACATTGGGACTTTTGATTTAAAGTCCCTTATAAACACTCAAAGCCAAAATTAGTGGCTATTATTAATATGACCACCAGGGGGCACATCACAGCTTGCAAAACTCAGTAGAGCTTTGTTTATAAATAAAAAACGGTGGTAGTGGCAAACCATCTAATTTCAAGTTAAGCCCTCTTTCATTACCATGGGTCCTCCTTGACTTTATTTAGTATGTTAAACCTCCTTCTTATTAATGGTAACTTCTGTAACTAGTGATTCAAATAATATTTGTCTACAGTGACTTTATTTTAATTAGAGGTTTTTTTGTACAAATTAATTATTTGGATCATAATCAAATACAAGGTCATGTTAAACAGTGATCAATTTAAATAAGAGTAATTACAATACAAAAACTGTAGAAGACCCAACTTTAGCCTCAGTATATTCTGTTATGTAGGCTAATGTGGAATCTCCTGTTTTCATTTTTTCAATATCTTCAGAGATAGTGAAACAGAAGGAAATATTTTCGTGTATTTTCAGTAGATACATGTATGTGATCAATTTGTTACTCTAGCCAGAGCAAAAATTAGTTGTTTTGTGCATTTGTCCTCAGGGGAATTGAGAAATTTCAACAGCGTGGATCAAACCATATCAAACGACAGAAGTTTAAGGCAGTATGTGGTAGTTTTATTTTAGACAAATGGTTCAATCTTCCTTAGCCTCACCTCTTAAAATGAGAAATACAAGAGGCTATAAAACAAGGCTGAAAATTATTAAAATAATTCAGATTAAGAGGGAAATTTTCTTGTAATAAGTTTATTTAAAAACAAAACAAAACAAAACAAAAAAACCACACACCAGCTACTCAAAAGCTTACGGGAATTTTCCGCTATATTTTGCCCGAAGACTTGGTAGGCAATGTTCAGGTTTTTCATGGAAATGCTGGGAAAGTACAAAGTTTAATTTCATAAAGGCCATGGTTCCAGGATATTTTGCAGCATGAATAAATGCAAAGGTGATTAACTTCACATCTCTGACTGAGACAGATGACAAGTTGCAAAGTTTTGCTGGCAGCTAAGCACCAAGGATCCTGTGGTGCGCTGAAAGGATTTTGCTATAAAAATGAGACAAGAAATAATATTGTGCTTGTTATCTATCCTTAACTCTTAGTCTGTTGATTTGACTTCAAGGTATACGATAGCACTTACTAATGTAAACAATTCCAGACCTTTTTACTTTAGAGTTTTTAATACTACCATCCATCACCACAGTACCTGAGGTCTTATTAAGAAAAGAAGAATGAGTGGGGACCTGATAACCATCTTCAAATATGTTAAGTGCTGTGTGACATGGATTCATTCACCACTGCAGTGCCTCCTGCTGGGTGTCCCAGGGATTAGCTCCGCTAGCCACTGCGCCCTCATCTGGAGGTGTCTCACACGCAGTCACTTCTGCTCCTGGAGGTATGTTGGTCCAAGGCATCCGCTTCAGAACACATCCCTCCAGCCATATCATGCTCTGTTCTTTCCCATTCTAGGGGAACTGCAGTCCACTGTCCAGCCACTTCCCTCAGTGGCAAGTGCAGCCAATCATCTGGCCACTTCCTCAGTGGTGGGGGTGGGGAGGAAAACCAGGGCCCACCCACTATTCCATGTCCCAGCCCAGGGCCCTATAGATAGCCAACACTCACTGCATCCGCTCTGACTTCTTAGTTTATTTCCCTAGGCCTCTTCCCCATGGCTCCCAGCACCTTCTTCACCCTCGCCTCAGGGCCTCAGCCTGCAAATCCCTGTAGCCAACCAGGAAGCATCATTAGCTCCCCCAGTTGCTGTTAGCACCACTATTCTGTCCAGGGTGCTGGCATACCTTCTTCCAGCTAGGAGCTGGATCTTCCCGTCTCAAGCGCCAGCAAGCTACTTATCTTACTCTGCCTTGCAGCTCTTCTTATATGGGCCTGCCAGGCCCTGACTGGCTGCTCCTCGCAGACCCTGTCTAACTGGCTCTGTCCTGCATAGCTGCCTTAAGGCCCTCTGCAACTGGCTGCCTGCTGCACAGCTTCCCTAGGGTTCTGTTAACCCTTTATGGGCCAGTGTGGGGCAGACACCCCATCACAGGCTGTTATAAAGAAGATGGTGATCAAATGTTTTCCATGTCTACTAAAGATAGGACAGGAAGTAAGAGGTTTCATCAGCATCTAGTCAAACTTCATAACCCAACATATGACAATAAGACATACAATCCAATGAGATAGTAATGTCTATTAGATCAAGACTTTTAGAATGATACCTCACAAGGCATACTTTGTGCAAAACATATCCTAATTACATGACAGTGGTGAATATTGGGGTCTCAGGGTGTCACACCAATCATCTGATTCCCAGCACTTGCCTGCTATGCTTCTTCCTGGAGTAGGGCTGCTGATTCCTGGCCCCTCTGGCCCTTAAAGGAGCAGATTGTCCTATACTCTGTACCAATTCAATTGCATGCTATTTGTTCCCTTGCAAATATGCAAAGAGGTAATCAGTAGGTTTAATATTCAGACTGATAGCTGTGAACTTCAGCCAGGTGATGACATTTAAATACCTTGCAGCTATATCAGTGAGATACTAGTTCTTTTATTTACTTTGGTCACGTAGGTGCTTCCTGTCAGAAAGTTGGCATCAGATGAAATTGTGTTAAATGTTATGGAAACCACTGGCATTTTTAATCAAGCAGCCCTTTGGCTGCTTTCTGCCAGTGCCCCCTGATGAAGAGATCACTTATCCTGATGCAGAATAAATCAGACTGTACTAAAACCTTGAAAATGATAAATCTTTCAGAAATGAGCAATCAGACTTGTTTGAAAATGGGAAGTGTTTGACACATGATTGTTTTTCAGATTGAAATGGTTTCTTTTTTAATCTACATCAAACCTCCTTGTACTAAATTAACCCCTCCCCCCATGTCAGTCATCATGGGGGGAGGGCAATTCTTACCATGCTGCTGCTACTGCTGCCGATTTTCCTGAAAGCATATGATTCATTAGCTTTAAACATCATTAATGTGATTACTTTAAAACAGGGGTTGGCAACCTTTGGCACGCAGCCCTGGTGGGCTGGGCCGGTTTGTTTACCTGCCGTGTTTGCAGATTCAGCTGATCGCAGCTCCCACTGGCTGTGGTTCACCGCTCCAGGCCAATGGGGGCAGTGGGAAGCGGTGGCCAGCACATCCTTCGGCCTGCACCGCTTCCCACAGCCCCCATTGGCCTGGAGCGGTGAACCACAGCCAGTGGGAGCCGCAATCAGCCAAACCTGCGGAAGCAGCAGGTAAACATGCCGGCCCGGCCTGCCAGGGTGCTTACCTTGGTGAGCCGCGTGCTGAAGGTTGTCAATCTCTGCTTTAAAGGATGTTGCCAGGAGACGGAGGCATCAAATGTGGCCTATATTTTTTCTTATGGCTGGTTCCAAATTCTACTTATGTGTGTTTCTAAAATAAATGGTTCAGTGTTGCTTGTTTCATTTAAAAATAAGCTACCAATGTTCTGTTTACATTGTTTTTCCCCAGAGCATATTATCCAGCAGTCACTAAAGCTACCATCATGTTTCCCACTTAATGGCTTTTGTTAGCGCCTTCACCTTTTTCCTTAGAATGCTCCTTTTTGCTGGGTGATCAAATACTATACTCAGTCATCACTTTCTGTAGTTTGAGCTGCAGGCCCCTCTCCTGTTGCAATGAGGGACATGTTAACTTCAATGGGACTTAATTAAACATGTGCTTAACTGAAGTATTTGTTTAAGTATGTTGCTGAATAGGGATGGATTTTGCCACCTGCTTAAATAGGCAGGCGGGAGGCTTCTTTTGCCTATTGGGTCCAGAGGAATTCTTAGAGCCTGACCCCAAAGGGTACTGAGCCACACCTTAGAGGTAACTGAGTGCTCTCAACTCCCACCGCTTTCCATGGGAGTTGAGGGACTTCAGGAGTTTCTCAGGAATTGCTTGAAATTTGCATGATCGGGTCTTTAGTTTATAGTACAGCATGGCTGAAGTAGAACTGCCAGGCCAAACACAAAGAGGACTAATAATATTTTTAATAGTTTGAGATAAACTGTTGGATAATGCTTCTGATACCCAGCAGGGGCCTATAACAAGAGTTTTAAAGTGTTTCCTTTACACAACACTGCCCAGCATTTACTGTACACTCGTATCCATGAAGAAAATCTAGTGTTTAGCTGTATTGTATGACAACAAGCCGATAGCACTAAGCAGCAGAAAAAGCCTCTAGTGAAAGTGGGAAAGTACCTTAAAAATATTATAAAATAACTGTTGATTTGTTTTAAATAACTCCAGGGGGAAAATCTTGGCCCCATTGAAGTCCATGGCAAAACTCCCACTGATTGGGGAGGGGTCTAGGATTTCCCCCCAGTTTGTGGAATACCCAGGGGTGAGATCCACCACTTGAGGCCTGCATCTGCTACTTATGAGCTAAATTACACAGAGAGGCTTTTGGTTTATGAGATTGCTTCAGGTGAAAATGGTGTGCGGGATGTTAAAAATAAAACAAAAACAAGCCCTAACATTGCTCATTTCTCTGTTGTTGCACAACACTCAATCCCTTCCCAATATCTAAATGGAAAGCCCCCTCATTCTCTCCTCCAGCAGTGGGTGCAACCTCGGGAAAGGCCAGGATTTGTTTTAAAAGCAACACACACAAAAAGGTGCCCTTTTCCTGTAACAGCATGTGGCCTTGTGTTGAAAATCCCTTTGTAGGTCAAGGCCAGGGACAGTTTTCCTCATTTCTGAGAGGCTGAGCAGTGTGTGGGCCCTGACATGGAGGTGGTTATTGCTGTGGTCCTTGTATACCCAGCTAACGAGAGAATAAAGAACATTCCAACAGAACAGTTGTATCCACAGCAAGACTTTTGAAAGGACAATACAAAACTGCTGTACAATATGTACTCCCTTCTTTCTAGTTTACATTTTTGGTACATTCAAACACTTGTTGTAGTGACAGTTAAAAAATATTGTTCTGCACTGCAGCTGTGGAGGAATGTTGCCATAAATTGTGGGCATCGGCTTTAAAATCCATTGTTTCCAATAGTGCAGAAATAACTAAAAACAATGATGATGTTCATCCTGCAGGAAGCAAGGGGCTATTGTAGCTTATCCACCTATATTGTTCTCCCCGATTCTGGGCTGCTCCAGGGTCTGGAGAGCCCCACTCCCCACATAACTTAGACAGCCCTAGGGGCCTCTCAAAGTTCCAGAAGCCTTCCTGGGACTTCCCTATGGGCTGCAGCATTCCACAGGATCTCTGCAGTTTTGGGGCCTTGCCCTGGACATGCCTCTCCTTCCCCTAGCCCTACCCCCACCCAAAAATGCCCCAGGACTTGTGAGGGGGTCCTAAGAAGGCAGTCCATCTGGCTGTCATTTGCAGTGCCTGCCAGGGAATGCTCCCTCAGCCAGAACTGAGGCTTTTATAGCCCCTTTACACTGCTCTGGCTCTTTCACCTAGCATGAAGAGGCTCTGGTGGGGATGCGGAGTTCATCCCGATATTATGCTGCTTGCATCATCATAGTTAAGAGTATTAAAGTGAATTCCCATAAACTCACACTGACCCACAAATTCTCACCAGCTGGATAAGTCTAACAATGAAAACCAGTGCATTAATACATAAATAAAATATGTTTGTAATAGTTACTTCACTTTTTCTTCTTACCCTTATACTCAGCACCAAAAGTCTACGTTTCGTACAGGTCCATTTGTGTGTGCAGTTACACATAGTTCTGCACCCAGTTGCTGTGACTGTGCACGCAAATTATGGTATTTGTCACTGCAAATTACCATTCTGGCACTTAACTGGCTCTTTGCTTCTGTAAATACCTGACTTACATGTATAGTCATAGTAATTACTTATACAAATGGAGACACGATTGTGCATAAAAGTGAGCCTCCTTTTTGTCCCTTAAAGAGCCATTGGGGTCGCATATGGTGTCAAGGCTGATTCCCCACTCTGGCACTTTGAGTGCACAAGGTGGGGGCCTGAAAGCATTCCAAAAATTAATACTGGCTACTTCAGGTGTGTATTAAACTCCCAAGGTTACAGCTTCTCTCTGATCTTGGATTGGTAGATGCTGCCACCACTTAAGTGCAGAACACCTTTGAGAGCCCAGGAAGGAACTCTTGGGAATTCCTTCTTGTGGGGTACTCTCAAGCCCTTTCACTCCCCCCACCCCACCTCTGGGGGAAAAGCTGAGAAGAAAAAAGGGAAATCAGCTGTTGCCGCCAGCTAATTAAACATGTGCAGGAATAGTTTTCTTGAGGTCCAGCTTAAAAGGTTACAAGCAAAACAAAAGCACCTGGGGTTAGCACAGAGGAATCCACAAGCCATAACAAAATAAAAGAGATAAACCTAATCGTGTCTTCCTAGACATTTCCTGATCTACTTATATATCTGGGTTTTAAATGAGTAGTTTCTAGGTATAATACTGGTGATTTTTTCATACCTGGCTCAGGCTTCTTATGGCATATCCCTGCCCTGTCCTCCTCGCCCCAGGAGAAAACAGACAGATAAAAGAGGAGTCTTGTTTCAATTTTAAAAAGTCCTAGTCTTCCCATTGGCTCTTTTGGCCAGGTGCCCACTCACTTCCTTTTACCTATGCATAGCAGTGAGACTTTTTAACCCTTTACAAGTAGAGCAATTTAAACAGCTACTAAGAGGGATTTTATAGCTACTGACTGGCTGGGTGTTCATAAAAGGGAGCTACCCCCCCCCCCTTTATTTATCACACCTGGTATATTGAATGTAAAACAATACAGACTACAGTCAATATTATTTGAAGTTTCTTCCGCCACATTCATAGATTCATAAAGGCCACAAGGAACCATTGTGATCCTCTAGTCTGAACTGCTGTACAACACAGGCTACAGAACTTCACCAAAATCATTCCTAGATCATGTCTTTTAGAAAAACATCCAATCTTGATTTAAAAATTGTAAGTGATGGACAATCCACCATGACCTTTTGTAAATTGTTCCATCACCTGGCAGTAGTTCAGATAAGTGAATATTTGGTAGCACTGTACTATTTTCCTGTGAATTTGCTTTCTTAGTACTCTGTTATAGACTATAAAGAAATTGCTTTAGGACTTTCACTGCCACCCAGACAGTTTCATTTGTGTTAAGTACACCACGCAAGAGTCATTAATTCCCCAGGAAGGGCCTGATCTCACAAGGTGCTCAGGACCCCTCTACACCCATAGCAGCCCAAGACCCCACAGAATCAGGCCATATATATATATACACACACACAGAGGTAACACATTTTCTTGTCTAACTCATCTTAATGTTGTAGCAGCACTCAAATGCCCAGGCAGTATATTTTCCAAGAGGCTGTTTGGACCTTGTGATAGGAGTAAGTGAACTGGCTTGGATAAAATTATAAGAACCACCTCATTCCTCAGGATTATTTGATTGTTGCAAATGTCTATTAACTTTATTTTAATGTTTTTTCACACCTTTCACCTGCCTTGTCATGGGTTTTGCTCAACTTTAGCTAAAAAGTAGAAAACTTCATTTCAACAGCTCAGTCAAGGAGATGGAATTCTACATGCTACATTGTGAGAGTGCAAGTGATACAGGGATGCTTTTCATTCTGCCTAGAGACTCATGTTGGAATCCCTCTTTCATTAACATTATTTAAGATTGGGGACAAAGAAGTCAGTGGTGCAATTCAAGCATCATTTCAATATGCCGACTCTTAATCAGGCTCCATCTGAGAACAGAAATACACTTTTCCCATCTTCTGCACTACGCTGGTAGTTTCTTAATGTTAACTACTGCATTTCAGTTGGTTTACTTTGACACCTAGCCCATTTGTAGGCCTCAGAATTTGAGATGTGCTCTGGACAAGCATCCATAATTTAGGGAAACTTTGGCTTCTCTAAACCTAGACAAATCTACAAGATTTCTGAGACTGGCCCAATGCTTTTTGGATGGTTGAATCCACTCAGCCTTTGGGTTTTTTCCTCAGAATGGGTAAAATTCATCCATGAGCAAAGGACCAGCCCAAGGCCTGGTCATTGCATGAGTCCAGCTTCAGCCCTCAGAATAGGTTGCTCAAAACAGGACTTAAGCAGGATCAGGAATGCAGAGGGTTTTTGCTGGCCTCCTCTGAGCTGGTCTACACTACAGGGCGGGGCGGTATCCGGTCTAAGATACGCAACTTCAGCTACGTGAATAGCGTAGCTGAAGTCGAAGTATCTTAGATCGATTTACCTCGGGTCATCACCACTTGGGATCGACATCCGCGGCTCCCCGTGTCGACTCCACTACCGCTGCTCGCTCCGGTGGAGTTCTGGAGTCGACGGGAGCGCATTCGGGGATCGATATATCGCGTCTAGATGAGACGCGATATATTGATCCCGAAAAATCGATTGCTACCCGCCAATACGGCGGGTAGTCTGGACATACCCTCAGTGAGGGGGAATTTCACTCAGTGTTCTCAGGATGTTCACTGCTCTCCCTGGAACACATGTTGTTTAGCACATCTTATTGCTTACAGCTATCACATTTGTTATTCCCACAGCCATTAACAGCATGGATATAGTCCATACAATAGAGATAATTTTCAGCATTAAAAAGCAGCTGTATAATTACTCTCAACTCTGCCTGTTCACTGAATGGGTTCCTTAATTGTGTACCTTACAAAGAGAATGGCCAGAGGCAGGAATCAATAACTCATTACACATCCTGGTTGGGATAAATGCACACTGAATCCTGAAGCAAACAAATTCACAGGTAAGGAATTCAGTTTTTCTTAATAGACACACACACTGGTACTGATACCTCTACAATATGAACAGTGGGAATCAAGCTAGAAGAAGCAAATGTATGGAAAAGTATGCACAGTTGTTACAGCAGGTAGTGGCAAAGGAATGAAATTGTGTTTGACCTTGTGCAGGGGTGTAAAGAAGCTTCCCACACCTTATAACGCTGTAGCAGCTAGACACAATCCCACTCCTTGTACTCAGAGTCAAAGACTTTCCAGGCTAATACAGGCATTTCCTCCCCCAAAAAACCCCGTCATGGCCCCACACATCCTGACATTCACCAGAAGAGCTGGTAGCCAGGGTTTCTACTTCTCTATCTTATACAAGGATGTAGCAGGGACCGCGGCCATGCTTCTCTAGGATCCTTAAAGCCACTATGCCGGGTTTAGATACAATACCCCTAAAAATGCCTGCTGGGTACCGTGCTCCTCCATGCAGCATACTGTAACCCAGGCTCTGCTTTAAAGGCATGTTCTTGTCCCTGTTGCTATTATGCAGTAATGGAATCCTTCAGGTGCTCATCAGCTGCTTGAGCACTTCTTGATTAAGAGATCACTCTCTCCTTAGAGGACTTGTCACCAGCTTGCGCAGTCATTGCATACCACAAATTCATTCTCAAAGACAGCATTTTATAACTCCTAACTGATTCTCTCTCTCTGGTGGTTCTTGACTTAAAAGAAAGCTACTTGAAGTGGTGAATATCACCTTGCCCCAAACCTACTTTCAGGAATTAAATAACATTTCTTACAAACCAAAATTGTTTACAAAAGCATTTGGAAAAACTCCTCACCCTGTTTGTTGAAAGCAGCTGAGGTTATGTTGACCCTGCTCAATCAAGAAGTCAGTACTGCCCTGGTCTGATCCACAGTCCTCTGGACATACCATATATGTACCCACACCTGGCACCCTATACTCCTGCAACACAGTATACATGAAATCCACCAGTACTGGAGGTAATACAAAGTTAATAAAGGCTCCAGGTATTTCCCACAGTCACAGTGCCAGCTGCAACCTAAGGGAGCCTTGAGAAGTAGAGGCTATGGAGTAGACATCACAGGAGGGCCATATCTAAACTATGCGAGTTACCTGTTCACAACAGATGCCAGCAGTGAGTGCTGGACTTGGTTTAGCTGCAAGTGAAACCAATATCCCAAGGCCTAGGATGAAACATGGGAAAGTTGGAAACAAAGCATTCTTGTGGCTATGGAATAAACTTCCAGAGGAGATTAACATAACCCAGAGTCTCATTGTCTTTAGGAAATGCTGCACAACCTTCCTCTTTGACAAAGCCTCTCCATGATAGCAACAACAACAATCACAACACTAACCCTCTAAAACAGAAAGCAAACAGAAAAACAGAACTCTCGACAAGCAGAGCTTTTATACCCACCCCCCAAAAGGGAGACGAGCCAGATACTCCATATATCCCATGAAGGACATCTCAATTGCTCATTGATTTTAGGTGGAAGGGGCTCAGACATTATAGCAGTGGGGCAGCTGTATAAAAACCCTTAGATGGAAAAACAAACAGCAGTTGGCACCGTTTCAGGAAACCCATCAAAGGAGGATGCTGGGGGAGCCATGAATAAGAGGCAAGAACAAAAAGGGAGGCCTACGACACAGCAGAAGTCTGCTGGAGCACCACCGTCTGATGGCAACAAGCAGGAGGAGAAATCACCTAGCTCTGCATGGCGCCTGGAAACAGCCACCAGGTTGCTGCGGCCCCTAGGCAGTGGGGCGGCTAGGGAAGCTCCTTGCACTGCCCTCGCCCTGAGTACTGGCTCCGCAGCTCCCATTAGCTGGGAGCTGCTGGGGGCGGTGGCTGCATGCATGAAGGCAGTGCGCACCATACACAGCTCCCTGGCCGGTCATGTGCCTAGAGGCTGCAGGGACTTGGCGGCCACTTCCTCAGAGCCATGGTAAGCGCCGCCAGGACCCCACAATTCCCCCCTGCACCCCAACCCCCTGGTCCAGCCTGGAGCCCCCTCCTCCACCCCAAACTCCTCATCCCCAGCCAAAGCCCTTACCACCCCCCGGCCCAGCCCAGAGCCTCATCTTGCACCCCAAACCACTCATCCATAGCTCCACCCCCAGCTGGAGCCCTCACACCCCCCTGCACCCCAACCCTCTCATCCACAGCCCAGATTCCCCTCCCACACCCCAACCCGCGCACCCCACCCCCCCCCCCAAGCCTGCACCCCCAGCCCAGGGCCCATACCCCCTCCTGCATCCCAACCCCCTGCCCCAGCCTGGTGAAAGTGAGTGAGGGTGGGAAAGAGTGAGCGATGGAAGGAGGGGGGTGGGGCCTTGGAGAAGGGGTAGGGCAGGGGGCAGGTCGGGGGTGTTCAGTTTTGTGTAATTAGAAAGGTGGCATCTCTATGTCAGCAGCAGCTCTTGACTAGTTGAGGTTAGTATTTTTATGTAACTATTGCTCCTTGTTCTTTCTTGACTCAGTAATATTCTCCAGAGCAGCTGGCTGGGATTTGAGCAACTAGCCTTGGTCTGCTAGAAGTGTCTCATTCAGTTCTACAGGGGAAAAAAATATGAAAAAGGTCTTTTGTTGTCCTGGGAATTGTTTTTTCAAAATTTGGCAAATTTACAGCCTTTTTACAATCCACAGAAAAATAGACTCCCAACAGTTCTGACATTGCTCTGGATCACCCACTTCATTTCCAGATATGTGGCAGAACATCTCATCTGTGACAGCACTGACAATGAATTTATACGGGGTGGGGGGGGGGAGAGGGGGGCTCTGTTTCAAGACCTAAAGAAAAACCTTTGTGCTGTAACTCCCAGAGATGCTGCAGTGAATTAAAGGACCATGTATTATAGAAAAGGGTCAAATGCTGGTCCCAGCCGTCTCTTGAAAATTACCAGAGGACTGGAGTACTTTTCAAAATGAAGTCTGCCCATGGTCCATTAAGTTACTTCACAGGGCAGCCTTCTTGTTCCTATTGTTCTCTTTAATATTTACTGTAGATGATATTTTACCCTAATGGAGCCTCCTGATTTTAGCAAAGGGATCCAGAATCAGCTAATACAATAAATAAATAAATAAAAATACAGTACTTACCTGGTAAAGAATGTAGGTTCTCTTGCATAGTACAGTACCTTCCTCCACAAGAAGTCCTGCTGAAATCCATAACTGTGGAAGAAGGTGCTATGTAACATCAATAAGGATAATGCAATCTGGCCCACAGAAAAGAAAAAATATCCAATACCTTTAGGAAACATACAGACATGGCAAGCATGATTTGTTACTGTATATCCTTTATCCCCCCCTTCCCCTAACTCTCAGCCTGTTTCCTTCTTACGTATTCGACGGCCCCAGCCCTGCAAACAATTATGTGTTTGAGTAAATTTACACACATGAATAACTTCAGAGGGGTTCTGCACAAGTGCAAAGGTCCATTCACATTAATCCAATTGCAGGATTGAGGTGCTGCATTGTAAACTCTGGGGCATGGTACCATTTTTAATCTGTCTCTGAAGTAGCTAGAACTCTTGGGCTCTGTATAAATAAATACTACTATTTAGGATTTCCTAGTTCTTACAAACTTTGTCTTTCAAGTATTAAAGGGACACCCTCAACTTATTTCATCTCCACCCAGTGGCATGCGCAGGAATTTAAGTTTGAGCCCTTTTGTTCAACACACACAAATGAAAGGTGAGTGAGGATCCCCCGATTTCTCAGGATGCCTCCGGCAGGAATGCCCAGCAGCGAGGAGGCAGTGGCACTCTCCGTGTCCCTGCAGTCCAGGGAGGTAGGAAGCAGCAGGGAGGCTGGCTGAGCTTCTCCTCCACCCCCACCACTGCTGCTGCTTCTCCTTCCCTGCTACTGGAGTCCCAGCGGCTGCTGCCTGCTTTGCAGACCACTCACTGGTCAGGGGGAGCAGGCAGAGGCCAACAGGTGGAACTCCAGCAGCAAGGAAGGAGAAGCAGCAGCTATAAGTGTGTGAGGAGGAGAAGTTTCCCTCCCCGGGCTGCTGGGCGGCACGGAGATTTGGGGGTTGGGCGTGCCCCTGCTTGCTCGCCCTTGTACACATCCCTGTTTCCACCTGAAGACTTTGTGCACACTATTGTTAGTGCACCTTGTAGCTGAAAGAGACTGAAGAAAAACAATGCTATTTTTCAATTTCTAGGCTTTGTGCATTTGGCAGGACCCTATGTATAGTTCTTTTGTTTTGTTGATAATCAGTGTGTAACACCCTGGTCTGTGTGTTACATGTGTGCCTGATCCACAGAGAATAAGAGTTTGTGACAGACCCAGCTACAATCTTTTTCAGTAGAGATTGTGCTTTTGTAATACTGACAGGACCCGGTCATCAGGCAGGATCGAATCTGGGACCTCTGGAGCTTAGTATATGAGCCTCTACTGCATGAGCTAAAAGCCAAGCCATATACCTGTTAGCTAAAGTGGTAGAGCAGACGCATCTCTCTCTTGCTCATAGACAGAACACCATGCCCAGGAGGTGTGTGGGTTACACTTTCAGTTCTGGATGCACCTGGTGCAAGCCCTACTGTCAGACATCACTTAAGTGGTGGCAATAATAGACTTCCATCTCTCTAGATTTAGAAAAATAAAAATAGGGATGCATAACCCACACTGACCAGTGGGTTACAGGTGACTCCCAGACCCAGGCACTTAATATGATGATCTCACTCTCTGCACGTTATTCCTTGGGTCCAGTAACAGCTGCAGTGAAACTGAAGAAGCAAGCAGGCATTTACAGAGAGGGAAGAAAGGGGGAGGCGGGGAGAGGAGAAGGATTGGTAGGCCTGAATATGCTTGCTGTTTTTTTCTCTCAGACTTACTATCCCTCTGCTGCTTAAAAGCCCATTGTAATTCCCATCATCAGGAAAGCAGAAAAACCCTTACAATTAAAAAATAATTAAATTTAGCTGTTATTAAAGAGTTCCCTATTAAAGAGGCTGAATTCTTTCCAGTGTCAATCCTCACAACACTCCCAGGAGGTTGGTAAATAGTTACTCCAGTTTCCATGCGAAATTGATGGACAGAGAGGTTAAGTGACTTACCCAATGACAGAGATGGCTCCAGTAGCACAGCAAGCATTAGCGTTCAGCAGTTTCTGGGTCCCAATCCTGTGCTAACAAAGAAACCACCTCTGAAGGGTTAATAAAAGGTCAGCAGGAAGATCAAAATAAATCCTTATTAGCAGTGAAGTGAAAGCACCTGGAGTAGACAAATTTCCTCCTGCTCAGTATCCAGAAGGCAAAAGAAGTTGTTTTGCAGCACAGCATGAGTAGTGAGAGCTGGAAAAGGAGAAAGCAGGCAGGGGCTGCACTCCTGCTGCCTAGGAATGCCCGAAAGTGTGTGCCCTTAACAAAACTACAGCTTACATGTCTTCTGACCTCCTGCCCTGTTCCATGTTGTTGAAGAAAGATATTCTCAGAGCTGCTTTCTATATTCTTATTTCCACAAGCCAGCCAGGACTAGAGAGGGCACTATCACAGTGTTCATGAATGCTGGTTTTCCTGAAGTCTGGGCTATTGCCATCCAGAGACTCTTCAGCTTTTTCCTCCCTAGAAGGGGTGAAATACCTGAGAGGACATAAAGGGTGCCAGAGCTGCTTCTGTGAGGAGAGAAGAACCATTAGACCACGTGGAAAAATCTTGACGTTTGAGAAGACTTACCATAGAGAGTTAGATAAAATGCCACAACCCTTGAAAGGTCTGTGACCTAACTGTATGGAGAATTCAGAAAAATGGCCTATTGGTGTTAATCAGTTGGAGTAGACCAGTTTTGGCTGTAAGTATCATTTTTAGTTTATTTAAATAACACAGTTTAGGGATAAAGCATGCACTAGCCTAAAACCTTCCTATTCTGGATCAAATGCTGATTTAAACCCTGATCCACTTCCACTGATTTCCAATGGGGTGGGATGGAAGCACAGGTGCTGACTTGTTTTTGCTGGTGGGTGCTCACCTCTGTTCTGCCCTGGAACTCTGTCTCTGCCTCTTCCCCTGAGGCTTCCCCCTGCCGCTTGCGCGCCACCTGTTCCCCCAAAGCCTGCCCCACCTGCCTGTTGCTCGATCCTCTCTGCCCCATCCCCGGAAACCCACTCATCCTCCCTCCCTCTGCTCATTCTTCTCTGCCCCCTCCCCTGAGGGCCACCAGCCTGCTGCTCACTCCTCTGTCCCTTCCTGCCTTGAGGACAAGTGACGGGGGAAGTGGCAGAGAGGAGTGAGTGGCAGGGGTCTTGGGGGAAGAGGCACAGCATGGGGAGGGCCATGGGGTGCAGCGTGGGTGGGGCCACAATGTGTGGATGCTGAGCACCTGAAATTTTTTCTGTGGGTGCTTCCATCTATGGGTGGAAGTGTATATTAGGGTAAAATTTGGCCCCCTGAAGGAAACCTCGGAGTATAATCCCAGTCAGATTAAAACCATGCTGATGGCTTTTAAAATACGCTGTTTGATATGATTTGACTTATTCCACAGGTTTACATTTGTAGATTTAGTTTATTTTATATGGGAGAATGGTTTTAAATTTGAAGCTCAATCTCCCATGAAATCTTGCAAGAAGGTGGGGATTCAGATTTGAGTGAACCTCTCTCCATGGCCTGGCGTTCAGGCTAGAGCCAAACACACAGGAGAGCAAAAGTTGAGGTTTGGATGTGGGGAAGCAGTAGGAGAATACTGTGAGAACTGGCTGCTCTCACCCAAGAGCGTCCCTTACCAACGGTCCCTGAATCGCCTTTAAGTGAGGAGGGGAGTCTAGCGTCCTTGATATCTTCCCCCCACCTGGAAAATAAAGTCTGGTTTCGTGTGGAGAGGGAAGGAAGGACTCAGACTTTCTGGAGATGGAGACTGAGTAGAGAAGAGCCAGCCCATGTGTGTGGAAGAGGACAGGGTGGGAGGTTGCATAGCTAACTCATGGGTGTATGTGTATGGAGCTCTCGGGGGTGGGGGTGAAAGTTCCAGATACATGTGTGAGGAAGGTGCATGTTGCCGGGTGTTCATGCACTTGTGAATACAGTCTCTTTGGGGGAAGCACCATGCTGAAAAGAAAGGGCCATATCTGCAGCTGGTGTAAACAGGCATGCCTGATGAGCTCAGTGCAGCGATGCCCATTTATACTGATCTGGCCCTAGATTTCTATGGGATGTCTTGCCACACAAATGAGCCCAGGTTCATTGGTACAGAAAGGAGACAGCACAGAACAAAAGCTAGGAGAGTTACTGTCAGCTTTCCCCTAATGGACCTGATTTGATAAGGAAGTGTGAAGATCAAATGGTTCAGTTCAGATAAGCACCGAAAGGAAGCTTATATTTGAACTTCATTGCACACAAAACCAGGCTGGCAGTCTCACAAGAAGTCTCTCTCTCTCTCTAATTTCCCAGGACTTTCTTTCTGTAATGTCTGATCCATCTTCCACTGAAGCCAGTGGGAGTCTTTCAGTCAGTCAATCAATGGATTGGCTTCCCCAGTCGGAGCAGAGAATAGCTTCTCCCATGGATTTATAGCATTCTCACTTCTGAGAAGAAATGAAAGACAATATAAACAAGGAAAACTTTCAAGTGGTTGATGGGGAACTGGCTGATTATGGCCTCAGTGGGATGACTCACAGGCTTAAAGTTATATGCTGCGTTTTTGTAGCCATGTCAATCCCAGGCTATTAAGAGAGACAAAAAGTGAGTGATGAAGAGCTCTGTGCAGCTCAAAAACTTGTCTCTCTCACCAAAAGAAGTTGGTCCAATAAAAGATATTACCTCACCCACCTTGTCAGGCTTAAAAATGTAGGCTCGTTTAAGTATCTTGTTGAATCCAGGCCTAAACTATTGTTGCTTAGATGCAATTGTGATGGGATCTCTTAATAGGTATTTCAAGGCTTGTCTTAATGTACAGCATGGCAGACAGAGATGTACCTTCATACTGGGGGGGGCACAATCTAAAGGGGAGGACATGTGACTGTCCCACATGTCTCCTCTGTCCAGTGACCCCTCCCCCCGCCCTGTGCATGTTCAGCTGCTCTTCCTGGCAGCTGTACCTTGGGGGAGTGGGGGGAGGAGGCAGGGAAGGGAGTGGGACAGAGATGCTTCTCAGGTGACTCAACTGCTTGAGAGCCTGGCTGGGCAGAGGGGGCTCTGGCTTGCTCAGCCCCTATCCCGGCAACCAGGTCTGGGACGGGGGCCACCGCTGCTGCTTGAGCTGGGCTCTCGCAGGCACCTGCTGCATTGCATGGAGCAGTGACCCACAGTGGTCAATGGGATAACCTGGTACTGCCCCCTCTGCTCCTCGCCAGGGATGGGCTGAGCATGCCGGGGGGAAGGCCCAGCGGGAGGACAGAGCCCCTCTTCCTCCCCCTGGCAGGCCAATCGAGGGGGGCACTTGACCCCCCCACCGATGCTGTATGTGAAGACAATACTTCTCCTGTCGGCATAGGTACTCCACCTCCAAGAGCGGGTAGGTGTGTTGCTCTCCTGTTGACGTAGTGCTATCTACACGGGCGGGGGAGATGTAGATAGATATAACTGTGTTGCTTGGGGGGAGGAGGATTTTTCACACTCCTGGGTGATGTAGTTATACTGATATAAGTTTGTAGTGTAGACCTGAGCTTATTGTAGCCATATTAAAGTGTAATTCTACACTGGAAAGTATTTCTGTATAAATGGTGATGTGGGATTTTATATTTATTGGGTCTCAGTGATTCCAGATCAGTTTACTCTGTTTACATGTAAAAAGATGGCTTTTCTAGCTACCATCCCTGCAAGCTCCACCTGGGATCTGAATCAAGCTGGATTCTTTCCAATTCACATGCATCACCAATAGAAAGAAAGATCTGGAACCAATCACATTTCATCCTTTGTGATATGTAGGGTTGCACAGGGGAAAATGTGGACATGAAACTGGAAGCCAATTAACAATTCTGTTGCTGATGCAAGAGCGAGAACAGCCCTAAACAAATACTAAATAAAAATAATAGTTGTAAATAACCACAATTTGACAAAAGATAAAGTTAATAAACTATGTCAGTGTTATTCAGTCTATATTGGTTTAGCTGGCAGAATTGCCTTGGAAGGAACTTTCCTGGGACAGGATAAGATCTTATCTGACACAGCCAACAGCTATAACCAGACATGATATGTTATTCTGTATCACCTTCACTACAGTGAAAGATGGTGTCATTGTTCAAACAGCAGATTAGGGAAGTTAGAAACACCACTAAATAAAGTCAGCAGGATAATGCCAAATTTACGATCCCAAGCTATGTGACTGATCAGGTGGAATTTTTAAAGAGGCAGCATCCCGAGGAATGGAAGAGAACTATACCTTTTAGCAATGTAACAATAAATGTGATTTATAAAATGTCCTTTTATCCACAAAACCAAACATCATCATAAACACAAATTAAAATACAAAGAAGGACTTCAGGATGTGGCCCATAATGGAGGGGAAAAAGAAATCACAATTCTATATGGATTATCTAGCACCCAACCTCCTCATACTCAAGAGAAATATCCAACCCAAGAGACTGATGAATATAATGCTAAATATCCTCAAATATCAGACTTGTCAGGATATAAAATAAATTGGACAAAATCAGACGTCTGTTCAGATTGCTTCTTAACTACTTTATTTGCCCTTTTGAATCTACAAAACTTCAGGGGCGGCATTTTCTAAAGCTCTAGCATTGGCATAGCTCTGCTCCCATTGAAGTCAATGGTGAAGCACCTGTGTATTTCAGTGGGGACAGAAATAAGCTGATCCTTTTGAACAAATCTAACTGCAAAAGTATAGGGTAACCAGTTTCAAAGCGCCTGTGACTGAGACACCTACACCCCATTGAAAGATAATGTGCCTGAACATTTTTAGGGACTCTTGAAAATTTTGCTCAGAATTTACTGTGGACCATGCTTACGCTGAACCTATGTAGAGTAAAACTTTATTTTATAGTAAAGGTGGGTTCAAGCCATAACATTTGAATATGGCTTTAGATCCAGACTTCAAAGTTCCTCTCAAAATCCATTTCTAATTTATAATGAAGTAGAAACAAAGGTCAAATTCTGCTCCACAGTCTATTGCAGCTATTGTTAATTCTTATTGCACCATCATTGTTTTATTCAAAGACAAAGCAACTTCAAAATTCATATACAATAATGAAGACAAACATGAGATCCTTACAGATTAGATGTGCATGTAGATTTCTGGAAGTGTTTTATTTCCAAAAAATAATGCTCTTCTAAATGGCGCTCAACTTAATTCATACCAATACACCGTGGCAGAAAGAATTTTACTATGTGCTAGGAAAGATACAGAGATAGGAATTAAAGAAAGTGGATCATAATTAGAATATACATTCACTCACCAGCCAAAAAATTGGTTGCAATATATAGTATTTTGCTATATAATCACCATTCTTAAAATAGGTCTCTAACCTAGTACCGTACTGTCAATAGGTCATTAAGTCTGATTAAGACAGTGTAATTGCTGTCCATCTTGAACTTAAATAACCTGACTTAACTGTATACACCAGGGTCGGCAACCTCTGGCATGCGGCTCACCAGGGTAAGCACCCTGAGGGTGGCGGGAAGCCGCAGCCAGCACATCCCTTGCTCATGCCGCTTCCCGCCACCCCCATTGGCCTGGGACGGCGAACCGCGGCCAGTGGGAGCCCCGATTGGCTGAACCTGCCAATGCAGCAGGTAAACAAACTGGCCCAGCTCGCCAGGGTGCTTACCCTGGCGAGCCGCATGCCAGAGGTTGCCAACCCCTGGTATACCCATTTTTAAAACCGTATGCTAACATCTTGATATTTAAAAGCATGTGATCAGACATACTCAACAAATTGATAGAGAGGCCCAAATAAAAAACAAAAACAAAAAAACTTACATACCTGAAACAAAAATTTGGATATCAAAAAATTCTCAGTTAAAAAATTGCATGAAAAATTATACTGGAAGAGCTTGTGGGGTGTTTTAAGGATAAAATAATTTCTAGCTCTACGGAACCAAACCAAGTCAGAATTTGAAACGAAAGACAAAGCACACCATACAAAATTATGACAACACTGTGCTAGTATAATTTTCTCTTATCCAGGGGAATCCAATGGTGGTAAAAATAAATAAATAAAATCTAAAACACACTAAGCAGCCCTAACATTCAGTGAGTTTTGAAACTTAAAAATCTAACACCTAGACATAAAACAGACAGGGGGGGAATGACAAGAAGAGACATCAGCACCAGAACGGAATACCATGTGTCAGATAAGAACTATAAAACACTGAAGTTTGAAACTAACATACTTCGGGACTTGGCCCTCAAGAGGCTGAGCCTCACGTCCGCAAAGGTATTTAGGTGCCTAACTAATGAGAATTAGGTGCCTTTGAAGATCTGGCCTGAGTGCCTACTGCCAGGGGCTAAGAACACTCAACTCCCAATTACTTCACTAGAAATTGAGTGTGCTGAGCAACTCTCAGGAGGCCCTCTACAAATTGTAAGCTCGGACCCTCTATATAGGCTATTAGACTCACAAAAGAGGACACTTGTTAAAATTAAGATAACTAATGAAGGCTGCAAGGGCACCAGACAGTCAGGCACAGGTGGTATGGTCATGTTCTAAAAGACATGGCATTGGGGAGAAGGTAAGAGATGCAATGAGAGAGAATGACTACTGGAGACGAGTATCTGAGAATCTTAGGCCTGGTCTACACTGGGTAGGGGTCGAACTAAGGTACGCAAGTTCAGCTACGCGAATAGCGTAGCTGAACTCGAACTACCTTAGTTCGAACTACTCACCCGTCCAGACGCCGCGGGATCGAAGTTCGCGGCTCCCCCGTCGACTCCACCACCGCCGTTCACGGTGGTGGAGTTCCGGAGTCGACGGGAGCGCGTTCGGAGTTCGATATATCGCGTCTAGATGAGACGCGATATATCGAACTCCGAGAAGTCGAACGCTACCCACCGACCTGGGCGGGTAGTATAGACGTAGCCTTAGTCTTCATTAAAATAAAATAATTGCTAGTCCTCATGATTGCAAAGAAAAGTATAGTTATGTGACCGTACTGTTCCCTAAAGACTCTGAACCCAGAAAACAAATTACCTCCCCCACCCCCATTTTTTTTTTAAATTAATGATTTAAGACTAACAATCTCATGATTTCTTGGGGCTTGACTCATGATCTTTGAATATTTGGAGTTGGCAATACTGCTGTAGTTTGATTAGTAACCAGATGTACTGTTTCACTGATAATAAGGCAGATTTGAATGACACTTTAGAAAGATATATCACATTTTTTAAAAGTAAAACAGCACTGACCATGCTATAACCTAGTGTGGCTGCTATCGCTGATAGTCCCTGTTATTCATACATGAATGATACCAATAAAAAGAAAAGGAATGTCAGAGTATTGTTTTATTAATGAGGATACATAATATTTACATCCCAAGAGACAGTTCTCAGAAATAACTCACGTTTCTCAAAGGTTTGCATGCAGCAGAAGGAGCCAGGGACTCTCGAGTTCTGGCGCTCTGTGGTCAACTAGGGCTAGCTCAACTGGGCTGAATTCCTGTACAGGGTCACAAGATGACCTAAGACCTTGGGTCTGGGCACTTTTCTCTCCATGACCAGAGCAGAGACTGGTGGGAGAACAGGCAATAATGTGCCTTCTAGGACCTGACCCAGCTTGCGAGCACTCCTGGGAAGGAAGATCCGTAGCTGATTGCTACCACTCTGGAGCAAGTTGGAAGTAGGCAAAGAACTGTGGCTTTGATGCATAATTCTCTGCCCACCTCTCCCTGCTCTTGGGATAGCACATCTCCATATCTCCCCACATAATCAGTTCTAGAAGCACCTTCAACTGGTGCCCTCAATTTCACTGTAAAGCAGCGTTAATAATACTTGAGGTGTTGGGAAGCTTAATTAGCTAATGTTTGTACAACACACCTTGAAGATGTAAAGTGCTATGCTCCATTGTGTCACATGATGAGACTAAGAAGAAAAAAAATGTATGAGTTGCAATAATGACAGAAACCCAAGTGTTCTTAAAACCTCTCTCTATCAGACAAACACATGTAGAAATAGCTATTTTAACCAGGTCAGAACGCTTCCAGGAAAGAGATATTTCCTGTTTCAAGTTCACCTGATGCAAGTGCATTGTCAGGAAACTGAGGCAAATGCTGTTGTAATAACAACTATAAATGATACAGTGTCTTTTTGAGTGCTGTCCATCTTTGCCAAGTAAAAAAGTAGCTACTTAAGCTTCAGTCTTAAGAAAATAATATTTTGGCACTTCCACCTTATAGCATTGTGCCTAATCTTAGGCCTCCACTTCAGAGACTGGCATCTCCTCGCTGACACTACTGCCACAGAGATAAGTGAGACGCTTTACACCTTTTATTTCGCTCCAAAGGCTCAAGCCCATATCTAGAAAAGTATAGAACATCTTCACTCCAACATCTATCTACTACAGAGATTATTATATTCTGACTAAGAATATGCTCAACAAATGCATCATGTTCAATGATATCAAGACAGACATGGTTTCTGCTGGACCCTGATGGAATAAATCTTTCCTATCTTCAAACCCTTTGTGGCTGAGAATTTTGAAAAAGCAGGCAAAGAAGTCAGTGTTGAATCAGAATCATTAAGTCAAATTACCACACCACACTCAAATCCAAACAGCATCCAGGTCCTGCTTTGCACCAGAGATGGATGAAAATTAGTGTATAGTCCTTCTTTTTTCCTCTCTCTCACAGACTGCTTGTGGTTTCTTGCTGCATGCCATGGTCTAGCTTTCAAGAGTGCCTTTAAACTACTACTTCCAGTAGACCCCAACAGTTGGGATGTGTCTGGAGTTAGGGTGATAGTGAGCAGAGATGGGCTTTATCCATTCTAACTTTTTGAGCTTTTTTCCCCATAGATAAAAATGTACCTGAAGCTCTAGATTTGTTCACTGCCTGAAAGCAATATGTTTAGGCCAAGTTCAATGTAATATTAATAATCATTGCTGTTATTAATTACTTGTGGAGAGACGAAAGTGTGCTCTGTGTTGCATGGAACATAAAGGAAGGGACACTCTCCCTGCCTCAGGTACCTGAAATGCTCCCCTGCACGTCTGCATATGACAGAACATAAATCTGCACTGAGGGCATGGAGGAGGAGAATACCAGCCAGGTGCATCTCCACAGGGTGTTTGTGGGATTTAGGCTGGGCTGGAAGCAGAAGGGTCACTCACCAGAGATTTCTCCCTTTCCTAAGCAACAGATATCCATGCCTACAAGCAGAAGCTCACTCCACCTCCACAGCTGCACATAAACCACCCTCTCTCCACAATGGGGGTTTTGCTCATCGGCAGATTGCCAGGAAAGAGGAGTAGAACAGCAGTGTAGACAGACTCCAGGGGCCTGCAGCTAAGAATCTTGCCTACACAGTAGGAGGAGAAGCCAAACCACTGATGAGTGCTGATAATCCCGAATTGTAATTTCTGCGCAGTTGACTTACTCCAATACATTTGGCAGATCAATCCATATTTTTGTTCCAGGTTCAGACCAGGGCCTCTTTTAGAAAATAAATTCTGAGCTGGGTAACATTGCTAATGAACTGAACTATTAAGTGACTGTTGCTACCCATCAGAGGCTAGGCCCATTGTGCTACCTTCTACCTCGTATTTTCTCTATATGATATAGGATTAGGAAGTGTATGGATTTAAGAATCCCAGGGCCCAAATCTTCAAATAAGGGTGTCTGAATCTAGGTTCCAAAATTCATATGTAGGCGCCTAAAGTACTGGCCTGATTTTTCAAAAGTTTTGAACACTCAGTGGCTCCTCTTGACATCAATGGGTGTTGCTGGGTGCTCAGCACGCCTGAATATCAGGCCACTTATTTAGGTGCCTAAATAGGGATCTAGGAACCTAGCTTTAGACATCCATATTTGAAGATTTGGACCCTTGGATTCTTAAATCCACGTATTTCCTCAATCTATACCATACATTGAAAATAAGAGGTGGAAGGTAATACAGTGGTCTAATGCACTAAGATTTCATCTCTATGCTCTTCAAATTTTGCTTGTGGTTAGAAGTGAAAATGAGTTTTGTTGCCCTAATTTTAGTCACTTATTGGTCCTCATTACATGACCAGCCTGACAAAATTCCACCTAATGGACAGTGGAGTTTAAAAACAGGTCCAGGACTGGAATAGCAGCATGATTAGGTCAGGACTGAGGTACATGGGCTTCTTCAGGGAAGTGAATATATGCTTGTGTTTCTCTAGTTAAACTGTATAACCACCAAACAATCCTCTTATTTTCTTGTCTATAAGAGGTTCTAAAGTTAAACCCCCATAATAATAAGCCTAAAAAAAGTGTAAAGCCCCATCCTGGGCAGAAATTACCTCCCTCTGACAGAGACCTGAGGTATTGTTACACTTTTATATCCTGATACATCAATGAAGTATTATTGAACTGGTGTCACTGAGCAGTATTTTCATCTTCTGTTTTGTGTGATTCTGTATTTTCCGAAGAGTGCTGACCGTACTCCTACCTCAGAAAACAACTTGGCATTAGAGGGTTTTTTCCCCTTTTTTATGACCTTGGTGATAATTAAGTCTCTCATTCTCACAATGCAAAAATGTGAAACACGACTTGGCCCCGCTGGCCTGTCTATTGATTTATGGGTCAAGTCTCTGGTTATTACAGACAACATTTTTAAGTATCTGATTAAGAAGCCCTGCTGATTTAAGGATCTCACAAAAATGTGTGCCTAATTCATTATCTACAGATAATAATTCAAATTGTTCCTTGATGAGTCATATCACCTTTCTTTATTAAATCATCATTTCAGGAGTCTAACAAGGGCAAGATAAAATGTTGAGACGAGGCATTAGCAATGTATGTAACACATCAAGAGAGGGACACAACTAAAAAGAACACTAATTTTGGAGGACGTACCAACTAGTATTTGGCCCAACCTTAAAAAAAAAAGTTTTAAAAGAGGAGCCTGTAGAATAGAGGCTCCAAATGGGTCTGGAGAAGTAATGAGCCAAATGATCAAAGCTGTCACACTAGCAATGAATGTTGGTCAAT